>NC_059083.1:38344845-38714998 GCF_020497125.1 Mauremys mutica
GACAAGGGAGAGGTTACTAGCACTTCACCTTGTCCTTTTCTCCTGCCATTCAAGAGGAGGAACAGAAGTACCAGAAGTAGAAACAAGCTGACTAGCAATTGATGTAGAATCATCTTGAGGTGGAAGGGTCTTTTTGCAGTAAAAAGCATGGGTCCAGGCAGTCAGTCCTTGGCACTTCACAGCAGTGTTGGTAGTCAGCAGGACTTGGTAAAGGCCTCTCCAGCGTGGAGCCAAAGCAGTCTTTTACTGGTGGACCTTTACATAGACCCAATCTCCTGGTTCCAAGGAGTGACAGGGCTGTTCAGGGTTCTTGGGTAATGCTTCTTTCACCTGTCAGTAAAAAGACTTAACTCATTTTATTAGTGCCTGGCAGTAATTAAGCATCATATCATCCATCAAATGAGTGTCCATCTGAGCAAGGACCAGTGGGGGAGCTACTGGAAGTCACATCAGGCTCCCTGTCAAATCTCATGTGGGCTAAGACCAGTCTTTTGGCGGGGAGTGGCCCTTATGCTCATCAATGCTAACAGCAAAGCATCTGGCCATTTTAGGTTTGTCTCTGCACAAATTTTAGCCATTTTGTTTTTCAGAATACCATTGTGACGTTCCACTGTCCCAGGAGATTGTGGATGGTGAGGGCAGTGGAGGTTGTGTTGAATCTGCAAGGCTGCACATAATTCTTTTACAATCTGTCCAGTAAAATGAGTGCCATGGTCACTGTTGATACACACAGGTATACCAAATCTCGGTAAAAAGTCTTTGAGCAAAATTTTCACAACAAACTTGGCATCTGCCCTCCTGCAGGGGAATGCCTCAACCCAGCTTGAAAAGAAAAAAAAAACAAGTAATAGTAATACATATTCATAATTACAACATTTAGATATTTGAATAAAATCAATCTGAATATTTATAAACAGTCCAAATGGAGGGGCTGAGGGGTGGGGATGGGCTGCTTGTCTGGTTATAACAGCTTTACCAACATTGTGTTGCTGGAATATTGAACATTGTTGGCAGTAGTGTTGGGCCACAGAAGGAAAACCTGGGGTATACCAATCACGTCCCACTGCAGCAAGCATCCCCCCTTTGCTCACATGTGACACCCCATGATGAGGGTGGGCAAGACAGGGCAAAAGCATCCATGGTGCAACCAGCCAGACGTCCTGGATGCACCAAAAATGGTCAGGGCGTAAGGTGCACCAAGCAACACTCCAAGACTCATGGCACCAAATATTGTGGAAGAAACAAACTCCACTCTCAAGTTGGAAGCAACAAAATCAGAGACAGCTTTATTCAAGCAATTGCAAGGGAAGAATACAGCTGGCTGAGAGCATCTCTGCCTCAGTTTCTCCAAAGTACAAGCAAAATCACACAAGCACTTATACCTCTTTGTGACGTGCATTAATTAAAACATCTGCATTTTATTTAGGCTATTTCCTATCTATTCCAGTATTTTCTCACTTTCTGTTCTCAAAACATCATTATCTCAAGGCTGGGTCACACTGACTGTTCTGCTGTTTCTCATTCACTTCTGATGTGATCCCTGCTTCTACAGGTCTCACAATATTAGGCTAAGACTTAGCTCAACAGTTGCTCTGTCTCTGACACTTAAATAGCTGCACTTAAACCCTCTCTTTCTTTCCCTGCTTCCACAGAGGTGTTTGAATATTTGCCAGTGTAAATACCTCAGTGTGCATAAACGGATTGCACGCTGAGTTCTTATGGAAACAATAATGTCTTCATTTGATTATATTTATAAAGAAACACAGTATGAGACAATGATCATGGGAGAAATATGGCCATTTTATTTTTTGGAGAATAGCCTTGACCCAGTCATTTTCCAAAGGGCAGCTCTGATCTCCTTGTTCCTCAGCCTATAGATGACTTGAATCATCATTGGTGGTGCCATGGAGTAGAGAACAGCCACCAGGAGATCCAGACCTGATGTTGAGCTGGAGGTGGGTTTAATGTAGGCAAAGATGCCAGTGGAAACAAACACAGAGACTACAGTGTGGTGAGGGAGGCAGGTGGAGAAGGCTTTATGCCGGCCCTGCTCAGAGGGGATTCTCAGAACTGTTTTGAAGATCTGACCATATGAAACAATTATTAAAACAAAACAGGTGAAGGCTAAGGACACACTACAGGCAAGAGCTGCAGTTTCAGTGAAGTCCAAATTAGAGCAGGAGAGTGTGAGGAGCTGGAGGATTTCACAAACCGTCCTGACAACCTGCCCTAGTTGGCCCTAACTCCAAAGAGGGGAAACAGCGCCTGTCCTGGACCTCACCTGATGGCAGCATCCCTGGAAGGACCCTGGCTAAAAAACAGTTAGGACTGAGGCCTAGGGGGTGTCCCAAGAGGGTTGCAAGAATAAATATGTATTTATAGCACAGAGATGTGATCTTTAGCTAACAGAACTTGGGAGGAATTCAGGGTGGCATAGTTTTTTCTGTAGCTGATCTTCAGCTTCTGTTGGTATGAATGGCCCAACTGAATATCGGTGATGTCTTCTTATATAAGAACATAAGAACGGCCGTACCGGGTCAGACCAAAGGTCCATGTAGTGAGGTGGCCTGGCCCACAAAGGCCCCAGAGGGCGAAGAGCCCAGCTGGAGGCCGGACTGGGCGGAGCCATGGGGTTCTGGGCCCACCCAGGAAAGAGTCAAGCCCTGACCCGGAAGTACAAAGGCAGGCCCTCCGGGCTCAGTGAGGCCCCGGCGGTCAGCGAGGCCGGACGTCCATGACCGAGCTCCTGCTGGGGAGGCCGCAGAAGGCAGCAGCCGACCCAGCCTCCCCCTCGCCCACTACCCAGAGGAGGACTGGCCAAGCCTGCCCCGCTCCCGCTACCCAGAGGAGGACTGGCCAAGCCTGCCCCGCTCCCGCTACCCCGAGGAAGAGTCGAGCCGGACCGTGGCCACCAACCCCGAGGATCCGCTGCGCCCACCTGTGCACCCATACCCCGAGGAGCCGATGGTGGTGGACCCCCCTGCCGAAGCCATGACGACTCAGGTACCCGAAGAGGGGGGAACTGGAAGTAGCCCGTGGGTAGCCGACCCCAGTCAGGCTGCAGACACACCCGAGCCCATGTCAGTGTGTTGCGGCCTGGATCCCCACTGACAGCAGCGAGTCTTTGCGCTACTAGGGCCCCGGGCTGGGATGCAATGGTGTGGGAGGGCCTGCATCCCCCCTGCCACCCATTCCTTGGGTGGCAGACTCCCCACTCCCCTTGGCCTGAGTGGGCTTTATAGACTTACCCTGAACTGCTGCTCAGCCCTGCCTAAGGGTCTGAGCCTTGTAACTGTGTTTGCTGCCCCGCCCAGAGCTAGGGCTTGGGCTTTATAGACTTACCCTGAACTGCTGCTCAGCCCTGCCTGAGGATCTGAGCCTTGTACCTGTGTTTGCTGCCCCACTCTGAGCTAGGGCTTGGGCTTTGTGGGCGCCTAGACGGTACTACCGATGTGTAGGGGGGCGGCCTGGTCCCCAGGCACCCAGCGGGCGAAGAGCGACCCCTCAGCCAACAGGGGGACCCTTACAGTCCATGTAGCCCAGTATCTGTCTACCGACAGTGGCCAATGCCAGGTGCCCCTGAGGGAGTGAACCTAACAGGCAATGATCAAGTGATCTCTCTCCTGCCATCCATCTCCATCCTCTGATGAACAGAGGCTAGGGACACCATTCTTACCCATCCTAGCTAATAGCCATTTATGGACTTAGCCACCATGAATTTATCCAGTTCCCTTTTAAACATTGTTATAGTCCTAGCCTTCACAACCTCCTCAGGTAAAGAGTTCCACACGTTGACTGTGCGCTGCGTGAAGAAGAACTTCCTTTTATTTGTTTTAAACCTGCTGCCTATTAATTTCATTTGGTGACCCCTAGTTCTTGTATTATGGGAATAAGTAAATAACTTTTCCTTATCCACTTTCTCAGCATCACGCATGATTTTATATACTGCTATCATATCCCCCCCTTAGTCTTCTCTTTTCCAAGCTGAAGAGTCCTAGCCTCTTTAATCTTTCCTCGTATGGGACCCTCTCCAAACCCCTAATCATTTTAGTTGCCCTTCTCTGAACCTTTTCTAGTGCTAGAATATCTTTTTTGAGGTGAGGAGACCACATCTGTACACAGTATTCGAGATGCGGGCGTACCATGGATTTATATAAGGGCAATAATATAGTCACAGTCTTATTCTCTATCCCCTTTTTAATGATTCCTAACATCTTGTTTGCTTTTTTGACCGTCTCTGCACACTGCGTGGACATCTTCAGAGAACTATCCACGATGACTCCAAGATCTTTTTCCTGCCTCGTTGTAGCTAAATTAGCCCCCATCATGTTGTATGTATAGTTGGGGTTATTTTTTCCAATGTGCATTACTTTACATTTATTCACATTAAATTTCATTTGCCATTTTGTTGCCCAATCACTTAGTTTTGTGAGATCTTTTTGAAGTTCTTCACAATCTGCTTTGGTCTTAACTATCTTGAATAGTTTAGTATCTGCAAACTTTGCCACCTCACTGTTTACCCCTTTCTCCAGATCATTTATGAATAAATTGAATAGGATTGGTCCTAGGACTGACCCTTGGGGAACACCACTAGTTACCCCTCTCCATTCTGAGAATTTACCATTAATTCCTACCCTTTGTTCCCTGTCCTTTAACCAGTTCTCAGTCCCTGAAAGGACCCCTTCCCTTTTATCCCATGACAGCTTAATTTACGTAAGAGCCTTTGGTGAGGGACCTTGTCAAAGGCTTTCTGGAAATCCGGATCCCCCTTGTCCACATGTTTGTTGACCCCTTCAAAGAACTCTAATAGATTAGTAAAAGACATGATTTCCCTTTACAGAAACCATGTTGACTATTGCTCAACAGTTTATGTTTTTCTATGTGTCTGACAATTTTATTCTTAACTATTGTTTTGACTAATTTGCCCGGTACCGACGTTACACTTACCGGTCTGTAATTGCCAGGGTCACCCCTAGAGCCCTTTTTAAATATTGGAATTACATTAGCTAACTTCCAGTCACTGGGTACCGAAGCTGATTTAAAGGACAGGTTATAAACCTTAGTTAATAGTTCCGCAACTTCACATTTGAGTTCTTTCAGAACTCTTGGGTGAATGCCATCTGGTCCCGGTGACTTGTTAATGTTGAGTTTATCAATTCATTCCAAAACCTCCTCTAGTGACACTTCAATCTGTGACAGTTCCTCAGATTTGTCACATACAAAAGCCAGCTCAGGTTTGGGAATCTCCCTAACATCCTCAGCCATGAAGACTGAAGCAAAGATTCCATTTAGTTTCTCTGCAATGACTTTATCATCTTTAAGTGCTCCTTTTGTATTTTGATCGTCAAGGGGCCCCACTGGTTGTTTAGCAGGCTTTCTGCTTCTGATGTACTTAAAAAACATTTTGTTATTACCTTTGGAGTTTTTGGCTAGCCATTCTTCAAACTCCTCTTTGGCTTTTCTTATTACACTCTTGCACTTATGTTTGTTCCTGTGTTTGAGAGTCTCATTGCATAACACCACCCTCCCATTTTCTTGCCCAGGAGTGATTCTGGACCTAAGCTCCCTCTCCGTCACCATTCCCAAATCCATGGCCATTTCCCTCAGGTTGATTTCTTATTCTGGATACTTTGCCCAAAACTTTCTCCCTTTCTTCAGCAGATTTTGCTTTGCTGACTGTCACAATCAAATAGAAATCTGTCTTTATGATAAAATGATATTGTTGTTAGGTGAAGGACTAGGCCTGTGCCTTCTCAGCTTGGATGTGACTAGATTTACCCTGGGTGGGGTATGAATGTCAGATCAGCACATGTAATGGGACTTGCCCACTTACATCAAGGTTATAACTAGGCTTGGGCAAAGCTGATTTTTATTCTTTTATAATTTCAACAGCGGATATCAAAGTTTATTTTTCAGTGTTTATTTTTTCAATTTTTATCTATTTAATTTTTAACAGTTGCACAAAAATATGTTTTTTAAGCATTTATTTTTCAATTTTTACCAATTTAAATTTTCACATTTGTAGGAAATTGGGGGAGAAGGAAGGTCAGACAATAGTTCTTTAATGACAGTAGAAGTTGAGATTCAACAAAGTGAATCTTTATAACCATTACAACACAAATTATCAACATCATATGTCAAAATATACAAAATAAATAGCCTTACATCAAACTCTAATAAATTCTTAAGCCACATTTTTCTTACTGTGCCTGTCTGTACATTTTGATTATTATCAATGGAAATATTTTTGGTCGGTTTGTGTGTGCACAGTGCAATCCAAGTTTATTGGCATTTACCAATAAAAATCTAATCCTTCCAAACTTATCTATAATATAGTGACATACAAGTAACTTACACCAGTGTTTATGTCACTACTGAGTTTAGCCCAGAGTCTTGGGACCAGAACCTCATCAGCATTAAACTGGTGATGTCAATGGAGCTACGCTACACTGGTGCACGTCTAGCTGAGCTGAGAAATCTGCCCCTTACATCTCTGCCCGTCTCACTTTCTAAGAAAGAACAGATTAGTTAGGAACTTTTACCCCATCTTCAGTTCAGTTTCACAGGCAAAGAATATGGATTTGAACCTGTTTCGAAGGTCAGATCTCCACCAGCTGTCAATAGCCTGGTTACTCAGAAGTCAATGGAACTTTATCAATTTAAACCTGCTCAGGAACAGGCCTGTACTTTTTAATCTTTGCTTCTGTGTACCTCTTAGTGACCAATGACAAACAGCCCGGGCTGCCTGAGCTCCCCCAGAGGTAATGACGTGAAGTTAATAAAGGAACAGGCCATTGCAGGACAACTGAGGTTCTGGTGCCACTAGGCTCTTAGCTATTGTAGGTCACATGTCTGTGCTATAAATATATATTTATTTCTGAAAACCCCAGCCACAAACTTTAAGCCTCAGCCCTGCCTTGATTTTAGCCAAGGGTCCTTCCAGGGATGCTGCCATTGTGTGAGATCCAGGGCAGGTGCTGTTCCCCCTCTGGGGGGTTAGGCTCAGCTAGGGCAGGTTGTCAGGGCAGTTTGCTCAGAGGTGAGATCAGAGCTGGGGTCACAGCCCTGGAAACCTGATTCAGCTATTTAGCCCCTGGTCCAGTACATCCTGGGCTGTGACCATCTCTGAAGCTTGCAAAGCCAGGATCAGCTCTAGAGCTGGGAGAGGCTTTCAGTCCCTGATACTATTTAGTCCATAATCACTCAGCCATTGCTGCCCTAGGAGGGGAGCAGGGAGCCCTCATCTGTGGAGTAGATCCCTGTCTGCTAGGAACAGTAGAGAGACCCAGCAACTCAAGACATCTAGTGAAGGGACATGGCAACAGCTTCTGTATAACACAGTGATAGATAGATAGATAGATAGATAGATAGATAGATAGATAGATAGATAGATAGATAGATAGATTCCGATGCCTGAGAATCGAAGCTGATACAAATTCCACATAGACCAGGACAATAAATTTGCTATTTCAGTTACATATTTTGGAGGGATTAATATACAAGGGAAATTTAAGAACGTAAATGTGAAATAACAATCTGAACTCTTTTAGACTTTTAGTGTCAAGTTAATGAAAACATCTGCTGCTGGCCAGAATTTTTTTCCTCTCTGGAAAATTTTGAATTTTCACCATAAACCAACAGATTTTGGCAGTCAAAAATATATAAATAAATAAAATAAAATAAACACCTGAAAACTGGAAATTTGAAGCTGAAAACAAAACATTTCTTTCTTTCCAAAGATGATATTTTTTTCCAGGAAAGCAGACAGATTATGAGAAAAAAAATCTGTTTAACTGAAAACCCAATTTTCCATAAAAATAAATAAATTAATTAACAGCTAGCTTAACAAAGAGAACATACAAGGAAGACTTGATCACAGTCTGTAAGTATCAACATGGAGAAAATAAATTGTGGGTCAGGTCTAAATAAATGATTCATTGCAAATTACCTATCCATGCTCAGTAATTAACTCCTAGGATACAGTTGGAGAAACTGATGCACAGAGTGTGCAGGACCTCAGTTGACTATCTGGAATTAGATCACAGGAGCTCTAGTGTCTTGATCACGTCTAACTCCTGTTGCGTGGCTGTACTTGTTATCATTTGAGGCTGGGATTCTCAAGGGAGTCTAAGGGAGTTAGGTGCCCAAGATGTACATGCCTTACTCCCTTAGGATCCTTTGCAAATTCCATCCTTCATCTGTCTGAAATTCAAAAGAAGTGCAGACTTTGGAAGTTATCAAGGTAGATGCAGGGCTACTATTACAAAGGGCTTTAGGCACATAGAGATGGTGATAGGTACCTAGTGGGATTTATCTTCCCACAGTATTCTTGATAGCAAGTTAAAGAAGTATGGGCCGGATGATTGGACTATAAAGTGGATAGAAAGCTGGCTAGATCATTGGGCTCAATGGGCAGTGATCAATGGCTCCATGTCTAGTTGGCAGCCTTTATCAAGAGGAGTCCCCCAAGGGTCAGTCCCAGGTCCGGTTTTGTTCAATATTTTCATTAATGATCTGGAGTATGGCATGGATTGCATTCTCAGCAAGTTTGCAGATGACACTTGTGACGAACTGGGACTGTCCTTACTGTGGTCTGTGAATGCTGAGGGAGGACGATCTGCACTGGGGGATGGGAGACTGGCTGTAGAGAGGATACCTAAGCATGTAACGTGAGAACCCAGGAAGGGGGAGAGGCCAGGTGACACCTCTGCCCCGGAAGCTGAACAAAAGGCTGGAGAGTGAGAAGGGTTTCCAGGAGGTGGCTGGGGAAAGGAGGGAAGAAGAGACAGGGCTCTGACCTCCCAAAGGGGGCTTTGGTGCTCCTGGGACCCCAAGATGGACCTAACTGGGGAGGATCCTGTTATCTGTGCCTGCAAAACCTGTGTTTTTGTCATCTAAATAAACCTTCTGCTTTACTGGCTGGCTGAGAGTCATGGTGATTCGCAGGAAGCCGGGGGTACAAGGCCCTGACTCCCCCGCACTCTGTAACAACACTAAAGTGGGAGGAGTGGTAGATACACTGGAGGGTAGGGATAGGACACAGGGGGACCTAGACAAAATTAGAGGACTGGGCCAAAATAAATCTGATGAGGTTCAACAAGGACAAGTGCAGAGTCCTGCACTTAGGACGGAAAAATCCCATTCACTGTTACAGATTAGGGACCGAATGTCTTAGAAGCAGTTCTGCAGAAAAGGACCTAGGGATAACAGTGGATGAGAAGCTGGATATGAGTCAACAGTGTGCCCTTGTTGCCAAGATGGCTAATGGCATTGGACTGTATAAGTAGGGGCATTACCAGCAGATCGAGGGATGTGACCATTCCTCTTTATTCAACATTGGTGAGGCCTCATCTGGAGTACTGTGTCCAGTTTTGGGCCCCACACTACAAGAAGGATGTGGAAAAATTGGAAACAGTCCAGTGGAGGGCAACAAAAATGATTAGGGGGCTGGAGCACATGACTTATGAGGAGAGGCTCAGGAAACTGGGATTATTTAGTCTGCAGAAGAGAAGAATGAGGGGGGATTTGATAGCTGCTTTCAACTACCTGAAAGGGGGTTCCATAGAAGATGGATCTAGACTGTTCTCAGTGGTACCGGATGACAGAATAAGGCATACTGGTCTCAAGTTGCAGTGGGGGAGGTTTAGGTTGGATAGTAGGAAAAACTTTTTCACTAGAAGGGTGGTGAAGCACTGGAATGGGTTACCTAGGGAGGTGGTGGAGTCTCCTTCCTCAGAGGTTTTTAACGTCAGGCTTGACAAAACCCTGGATGGGATTATTTAGTTGGGGATTGGTCCTGCTTTGAGCAGGGAGTTGGACTACATGACCTCCTGAGGTCCCTTCCAACTCTGATAAGCAGGCTAGGCATCTAACTCCCATTGAAAGTCCTTGGGACTTAGCCAGCTAGCTCACTTAGGAGCTTTGATAAATCCCTTTAGATGCCTGTCTCCATCTTTAGGTGCCTAAACCCCTTTGTAATCCTGGCTCACAGATTAGAAGATGGGCTGGAGTCAAGTTAATTTGGGGGAGAGCCAAGGTCCTGTGCCATGAAGAGTCAGACTAGGAGATCATAATGGAACCTTTTGGCTTGAAATGTATTAGTTTATGAATTTTTGCCTCTGGGCCTCAGCTTCTGAGCTGTGCTGGGCTTCAGGAAGTGAGTCCCTGCAAGCCCTTAGGAAATATACATGGATAGACAGCCTTCTACAGCATCAGTCCTCTAGTGTCTGTGAAGCTTAAAATCAGCTACAGTGAGCAACAGGTTTGAATCTAGTTCAGTCAGTTCATTCTCAGAGTGAGAGGCAGTGGTGCTGGAACAATTTTCATAGGGGAGTACTGAAGGCGGAAACCATGTATTTGGGGTTTTATTACTACTTCAAGCCAGGGGATGAGGCAGTACCCCCACCACCCATAGTTCCAGCACCTATAAATGAGGGGTGAAAGGGCTCTTACATAGCAGTGTCTTTCTCTTCTATATACTACTGTGGTAGGGATGATAGAGATAGAGAAATAATGACCAAAGAACCCTGGTTCTGGAGGATTGAACGCATCCCACTATGGGGGACAATCCACAGTGACCAGCACAGTAAATTCACTATTTCAATTAAATATATTTGGGGATTAATATGCAGAGCAAATGTAAGGCCTTAAATTTAAATCACAATTTGAACTCTTTCAGGCTTTAGCTATCACTTTAGTCATACATCTAGGAAAAAAAAGTGCAAAATTTTGACTTTGCATCAGAAACCCAAAATCAGAAAAAAATTCAGGATTTGGCAATCAAAAACAAATTTATTTTCAACTAAAAGCTGATGAAAATTGAAAATATTAAGTTCTAAACAAAATAAAATTGGAGATTTCAGTTGGGGGAAAAAAAGGGGAAAGAGATTTTTTTTCAAAAATAGCAGACATTTTCCCTGGACATTTTCTGATGAATTGAAAATCCTATTTTTAAAAAATAAGCGGACGGAAAATCTCCGACTGCCTCTATTTGGAAACTGAGCTTTAAGCAAAGGTGGGAAATATTAATACCTTTAAATAATAAATCAATTTCAAACCCTTTTGTTCTATTGCAACCATGTTTATTTCTGTTTCAAAGGAATAGTTAGAGGCAGGTAAAAAATGAGCAATGCCTGCAGACTGTGTTTTGTACACACTAGCAAATCTAACTCAGAGTCAGAGTCAAACCAGCCACGTAAAGCCTGTCTATTTTAACCCTGCCCAAGGATATAGAGGAGGTCAATGGGGTTGAACCCAGATCTTCTACTTTAGCCCCGTATCCTCTGTCCCACACTGCTGCCAACTAAACATCAGTGCTGTAAACAGGTGCACAGAACATACACATAGTAAAACACAGACCCTCCTTACCTGAGATCACAGTCCTAGCAGAGAAGGCAGAGAAAAGGGAAGGGGAAACAGAGACACAGAAAGGCGAAGTGATGGGTCCAAGGTCACACAGCAGGTCAGTGGCAAAGACAGGACTAGAATTCAAGTCCCCTGACTGCCGTTGACACACACAGCACAGAGGTAAAGGTACAGAAGTAAATGATAAACTGTAGCAGTAACAGAGGGATGCTCCTAGCCCATCATTACACAGAGACACAAGTGCAGCAGGTATCAGGTCCATAAATCCATCTGCAAGCAAGTAGCAGGACATCTGTGCACACAACCTGGTGTGGAATCATCACAGGAGAGCTGGCACTCAGAGTGCAAGGTGTGTCCATGTCGTGTTTCCCTGGGAAGAGGTATCAGGCTGTGCTGATGGTTTCAAAGTTTAATTTCCTATCCAAGTTGTGAGCCTGCTATTTGTAATAAGAACATACAACTGGAAGGGCCTTCTGGGTAATTGGATCCAATCACCTGATTTTACTGGCAACCCCATCATACTATCCTCATCAAAAACTGATCCAGCCCCATGCTAATACTAGTTGGGTTGTTTGTCCCCAGCTGCTCCCATTGGGAGGCTGTCCCAGACCATCTCTCGTCTGCTGGGGATAAACCTGTTTCTCATCTCCAGCCTAAATTTACTCATGGCCAGCTTAGCCTCATTAATTCCTGTGCTAGCATTGTCCTTTAGCTCTTCTCCCTCCCTGGTGTTTATCCCCTGATCTATTTATAGAGTGTGACCACATCCCCTCTCTGCCAGCGTTTTTTTTCTTTGTTTTTTTTTTGGCTAAAGAAGCCAAACTCTTTTAGGCTACAACTACACTACAAGCTAGGGCTAGATGTATGAGTATAAATCACAGTGCAGCTGCAGTAGCATGGGTAGAACCATAGCTTAGTCATGCCACGTGTCTTGTCTGAACCTCAGGGTCATCTACTCAGGATGGCTGCCCACACTACCATAACTAAACAGTATTTATTCTTCTGCTAGCTCTCATCGAGGCATCTCAAGGACATGGACCCAAGCTGGGACTCACTCCCCTGGCTTGTAGTGTAGATATAACCTCACTCTTCTCTTGGAAAATAGCTCTCCATTGTCGCAATAGGAGAATTGTCATTCCTAAGAATGTAGACCAGCCCTCACAGGTGCTTGTCCAACCTGTTCTCCAAAAAAACCCTCCAGTGATGGGGATTCCAAACCCTCTCTTGCATTCCTCAAACATAAGTTATTGGGCTCAAGACATGGTAAATGGGCTGTGATCTATAGGAGGTCAGAAGACTCAGACTGGGTGAGCTAATGATCCCTTCTGGCCTTAAATTCTATGAATATTCTGCAAAAATTTCCATTGATGAGATCTAGGGTCCCGATCTCCTAGGGACCTTTAAAATTCTAAACTAAAGCCTGTTTTTAGTCTCTTGCTAGTTTGGTCCTTAACTGAGAGCCCTTGAGAACTAAATCCTTCTGTTCACCTATAAAGCAAGTGCACTCCTCCAAGTCAGTGTGTCTGACACCTAACCCGGAGGTGCCACGTCTAGGGAGAGGACAGGAGGTTGGTCTAAGACTAGAGCTGCAATTTTCTAAGAGACGTGAGGAGTTAAATGCAAGTTCCCAAGGACTCTTTTAACTACATTAGGCCCTACTCCAGAAGGGAGCCACGGTGTTCACTCTTGGACAATATACCCACCACCAGTGCCTCTGGAACTTTATGCAGGAGATCCAGTTTGTTGGAACATATTCCTGTCAGAGGAGGTATCTAGGAATCTGTGCAGAAGCTGTTTGGGAGGGAAGAGCATGGCGGGTTGGGGTAGCTGGCCATACATTTGGTTTTAATCTGGATAATCCCCATTTTGTGTGGCTAGTCCCCTATCTGATACTGAGACAAAACCAGATGTGGTTTTGTCCAGTATCACAGATAAGAGTTGCATGCAAGTTCACACTGGCTCGTGGGGACCTGCAAGCTAGGGTGGAACCTCAGCTTTCCCAGAAATACCAGAATGTCTGGTACTCTGGGAATGTGTCAATGGCCAACCAAGTCGAGGGAACAGGGGGGCAAGATTTTTCCAAGCCATTGACAGATTGTTTAACTCAGCTAAAAACATAGCAACATCTATCACGAATAGGGTGAGGAAACCATTTTCCATTGATGAGTTACTTTGACCAGCTCTACCAACCTGAGGTGAAAGCAACACACACACCCATGCCCATGCCATGCATCTTTGGTCTCCAGAGCGCAGAGAGACTAGGAATGGGCATTGCTGAGATGATCCAGGAATAAAACTGCTCCTCCTCTCTCTAAAGAATTCTTCCCCCTTAGGTCTCACTCCCATTGTTGTTCTGCAGTAGCTTGTCAGGCAATATCAGCCTCTGATTAGTGCAGGAATAAGGTCCCCTGAAGTTCTCAGGCCACTTCCGCATATGCGAGAGTCACCATCTAAACTAGGCTGGCACCCGGGGGACTCAACCAGAGACATCTAGGGCCCAAAGTACAAGTTTCTACAGCTTGAGCTGAACAGCCAGGCTGCCTGACAGCCTCCTATCCTCTAGGTGGGGCACAGAGAGGCCTCATAGCCTGCACTGCCCATGGGTGGGGTTTATACAGCAACACTGCACAGCTGCAAGAGTCAAAGGCTTCATTTGAGCTAGAGTCACCTCCCTCAGCCAGGACGACAGGGAGACACAGACAGATATACTAATGCAACGCTATGGACTCTACTGGAGTTTATTCTCTGTGTGGCCCCTTCTTCTCTTCCCCATACATGAACATCCATAAATTCACAGTCATAGAGTTCAAGGCCAGAAGGAATGACCAGATCATCCAGTCTGACCTGCACTATGACAACACCACCCGGCATCCACAGACGAAACCCAACCACTGAAATTAGACCAAAGTGTCACAGCTCTCAAGAGATTAGACGGTTCTGTGCCACTGGCAGACAATAGGAGAAACCAAGGTGCACCAGTGCCCAAAGCCCCTGCAATGGCAGGGAAATGATTGAGATATATCCAGAAAATCCTGGCAAGTGACCCACACCACAGGCTGCAGAGGAATGCAGACCCCACCTCCCGCAAGGTCCCTGCCAATCTTACTGGGGAGGAAATTCCTTCCTGACCCCCACATGGTGATCAGTTAGAGCATGTGGGCAAGACCAAGCCAACCAAGCTCCCGAGTGAGAGAGAATGGCTCAATGACACCTCAGAGCACTGGCACATCCCACCCATTGGCCTATCTCCAGCTAGGGCTGCCCTCACCATCACAAGCAGCCCCCTCATACAATCCCAGTCAGGCATGTGTCCAGATCTCTCTTCAAACAAATTCAGTCATTGGACCCCCATAACTACTGCTCCAGAATCTCCCCCTGCTGGTGGTTAGAAACCTCCCAGTAATTTCTAGCCAGTCTTTCCATCTCTCTCACACCCGAATGTACATGTGAGCCAGGCTAACATAGTCTGACTCCTTGTCTTCCTCTAGTGGTTAGGCCATGAATGATGGTTTATAAGACAATGGGCCCAGTCCCCAGCTGGTGGCAATGGATATACAGTTCCACTAGAGGCAGTAGGTCAGATTCACAGATTCTGCAAATTGCTTTTGTTCCACCAAAGTCAATGGAATTACACATGTGTTGAAGAGCTACCCCAAATGTCTTCTCATCTATGCCAGTCTTAAACCAGTCTGACTCCTCTGGTTCCAATTAAACCACTCCTAATTTATACAGAAGCAAGACAACTCCCATCATTATTTTCAGTGGCCACGGAACAGGTGGTAGTGGCGAAGCTGTGCAACGGGTATTGTTTGGCATAGAATGAAAGTCTGATTTGCACACACAATTTACACCCATTTAACTCCAAAACTGGACCAGATTTTCTACTAGTGTAAATCACCATAGTGGCAGTGACATCAACGGAGTTAATCTGGATTTGCATTGGTGCAAAAATCAGATGTGTTTGAGTGCAAGGTCATAGAAATAACTGACATTAATGAACAGATACTTTGTGAGCAAACTTTAATTAGAGAAAAACGAAAACAAAAATTATTGCTGATTTACCTACACCCGCTAAGTCTCCTCAAGGCAGCTTTGATCTCTTTGTTCCTCATGCTGTAGATAACTGGATTCATGATTGGTGTAAATACAGAATAGAGAACTGTCGCCATAATATCTAGAGGAGATGGAGAGTTGGAGGTGGGTTTCAAGTAGGCAAAGATGCCAGTGCAAACAAACAAGGAGACGACAGTGAGGTGAGGAAGGCAGGTGGAGAAGGCTTTATGCCGGCCCTGCTCAGAGGGGATTCTCAGCACTGATTTGAAGATCTGAACATATGACACAGTGATAAAAATAAAGCAGCCTAAGACTAAACACACACTAAAGGCAAGAACCCCAATTTCACTCAGATATGAGTTAGAGCAGGCAAGCTTGAGAAGCTGGGGGATCTCACAGAAGAACTGATCCACCATGTTGCCTCCACAGAAGGTCAATGCAAATGTGTTCCCGGTGTGTAGCACAGAGTAGAGAATTCCACTGATCCAGGCACCAGCTGCTATTTGGACACAAGCTCTGCTGTTCATCATTGTCTCATAATGCAGTGGTTGGCAGATGGCAACATATCGGTCATATGCCATGACGGTGAGAAGGGAAAAATCCGCTCCAAAAAAGAAAAGGAGGAAAAAGACTTGGGCAAAACATCCAGCATAGGAAATGGACCTGGTGTTCATGAGGGAGTTGGCCATGGATTTGGGGACAGTGACAGAGATGGAGCCAAGGTCTAGGAGTGACAGATTCATCAGGAAGAAGTACATGGGAGTGTGAAGGTGGTGGTCGAAGGCTATGGCCATGAAGATAAGAAGATTCCCCATTAGGGCTGCCAGGTAAAGCACTAGAAACCCCACAACGTGCAAAATCTTCAGCTCCCAAACATCAGAGAATCCCAGGAGAAGGAACTCGGTCAAAGTGGTTTGGTTGGACATTTTCTTTCTCAGGACATTGTGTGGTGATTGGAGAGGGAGGGACAAGAACAAGGGCCAGGATTAGATCAGTAAAATACCTCTCCTTTTGAGACATCCACCTTAATTTCCTTGAGTCAGACCCTTAGCTTGTGAAGATTGGTGTAATATGGGAATGAAGATGGAGGAAACAGTCCCAGTGACTCCAGTGGAGTTACTCCTGATTTACACTGGGGTGAGAGAAAATAGAATCAACTCAATGGACTCCAGTGCAGTTACTCATAATTTACACCAAGGTCATGGAGAGGAGAATTAGGAACAAATGTTTTGAGGTATTTGTATACCTTTGTCACCCAGAGGTGGGCAAACTCTGGATAATGGTGTATAAACGTTACTATTCTCAATTTACCAAGGGGAATCAGGGGTCTGCCTGGCCAGATTCTGCTGTCAGGGCCACTGCTGCAAATGTGGGGTAAATTCACTGCATGCCATGGAATTACTCCAAATTTATACTGCTCTAAATGGGAGGAGCATCTCACATGGAGGTGACCAAACCCAGCCATAATTATACAGTGAACAAGAGACAGGAATGCAGCTCAGGAGTCCTGATGCCCCTCCCCCCGTTCTAGCTTGATTCTCATGCTCATTGCGAAAGACAAATGTTCCGGCTCCCCTCCAGCTTCTCTGTCCACTCAACTAACAGCCTTCCCAGAGCTTGGAAGAGAACCCAGGAGTCCTGATTCCCAGTTCACCATCTGCTCTAACCCACTAAATATAACACCCCTCCCGGAGCTGGAAATACAGGCCAGGAGTTCTGGCTCTACCCACTGGACTAAACTCCCTCCCAGAGCTGGGAACACAAGTGACATGTCTCAACTCTCAGTTCCCTCCTCTAACCATTACATCAGATTGCATCTCAGCCTCTGTCCCAGTGACTCTCCATTGCCATCAGGAATGACTGCTGCGAATGACAATGGAGAGTCATTGGGCCAGTGCATGTGAGAGAGAATGATTCTCCAGCGTGGTACTTGGGTCACTCACCTGGTGTCTGGAAGAGTTCAAGTCCCTGCTCCATTGATTATTTAATTATTGATACAACGTGGAGCAGCTTGAAGAGGAGAGACTGAGACAATCATTTCAGAACAGCTCATAGCCTAGCGGCTCAGGCACCCTCCTGTAAATTGAGAATTCAAATCCCTTCTCATCATCAGTCAGAGGGAAGAACTGAACCTGAGTTTGTCACAAGCCAGCAAAGTGCCCTAACCACTCAGCTTCAAGCTATGAGGGGTGCCTGTCCCATACTCCTTATTAGAGACAGAAATAGAACCCCCAGTTCTGGCTCCTGTCCGCTCCACCATGGACTGAATTTCCTCTCAGAGCCACACATAAAACTCAGGAGGCCTGGCTCTCAATCCCTGCTACTCTTACCCACTAGACCCCAATCTCTTTCCAGAGCTGGGGAGAGAACCCAGGAGTCCAGGCTCCTAGTCCCCACTACTGTAACCCACTTGACTCAACTGCTCTTGCAGCAATTTAATAGACCGAAGAAACAATAAACTGAGAACTAGACACAAGCTGATGCTAGATAGATAGATCTAACAACAAACTAACAAAGAGACACGAGTAAGAAAGGAACAGATACAGAGAGTGAGAGAGAAACACAGAACAAACCCAAACTAACAGGTAGATAGAGAAGTATAAACAAAGTAATATAGAGAGAAAAGTATAAATAGACAGACAGACAGCAATAACAAAAAACTAATGTATACAGAGAGAAAAATAACAATGAGCTGATAGTGTTAGTCACATTCTAAAAAAATATGTGTGTCAATTTGATCAATTCCCTCACTCCCTTTCCTAAGGTAAATGCTTTGGACTGCCTCAGTTTCCCATGCCCAAATTGATGTAAGAGTGACACTATGAATAAAAAAAACTATTGTCACTCACAATTTCATCCTTAAAGTGCCACTGTGTGACCCACAAATATATTTCATTGCAAGAGCAAACTTACGGAGCTGGTCTGTGTGGATATCCTTTCTCCTCCAGCTACACACTGCAAATGGTTACTCCTGTCTCTCTAGCCCCATGCATGCCCCTGTATCAGTCAATCTCTCTATCTAATGCCCTTATCATTTTACTATGAGAGGCCTCCACCACACTGAGGCTGAGCTGCTGGAAATACACTGAGATCTGTGCTGTCTGCAGATAAGCTGTGTGTCAAAAAGGCTGGTGCTGCAGGAAGGTGATTTATCCATGTCTGTTTTCTTTGGGCTTGTTGGACTCACTCCCTGGAGCCCTCAACAGCCCAGAGGCAACAATTAATTTCTCTTGCCCTCTACTTCCCTGAAGAGTTTTCAGAAACAAAAATAAACACAATTACAATGAGGCAGCAGGATCTAAAGGAAAGATTGTGAGTCAAACACTAAGGGCACACAGGTCTTGTTCCTGCCTCTGACCTGCTGTGTTACCTTGAGAAAGTCATTCTCTAGGGCTGTTTTTTCCCTTCCTCCCTTTGCCTGTCTTTTCTACTGTAGGTTCCTTGGGGAGGATACTGTGTCTTACCTAATATAATGGCCTCTCACATTAGGTTCAAGTATCAGATAATTAATTAATTAATTGATTAAAAGCTAAGGTCCAAGATGTCCTGAGATCTGATCCCAGCTATTCCTCTGGCTTTGTTCAGGCCCTTCACTGCTCCTTTCCTCAGTTTGTGACCAGTACCACCTGATTCAGAGGAAAGTCTAAGAGGACCTATAGAGGACAGTGCTCAAATAACCTGCTCATGGTGGAGTCTCATCATCATCATCATCTTGTGAATGGTCTATTGCGTGAAGAAGATGAGTTTCTTCCCCTCATAGAGTTTTATTTACTACAAAGTAACTGCATGCTCTCATAATCCAGATAGGCTGGAATATTCAAAAGATCCTACTGGATTTGTGTGTCTAAATCCCATTGGCTTTGGACAGGAGAGAAGTGCCCAGCTCCATTAATCTTCTTTGACTATCTCTCTTAGTTTATTATTAATTACTTATTTTGTCGATTCCATCGCTGACAATTTCAAATCAAGATTGGATGTTTTTCTAAAAGATCTGCTCTAGGTATTATTTTGCGGATGTTCTGTGGGCTGGGTTATACAGGAGGTCAGACTAGACAGTCACTATGGTCCCTTCTGGCCTTGGAATCTATTAATCTAATTTGATCTCAACCAAAAATAGGAACAAAATTTCTCCCAAAACCTCACAAAATGGTAGATATTTTTTTAAAAGATTCAAAATTTCTATGAATTAAAAAAATATTTTTTTCTTTAAATAATGGTGTAGAAGGATTCTGATCCTCTCCCCTGTTTTTGACTAAATCTATTAAAATCATTTCCAAGAGATTTTAGCTGAATTAGGCAACACCTCAGAGTAGCACAACTCCACCTCTCTCTTGGCGATGTAGGCTATTTTGAGTTCATAGAGGGGCCAACATGGCCACCAAAATTCCAATTACTTTTAATGGGAATTTGATATCCCAGTCCCCTAGGTGAAAATCTCCACTCATAGTTTTACAATCAAAACCTGCAATTTTTTTCTGGTGGGATTTTTAAGGCCGTTATTCAATATTTTTATTAACAACTTGGATAATGGAGGAGAGAATTTGCTTATAAATCTTGCAGATGAAACCAATCTGGGAGGGGCTGCAAACACTTTGGAGGACAGGATCAGAATTCAAAATGACCTTGACAAATTGGAGTATTAGTCTAAAATCAAAAAAGAGGAAATTTAATAAAGACAAGTGCAAAGTTCTTCTCTTACCAAGGAAAGATCAAAGGTAGAACTACAAAATGGGGAATCACTGGCTAGGTGGTGGCATAATTGAAAAGGATCTAAGGGCTAGAATGGATCACAAATTGAATATGAGTCAATAATGTGACATAATTGCGAAAATATAATTTGTATTTGCATGTATTAAAAAGAGTGCTGTATGTAAGACACGGGAAGTAATTGTCCCGCTCTACTTGGCACTGGTGAGGCCTCAGCTGGAGTACTGTGTCTGGTTCTGGGTGCCACACTTTGAGGAAGATGTGGACAGATTGGAGAGAGTTCAGAGGAGACCAGCAAAAATGATCAAAGGTTTAGATAATCTGACCTATGAGGAACAGTTAAAAAAACAGGCACGCAGAGGAATGGGGGTTGATCTGGAAAAGAGGACCAGCAACCTCAGTCTGTAGCACAATACAAGAAAATTTATTTAAAATACTGTTTGAATGGTACCTCACACAGCCAGGTTAAGTATCTATATACACCTCTACCCCGATATAACGCGAATTCGGATATAACGCGGTAAAGCAGTGCTCGGGGGGGGGGGGGGAGAGAAGGGCTGTGCACTCCAGTGGATCAAAGCAAGTTCAATATAATGTGGTTTCAGCTTTAACGCGGTAAGATTTTTTAGCTCCGAGGACAGCATTATATTGAGGCTGAGATGTATATATATATATATATGGACTAAATGGGGATAAATGTTAGAGAAATTGTGGTGAAAGAGGAGATTTGATACGTTGGACATGTCCAGTCACTAGTGAGTATTGTACACAATCCATAAAAAATGACCCAATTGTTGGATATTTATGATCTAATAACCTTCTGGTGATCGTCCTGGGGCTTCCTGGTGGAAATGGTCACACAAAAGGAAATGAAAAATTAACCTTTGATCTTGCTAGTAACTGCTCAGCTATTAGTAACCTCTCAATGGGAAAATAGTTCAACCATTGAGGAATGGTTCAAAACAATATGGGAGGTTGGTTATGGAAAAATTAACACAACAATTACATATTCAGCAAAATAGACAGAGGACAGATAGATACTTAGATAATTGGTTACCTGTTATTCAGTGCTCAAAGTATATTCTCCTGCAAAAACAAAACAAAAACAAACAAACAAAAAAACCAAACCAAAACAAAAAGAAAGCACAGCTGTCCAATTCTTTGCATCTGACCATTTGTTAGACATAACTGGTCTGTTAATATGTGAATACAGAAATGTCACTCACTTTAATAAAATCAACAGAAATGACATAGGAGTTATAATGATTCTCACTCTGTACTATGTTAAAAGCCTGTTAAATAGAAAGATCTGGTGAGTATATTCCTGTCTGATGTCTCTTTAAACCAAAGTTCACTGTTGTAATGATTGTTTTGTTTCTGATATTTACAGGACAAGGATTTGTAAACTTGTTAAAACTTCCTAAATAAACAGTTAAAAAAACCTGGGCATGTTGATCAAGCTGCCAGAGAAACGTTCAGCTCCTAGTTTAGACTGACGTAAATTTGCAGTAAATCCACTGACACTCAAGTAGATTCAATGGATTTATACCAGTGTGAGAGAAGAATTAAGCCCATTCTTAAAATTTGCACTGGTCAGAGGTTAAAAAAATGGCATTGTCCGTTGAAGTGTAAAACAATTTCCCTTTTTGGAATGAAACATTTTGATTGACCAGGACAAAACAACTTTTCATTTAAAATTTTTCCTTAATTTTACTTCACAATATGGTCAACATTGAAAGAAAATGTTTAGATTTTGTGAAAATGAAACCTGAAACAAAATTGTTTTTGAATTTTTGATTCACCTGAAGTTTGGAAAATACCATTTTCAGTTTGACCCACAATTATTTTTTTCTGATTTTTCAAAATTGCCAGTGAAATGAAAAATCTATTATTCGCCCAGCTCTATTTGGATTTTGCTTCCCACGTATCATGGAGAATTTGATGTGCTAGATTAGGAGCAATAAAGAAGGAGGAAGGTCAAACTCACACAAACATCCACGCAGTATCTTCCATACACTGATGCACACACACACACACACTCTTCACACAAGCAGGCACACATGTATTATCCAACAAGCAAACACTCACTCTAAAACACCACTGTAAATGCACCAAACACACTCTTTCCCCCAGCACAAAAACAATTATAGCACACACTCGCTAGCTCTCACACACAAACACAACACCTTTATGTCCCAGTTTAGATGGTGTACTGTGTATAGTGATGTTACAAAACAAGGAACCAGATCTGAGTTTGGCAATGAGAACAAAACACTTTGAGGGCCAAGGCATCAGTTCCCACACTTGGGAATATGAGTTGAGAATTGGCAATGCATGGAGGGGGGCGGGGGGGCTGTCTACAACCCTCTCCCACAAGCAGCTCCCCAGCACTGAAATGGAAACATGGGAACCCATCGGAAGTCTGCTTGCTTCTTGGTGCTGAGGCACTTGCATGATCTATCTCTTTATTCCCATATATAATCTGTTGCCCCACTGTCTTAAACCTTCTGTCTGAACTATGTATATCCATCACTGTGACATTTAAGGAATGTGTAGGGCTGCTGTCATTTCTCCTACATGAGATTATTTATTTATATTGCCATCAGAACACACCCAATATTATTATTACCTATCTTTGGTGAAAAAGTGGCAGCTGTGCAAAATCTGCACAGGGCCTGCTTTCTCCTAGAATGAGGCCAAAGCAGTGTGGTGGCTTATTTTTCTTACCACCTTTGAGATGCTTTGGGGTCGGATGCCTGTTGTGTATTGGCTCCAGGTCCGTTTTCCTGGGTAGCATTTTTGCCTTTCTCCAAGGTTTGTGAGAGAAGACAACTGGGTTTGGAATATATGTAGCTGATGTATTGATCTATAGTTATAAATTGCGGAACAAGCTCATACAACCTTAACTCTGCCCCCAGGAGCTGATAATAGCCCCATGGATTTCTCTGCATTAAACTCCAGCTGCATTCCTTGTGTTAGATGTAGCTTACTTGAATGGTGGAGGGAGAAGAGTGGTGTGTTTGTGATATGAGGAGCTCTGGGGATTAGTTGAGGAGCACCATAGACCTGTGTTTGTGATATAGGTAGCTCTGGTCTCACCCCCACACCCCATGTGTGGGACCAAAGGGAAGAGGTACATGTGTCCCTTGAGGGACCTGTCTGCATCATTTCAATACAGAATTGTGTAGGTCATGTCAGTAGCAGGGCCCTGGGGTCATCTTCTCAGCAGTGAGGGGGGATATGAGAGCAGGCTCTGGGTTTAATGAGGGGTAGGGGGAAGTAGAGGTTTAGGTGGTCTTATGTGTGCAAGTGTGAAGGGGCGGTAAAAGGGGATGTAGTTAAATTGTACCAATGTGGCATTCTGTGGGGGAGCAGGTCCAGTGTTTGAGTGTAGGGCAAGCACAGGGAACATCTGTCCATCTCAGTGACAAGGCAGAGCGGGAGTGTGGGTATTACAGGTGTTGTGGGGCATAGCCCAAAGGGGGCAGAGTTAAGGTTATGTGAGCATTTACTTTAATTCTGTATGTCCTAGTTTTCAGAAGTTTGAGTTTTGCTGAATTGGACCTTCTGGACAGACATGAGCTCTCACTGGGAGACCTTAACTCTGTTTCAATGAAGTTTTTGGCTATTTAATTTCCTAGCTGGTTGAAGAGAAAAAAAATGTTGGTAGGAGTAAGTGGTCCTTGTGGTGGCTGTAGATAGCAGTACATAAGGATGACGAAAGATGCAAAAGGAACTTTTCAGATCCACCATGGGGGGAGGGATAGCACAGTGGTTTGAGCATTGGCCTGCTAAGTCCAGGGTTGTGATTTCAATTCTTGAGGGGGACACTTAGGGATATGGAGCAAAATCAGTGTTTGGTCCTGCTAGTGAAGGTAGGGGGCTGGACTCAATGACTCTTCAGGGTCCTTTCCAGTTCTAGGAGATAGGTATATCTCCATTACTTTATTTTATTTCTGGACAGGAGCTGTATTCTGTGCCTGTCTGGCCTCCTCTTACATCCACCTCCAGAACCTCTCCATAAGTGCAGCACAAAGCCAGACACATCTGTCTGCCAGTGAAGTGGCCTATTTATCTTAATGAGCTATTCTGAGCAGAGTGAGAACCCCTCCAGGAGACGGTGCAGCCTGAACTGCTCCACTTGTATCAGCACCCCAGTGCCAGCAGGGTCTTCACAGTGTTGTTGGTGCACGCTCCACATGTGCCTCTTCTCAGCTTCACACCCCAAGGGGCAGCGCTTCCCTAGACCCCGCACACATGATCCCAAGATTATGTGAGGTGAGCAGTGAGCATTGGACCCCCATATCTGGGAACCCCCAGATATTGGCACAGACATGGGAGGGGAATGTGGGGATGTCAGGTGCTCCTTTCCCCATTTTCCCCAAGGCTGCTGTCACTCACCCTCATGTTACCCTCCCCATCTCCTGACCCCCAAACCGTCTCCTGACCCCCAACTCATCTCCTATCCACCCTCCTTATTTATCCTTCTCCCAATAATCACTCCTCCTTTCACTGCCCCTAAAACTCCTCTCTTCCTTTCTCACCAACTCTTCTGCCCCCAATCATCACCTTCCCAGTGAGCATGTGTATGGGTTATGTATTTTCATTTCAAAAATAGTGTCAGCACCTTCTCAATATTCGGCTGTGCTAAAGTGACAGTTCCCCAAGATTAGAAACCCTTCAACAGAGGCAGATGCCTCCTGTTTTTAGTCACAGATTTCTGCCCAGGGTTATATTTTAAGTCAAAGGGCCTTGGTTTGTTGGCCAGAACATTCTTCTTTCAGCAGCTGTGGGGCTGTGAGTCAGAAACAGCTTTCATCCAGCTCCTCCTCTCGCCATGCACATGCACAGTGCAATCCGTTCAGCGCGACCCCAAGCACTGCAAAGGCTGACGCACCTCACTGAGAACTAAACACTGTGGCTAATAACACTGACTTTATTTCCCCCTGAGGCCCAGTGGGTGGACTGCACTCTGCTGGGGTGGCCCTTGAGCTTTGGAGACCCTGGTGTGAGGATCTGAGCCCCGGTCTGATCTCTAGCTGTGCACAATAAATCAGCACCAAAATACACCAACTATAAGAAAAGTTAGAAATACTCCACTGCAGTCAACTGATTTTCCTCTCACTCAGCCTAGTGTAAATCAGGAGTAACCCCACTTGAGTCAATGGGGCTGATTCCCCTGTCACTCATCTCACGGTAAGTCCATGGTGTTATACTGGAGTATGTCTGGTTTCAGGGAGAGAAGATTCACGCCCTTTGAATCCAAACTCTGCCACATCCTCCACCCCCTGAATGTTCTTACTCTAGCCCCCAGATGTCTCCTTCCCTCTGCCTCACACAGCCCAGACCCCCAAACAACCCCCCCAACCCTTAATCCCCTCCCTCCCCTCTTACAATCCTCCAACTCACGGATGCTCTCAGTCCCTGTTCTTTGAGATTCCCCTTCCCATGGCCAGAACCAATTCTCCACCCAGAGTGTCTGACTCAGCTTCCTCAGAGATCCCGGCTGAACCCCTCTGCCCACAAGTCCTCTCCTCTGCTCAGCCCCACTCCCCTGACATGGCCCAAGCCCCAGAGAACAGCCCCCCATCCCTGCTTCCTTCTGTCCCGCCTCTAAACACCAGACATTCTCTCCTGCTTCTCTCCATTGGCCAGCTTTGGCCACCACTTCCTTCCCACACCACTCTCCTCCTTTCTCTGCCTGGCCCTCTCTAGAGCTGGGGGGGCGCATTCAGTCCCTCATCCCATTTATTCCATCACCTCTCAGCCAAGCCTGCCTGAGGAGGGGAGCAGGGAGCGCACATCTGCAGAGTAGATCCCTGTCTCCTAGGAACTGCAGAGACCCTGGCAACTCAGGACATCCAGCAAAGGGACACGACAGCGGCTGCTGGATAATACAGTGATGGGGACATGAGAGAGAGGGCTAACCAAACAATCCTAGCAGTAGGTGCATAGATAGTTAGCTAGATAGCTAGATAGATATGACCGATGATTCCTAACACTGGAGGCTCAAATGCATCGCAAGCTAGGAAAAATTCCACAAAGACCAGCACAGTAAGTTTACCATTTCAATTAAATATGTTAGAGCATTAATATACAGGGATAATTTAAGAACATAAATTTGAATTATGTTGGAACTCCTTAAGACTTTTGCTATCAAGTCAATCAACCATCTAGGGCCTATCAGCAGTTTTTTTTAATAAAAAAAATTGGGTTTTCATAGACTCCCCAAAATCTCCAATTTTTCATGTTTTGGCAAGTGAGAAACAAACATTTTTTGTAGCAAAACTAATTTTTTTCTGCCTAGATTCACCCAAAAAATGAGTTTTCAGTATTCCTATGTGTATATATAGAAAGTCTCAGGTATCCTCAAATATATTTCATGAAGTATCCATGAAATATATTTGAGGATACCTGAGACTTTCTATGAAAACACAATTAATTGAAAACACAATTTTCCTTTGAAAACAATTTAAGTGAAAATTTCTGACCACGCATAATTGGAAACTGAGCTTTAAGAAAGCCTGGGGAATGAAAATATTGTCCAATAATATAATAATTTCAAAGCCATACATTCTATTTAATCTCTTTTTATTTGCAGCCATTGGTTCACACTGTTAGTTATGCCTAGGGCTCTAGCGAGGCCTATACTGACTGCAGCCAAACCCTGGCCATTGCCCTTGTCCTTCCCTTCACAGCCATTACATGATGTACTGAGGAAGAAAATGTCCAACCAAATCACCGTGATCGAGTTCCTTCTCTGGGATTCTCTGACATTCGGGAGAGGCAGATTTTGCATTTCATGGTGTTTCTAGGAATTTACCTGGTAGCCCTGACTGGGAATCTTCTCATCATCAAAGCCATAGCCCTCGACCACCATCTTCACACCCCCATGTATTTCTTCCTGATGAATCTGTCCATCCTAGACCTTGGCTGCATCTCCATTGTCGATCCCAAGTCTATGGCTGTTATATCCTTGGGGGCAGCCGGTTTAGGAAGAAATCACTTGAGGCCAGACAGAGACAGCTAACAAAACTACCATTTTATTTACAGACACAGAGCTCACCCAACCGGCTGAAGCTGGCTGGGCTATCCCCTAATAATCTAAAACAATTGCCATAGGAACAAAAACCATGACAACCAAATACACAACAATGGCCAATTCCCTCATGAGCACCAAGGTCATTTCATATTACGGATGCATCATCCAAGTCTTTTTCTTCCTTTTCTTTGCTACAGCTGAGCCTCCCTTACTAATCATCATGGCGTACGACTGGTACATTGCCATCTGCCAACCACTGCACTACAAGTCAATGATGAACAGGAGAGCTTGTGTCCAAATAGCAGCCAGTATCTGGATCAGTGGTGTTCTCAATTCTGCACTGCACACTGGGAACACATTTGCAATAATCTTCTGTGGAGACAATGAGATGGAGCAGTTCTTCTGTGAAACCCTCAAGCTCCTCAAACTTGCCTCCTATGACTCATATCTCAGTGAAATTGGGGCTATTGCCTTTAGTGTGTACTTTGCCTTAAACTGCTTTTTTAAATATATATAAAATTGTGTTTTATATTCTGATCCTCAAAACAGTGCTGAGAATTCCCTTTGAGCAGGGCTGGCATAAAGTCTTCTCCACCTGCATCCTTGACCTCATTGTGGTCTCCGTGTTTGTTTGCACTGCTAGTTTTACCTATATCAAACCCACCTCCAGCTCAGTCTCAGGTCTGAATCTCATGGTGGCTGTTTTATATTCCGTGGTGCCTCCCATGATGAATCAGATCATTTATAACGTGAGGAACAAGGATATCAAAGCTGCCCTATGGAAAATGATTGGGTTAAGGCTATTCTCCAAAAAAATAAAATGGCCATATTTCTCCCATGACCATCGTCTCATTCTGTGTTTCTTTATAAATATAATCAACTGTTGACATTATTGTCTCCATGAGAACATAATGTGCAATCCGTTTATGCACACTGAGGTATTTATACTGGTGTAAATACCTAGAAAAACTGCACTCAGGTCAATGGAGTTACTATAAATTTACACCTATAAATATATCTGTGTTCGCACAGTGGCCAATGTCAGATGCTTCAGAGAGAATGAACAGAACAGGACAATTATTGAGTAACCCATTCCGTGTTGTCCAATTCCAGCATCTGGCATCCAGAGGCTTAGGGACACCCAGAGCACAGGGTTGCATCCCTGACCCTCATGGTTAATAGCCATTGATGGATCTATCCTCCAAGAATTTATAATGTCTCGCTATCCATCCATCCCCATACATTCCCCTCCATCTATTGATCAATCGATCAGTCTGAGGATTTTGTACTGCCACCCATCACCATGGTATCAGAGCACTTTCCACATAAAAACAGTTATCATATCAAAGTCACACATGGGGTCTCTGGTTCTTCTCCTTTTTTCAGGGTGGGGAGTAAAAATTGTGCCCCTGCTGCAGTCCCGAGGCCAGAGGAGCTCTCTGCCCCCACTACTGACCCAGGGCTGGAAGAGCTATCAGCCTCCACCATGGCCATGTGACTCAAGGTGTCAGCTGCTACCCCCAGCAGCAGGGCTCTTTTGCTATACTGGACCTGTGGCTTTAACAAACAAATGGCTTGGATCCCCAGGAGTTGGTTATAGCGAAGATGTACTGTATTTTGTTGGTTGGTTGATTTGTTTCTTTGTTCCAGATGTTTTTGGTGGGTAGGAGTTTGGGAGGGCGAGGTATGTTTGATTGGAGGGGAGTATCCATTTGATGTCATCAAGTATTGGGTACTACCAGATCAGGCTCTAGACGGAGCACACGCCTATCTTCCACTGGTTTGTGGTTCACTAGCAGACACAGGGGCCTCCCTGACAGGACTTAGGCATCTCTCTGTAAGCTAGCACACACTCCTCTCTTCAGCATCTCCCATCGGCTATCTCAGGCACCTCCTCTCCTAGCATGCTGGATTTTGTGACTCCCATTCTTGGGTGTCTGTCTCTCTCTATCTGTTGTATAGGGAGCCCAGAGGCCTGACTTCGGCTGTGTGACCCTATTGTTGTCCCAGTGATTTTCTAGGTGCCTAAAAGTTAGGTGTTGCTGCACTGTGGGTCACCACGCCTGGTTCTTTTTATGGATCTAGGACCCAGGGGGTATTTAGGCATCTAGTGGGTTTTGCAAAAGCAATTAGGCATCTAACTCCCATTGAAATCAATAAGTTTTGGACACCTATATCCTTTAGAAAAACCTACCATGCACCTAAGCACCTTTGAAAACCAGGCCTTAGGTGATGAAGTGCAGGTGACTATACTGGGCAATGATACCCTGGTATGCAGCTATGGGACCATTGACTCATGATCTTCAATATCCACCAGAGATCCTAGAATCACAGAAATGCCGGACTGGGAGGGACTGGAAGTCTCTTGTTAGTTTGGTCATTAATTGAGAGCCCTGGGGAACTAACTCCTTCTTTGTACCTATAAAGCAAGTGCACTTCTCCAGGCAGTGTATCTGACATGTAGATGTGCGGACTCACCCCTGCGGCGCCTCCTGCTGGTGACTCTTGGGAATTAGCTCAGTTCCAGCTCCGGAACATCCTCTGCAGGCAGGTGATCCGCCTGTCCTCTGGCTCCTGAGTCCCTCCCTGTACCTGTTGCCCTTTTACCTGGGGTGCTGCCCCTGGCAGTAACCCCTCAGTCTTAGGGTCTCCCCTCCCCAGGGAACCCCCACCCACTATTCCCACCTTGCCTCACTATACGGCTACTGCCAGTCATTGTCTAGCCCCCACACCCTGGGGCAGACTGCAGTATCAGCCACTCATCACTGGCAAGGTTGGATCTGGACCTGCTGCCTTGGCCTCCCTCTGGGCTGCCCCCTGCAACCTCCAGTACCTTTTAGCCCAAAGCTAGGCTGCAGCCTGGGTCTTTCCAGGCTGGAGCTCCCCAGCTCCTCTGCCTTTCCCCAGCCCTGCTCCACTCAGGTACTTTGTGTCTAGACCCCTGCAGCCAGGCCCTTCTCCCTCTACACACAGAGGGAGACTGCCTGGTCTCCTGGCTCACAGCCTTTTTATAGAGGCCAGTTGTGGCCTGATTGGGGCGTGGCTCAGCTGCAACCACTTCCCAATCAGCCCAGCTCAGTAGCTCCCAGGCACAACCTTCCCCCAGGGCTGCTTTAAGCCCTTCAGGGCAGGAGCAGGGTAAGTTCCCTTCTACAGACATTTAACCTGAAGACGTCATGTCTAGGAAGAAGACAGGAGGTTGGTCTAAGACAAGAGCTGTAATTTTCTAATGCCTGGTGTCATAAACAGATAGTTAAGGGTTAAGGTCTGTTTTACCTGTAAAGGGTTAACATGTAGTACCTGGTGACCACCTGACCAGAGGACCAATCAGAGATAAGATTTTTTCAAATCTCTGTGGAGGGAAGCCTTTGTCTGGGTGAGAACTGTTTTTGGATTTAACAGAGGACAGTCATGTCCCCAAGTTCTCCTGGAGTAGTTTCTACTAATTAATAGTGAGTATTAATTAGAAAGGCGAATTAGTCTTATGATTTGATTTCTATATTTGCAATTGTGTGTTTGCTAAAGGAAATGCTTTATTCCTGTTTGCTGATATTGCTTTACTGAGAAAAGGGGGAGAGGGGATTCTCTCCAGAGATTGATAAGGTTATACCCTATGAGTGCCCAGCTTGGATTCATAGAGATTCTATATTTTCTTTTGTTCTCTTAATAAATTCTTTTCTTTTCTTTGGACTTGGTTAATTCCTTCCCTTGGGGAAATTCAGGGGAAGGGGAGGGGGAAGTGGGCTGCTTCCCTGTGTGTGTGAGATTCAAGGCATTTGAATCCAGGCACCTCTGTCTCCAGAGCAGGCTGGAGAGAGGGAGGAGGGGGGAGGTTCCTCCTCTGTGAATTGATCTGTGTTCCCAAGGGGGGAAACAGGGGTGTCCCGGCCCATGGAATTGACCGGGTGGTGGCAGCCGAAGGGGAGACCTACCCTAGGATTTTGGGGTGGGGGAAGACATGCGGGTCCTCACTTTGAAACCGCCCAGTTTCAAGTGAGGGTAGACTCCTGACATGGTGGCAGTGGTGTTTCGGACCCAGAGAGAGAGGCTAGGCTTTTCTACCAGAGGCACTCTGAGGCAGTTTCAGGGTTAGAAGTATTTTCAGTTTTTTGCAGGGCTTTCTGTTACAAAGCCTCCTGTGGAGCGATACTTGCGTCCATTGTGATACGAGGTACCACTCAGGATTCCTGAGGTGGGGGGAAGTGCTCGCCAAAGTACATTCCCATCCAACAGGAAAAACAGGTTTGGGGGGGGGAGACAGAAACCCTCCAGCCAGGTTTTTTTTTCTCCCTGTGTCTTTTGAAAGAATCAGAAGACAGGAGAACACAAATCCCTGAGGAATAGACCAAATTTTTCTCAGGGGTATTGTTAGCAGCAGCCTTTCAGCTGGGCTGCTGAGTACAGCAACTCAGAGCACAGGCAGTTTACAGTTTCAGCCAGGTTGGCTGGAGGCAATTTAGTTTTCCAGCAGGCTTTGTTGCAAGCATATTTTCGTTCTTGTTGCTTGGACAGGCAGCTTGAGGAAAAGGCAAGTTTCAAGCAGTTTTCAGGGTTTGGAGGAGTTTTTTTCTCTGCTGGCTATGCTTAGGAAAAACTCTTCCCTACAGGTGTGTCCTTCCTTTGTGATATCAGGTATCACTCAGGATTCCTAAGGTGGGGGGAAGTGCTCGCCAAAGTACATTCCCATCCAACAGGGAAAATAGGTTTGGGGGGGGGAGACAGAAACCCTCCAGCCAGATTTTTTTTTCCCTGTGTCTTTTCAAATCCTCTGGAGCCAGGGAATACAAATCTCTGAGAGGATTTACTACACTTTTCTGCAGGTACTAAGTAGCACCAGCCGCTCAGCTGGGCTTATTAGGAAGATTGTTTTTTTGGAAACAGATTTTCAGCTGGGTTTAGCTGAGGCATAAGGTTTCTAACAGGCTGTGTTAGAAAAGGATTTTTTTCCTTCTTTTCTTTTTTCTCCTTTTTTTCTTTCTGTCTGCTTAAAAACAGCTAGGAAAGAGGTGCAAGTTTTTCTAGGAGGCTTGTTAGAAAGGACCCCCACTGTGAGGTACTTAGCAAGTGCTAGAAACAGGACAAACCAGTTTTTTTGGGTCTTCTCAGTATATCAGCAAACAGCAACTACACATTTGCAAATGAAAAGGTTTTGTTTCTTTTCTATTCAGTCTCTCGGGAATAGAGAGGGTTAGGAATTGGGGAAACCAATTCCCTGACTGCAAAGGGGTGTGGCCAGCACCAAAAAGCAACACCAGCAAGCCACACATAAAATTCACTGACTGCAGAGGGGTGTGGCCAGCACCAGAAGGCACTGTTCCCCATCCCAAGAAATTTCCCACCTACATGGCAGGTGAGGACACTAAGGCCTTCTTCAAAAAGGTTAAAAGGACCTGCCATGGGTACAGCATCCCTGAAGACCAGTACAAGGACTGGTCAGGAAAGAGAACTTTTGCTGTCTATTACAATTATTCCATCCCCATGCTACTGGGGGAAGACTTGGCCAACCATGTGCAGCTGGCCAAGAGGGGGGGAGTGGTCACCCGCGGCCAGGCCAAACAAGCAGGCACTCCCATCCCTGTTCCTGAGCCATCCACCAGGACCCTGTCTGTGTTACCAGAGACCCAGACAGAGGTGGTGGAACCGGATCCCATGCCAACAACTACAGCAGCCATAGTACATCCAGTCCCAGGACCGGAACTGGAAAAGCAACCAGCGGCAGAACCGGCGCCAGCACTGACGCCAGCGCTTGCAACTCCACCGCCAGGGGGCGCCAACGGGCCTAAACTGGCAGAAGCAGCAGACAACTCTACCCAAGAGGCTCAGCCAGAGCCTGAAATATCACCTTGTGCACCAGCGGCGAGCGGTCCACAGTCAATAGAAACAACCTCATCACCTACATCGCTCCCAAAGGAACTGGTGTCTCCCGCCTCAAGGGAACAGTTCCAGACAGAGCAGGAAGCCGATAACAGCCTTAAGAAAGCTTGGGCGGCGGCACGAAGCAACCCACCGCCTCTCAGCTCTTCTACCCAATTCCAGTTTGTTGTAAAACAAGAACTTTTATATAAGGACATTCTTTCTGGTGGACACCAGGAAGGCCAGCATCCTCAAAGACAGTTGGTAGTTCCAACTAAGTACTGGGACAAGCTCTTAAGCTTGGGCCCTCACATCCCAGTGGGCATTCTGGGGTCAACAAACCTAAAACAGGTTGGGAAAGTCCTTCCACTGGGAGGATGGGCAAGGACAATGCCAAGTATGTCCGCTCAAATGCATACAAAGTGTTCTTCAGTGTCAAAAATCTTGTTGTTTACATACTTAGTAGTATATGTAATAGTGCATGTGTTTTGTTTATCTGTTTATGTTACAGTGCTAGGAGGAAATCACCACCAGTAGTTCCCACTGTTGGCGATTTGGGGGGCGTGTCATAAACAGATAGTTAAGGGTTAAGGTCTGTTTTACCTGTAAAGGGTTAACATGTAGTACCTGGTGACCACCTGACCAGAGGACCAATCAGAGATAAGATTTTTTCAAATCTCTGTGGAGGGAAGCCTTTGTCTGGGTGAGAACTGTTTTTGGATTTAACAGAGGACAGTCATGTCCCCAAGTTCTCCTGGAGTAGTTTCTACTAATTAATAGTGAGTATTAATTAGAAAGGCGAATTAGTCTTATGATTTGATTTCTATATTTGCAATTGTGTGTTTGCTAAAGGAAATGCTTTATTCCTGTTTGCTGATATTGCTTTACTGAGAAAAGGGGGAGAGGGGATTCTCTCCAGAGATTGATAAGGTTATACCCTATGAGTGCCCAGCTTGGATTCATAGAGATTCTATATTTTCTTTTGTTCTCTTAATAAATTCTTTTCTTTTCTTTGGACTTGGTTAATTCCTTCCCTTGGGGAAATTCAGGGGAAGGGGAGGGGGAAGTGGGCTGCTTCCCTGTGTGTGTGAGATTCAAGGCGTTTGAATCCAGGCACCTCTGTCTCCAGAGCAGGCTGGAGAGAGGGAGGAGGGGGGAGGTTCCTCCTCTGTGAATTGATCTGTGTTCCCAAGGGGGGAAACAGGGGTGTCCCGGCCCACGGAATTGACCGGGTGGTGGCAGCCGAAGGGGAGACCTACCCTAGGATTTTGGGGTGGGGGAAGACATGCGGGTCCTCACTTTGAAACCGCCCAGTTTCAAGTGAGGGTAGACTCCTGACACCTGGTCTACACTAGGACCTTAAATCGAATTTAGCAGCGTTAATTCGAACTAATCGCTCAACCGTCCACACCAGGAAGCCATTTAATTCGAACTAGGGGGCTCCTTAGTTCGAATTTGGTACTCCACCCCGACAGGTGGAGTAACGCTAAATTCGCACTTGCTAGCTCGAATTAGGCTAGGTGTGGATGCAAATCGAACTTAGTAGCTCCGGGAGCTATCCCACACTGCACCACTCTGTTGATGCTCTGGACAGCAGTCCAAGCTTGGATTCTCTGACCAGCCACACAGGAAATGACCCGGGAAAATTTGAATTCATTTTCCTGTCTGGGCACTTTGAATCTGACGTCCTGGCTGGACATCGGGGAGAGCTCCGCAGCACCTGCAACGATGCAGAGCTCTCCAGCAGAGGAGTCCGGGCAATCCAAGAATAGAAAGAGGTCCCCAGCATGGACTGACCGGGAAGTCATGGATCTGATCGCTGTGTGGGGCGAGGAGTCTGTGCTCTTGGAGCTGCGCTCCAACAAGCGTAATGCAAAAACCTTCGAGAAGGTCTCCCAAGCCATGACACAGAAAGGATACAGCCGGGATGCAATGCAGTGCCGTGTGAAAGTCAAGGACCTGAGGCAAGGCTATCAAAAAGTCAGAGCGGCAAACGGACGCTCCGGAGCACAGCCCCAGACATGCCGCTTCTACGAGGCACTGCATGCCATTCTCGGTGGGTTTGCCACCACTGTCCCACCAGTGACTGTGGACTCAGTGGATGGCATAGTGAACCAGGACAGTTCCTACTCGATGTTCGCCGATGGGGAAGACGAGGAAGGGTCCGTGGAGGAAGGCGCAGGCGACAGCGAACACAATGCCGCTTTCCCTGACAGCCAGGATCTCTTCCTCACCATCACAGAGATCCCCTACCAACCCTCCCCGGCCGTTAACCCGGACTCAGAGTCAGGGGAAGGATCAGGCGGTAAGTCGTATAAACAAGAAAACATTTATTTGTACGAAAACATGTATACAAAAAATAGAAATTCTATATCTAAATACTATATCTAAAAGTCTTTAACGGGAAACTATACGAACAGTAGGTCCACACACATTGGGATGGAACAATAGTCCTCCATGGACAATTCCACAAATGCGTCAAAAAGTTCCTCAAATACCCTCCGCAGGAGGTTTCTAGGAAGAGGTGCCTTATTTGGTCCTCCGGTGAAGCACACTCTTCCACGCCACGACATCCGTAGATACAGGGGAACCATCACCTCAACCAGCATGGCCGCGTAGGGTCCCGGTCGGTGAAGTGCTTCCCTTAGCATCCTGTCTTTCTGTACTTGAGAGACCCGCCTCAGGGTAATCTCGTTCATGAAGTGCTGCATCTAATTAGGGCAATTAGCGAATAGTTACTGTTCTTAATGGTTTACTTATACTTTGCATAACAAAGCCCCTCGCATAGCAGCCACGTGCTGTAGGCCACAGAGGAAAAGCATACATTGATCTTTCCCCTGCAGTGTCGGGAGTGGCTGGAAAAGGGTCATAGTATCTGATTTCCAGATTGCCTTTAGCAGGAGGGCACAGCTATCCGTTAACTGATAAGCATAATGTACTGTAAGGCTTACCAGGACTGTCTGCTAGACGGATTCAGCTATCTCTCCCGACCTCTCTGCTCTCCTGTGCAATGCCGCAGCCAATCAGACCGTAGCCCAAAATGTCGTGCTTGTCTTGAGACCACGTGAGACTTGTTGCCCGGTACGGTCTTGTTCATAGAAATTGACTAAACGGTGTTCACTGTCCACAAAAATGTATCTGTTCAAGGAAATCACTAACTTTCCCCATCACACAGCTTCGGCTCTTTCCCGGACTGCCCCGGCATCCCCCTCGCAGAGACTGGCAATGATTAGACGGCGAAAGAAGAAGACTAGGGACGAGATGTTCGCTGAACTGATGGCCTGCTCCCGAGCAGAGGCTGCAGAGCAGAAACACTGGAGGGAGACCCTATGTGAGCAGCATCGCACACTCATGGAACGTGAGGATAGGTGGCGGCAGGAAGACCAGCAGACCACCCAAACACTGCTTGGTCTCATGAAGGAACAAACGGACATGCTTCGTCGCCTTGTTGATGTCCTGCAGGACCGCAGGCTGGAGGACAGGGCCCCCCTGCAGTGTATCTGCAATCGCCCTCCCCCGCCAAGAAGTCCTGGCCCCCCCTCACCCAAAAGTACAAGACGGAGGGGCGGTAGGGGCCGTGAGAACTGTCACTGAACCAGAACAGAGCGACCGTGTACCCCGCACTTCTCACGTTAGAAATTTGTAGAAGTGCTTCCCTTATAGGCTCAGCCAGTCCCAAATCCAAGTTTCATCCCCCCACTGTTTATTAGATTAATAAAAGATGTTTGCTGTTAATCACTGTTTCGGTCATGTCTTTCCTGTCAGAGGATTTTTCGGTGTATGGGGTGGACAGGGGTTTCATACTTGCACGGTATAGCCTACAGTACCAGGGTACAGACTTGGGGAAAGGATCAACTGCAGGGCACACACACACTGCAGTCAGTAGGCACCAGGGTCATTCTGTGTTGTGTATGCTGCCCCTGGTCATTCCGTAATGTGTATGCTTGTCCAGGGTCCTAGCGCCTGCCACGCCATTAATGTAAAGGCAGGCTGCCCTTTCCATGCACTTCCAACGGATCAACGAGCCTATCTGCTGCCCTGAGCCCCAACAAGAGCCCTCATCCACGGACAGATACTCACCCTTCTCCCACACCCATCACCCCTTCCTACGCACAAACCCGCAGCCGTCATCAAAACCCCTATGCAAAGAAGGCACCACTCGCCCCTTCCTGCAAACCCACCCCTTCCTGCAAACCCTCCCCTTCATGCACAACCACTTGCAACCGTCCCCCACCCCAGAGACCTATGTAGGAGCAGGAGGATGTCATTCCTCTATGGAACAAGCGGTCTGTACATCAGTGCACACTGTGCCCAGCACAGTATGCGTCCATGTTTCAACACCTGAACAGAAATGCAAAGTAAAACAAAGATTTATTAATAATGAGTGTTACAATTACTTTGCTTTAAAACGTGCTTTGGAAGTGGGGGAAACTTGGAGAACGGGGTATGTAACCACAGATCGAAATCGACACATACAGACACAGGCCCAGGGTCAGTTTCTCTTGAAAGCAAGTGGAGAGTCATAGGTTACCCTGCTCTCCGAGGAAACTTGCTTTCAAAGCCTCCCGGATACACAGCGCTTCCCGCTGGGATATTCTCTCGGCACGGGTGTCTGGCTGAGCGTAAACTGCAGCCAGGCGATTTGCCTCAACCTCCCATCCGGACAAAAAGGTCTCGCCCTTGCTCTCACAGAGATTGTGTAGCACACAGCAAGCAGCAATAACTACGGGGATATTCTTTTCGCTGATGTCCGAGCGAGTCAGTAAGCTCCGCCATCTCCCCTTGAGACGTCCGAAAGCACACTCCACCACCATTCTGCACTTGCTCAGCCGGTAATTGAAGAGTTCCTTCTCTCTGTCCAAGGCGCCTGTATAGGGCTTCATGAGCCAGGGCATTAGCGGGTAGGCTGGGTCCCCGAGGATCACTGTAGGCATCTGCACATCCCCAACCGTTATTTTGTGGTCCGGGAAGAAAGTACCTGCCTGGAGGAGTCTAAAGAGACCAGAGCTCCTGAACACACGCGCGTCATGAACCTTGCCCGCCCACCCAACGTTGATGTGGGTAAAACGTCCCCTATGGTCCACCAGTGCTTGCAGCACCATAGAAAAGTAGCCCTTTCGGTTAATGTACTCGCTGGCCTGGTGGGCTGGTGCCAGGATAGGGATGTGAGTTCCATCTATAGCCCCACCGCAGTTTGGGAATCCCATCGCGGCGAAGCCATCTATGATGTCCTGGACGTTTCCAAGAGTCACTACCTTTGAGAGAAGTTGCTCAACGATTGCGTGGGCTACTTGAATCACAGCAACCCCCACGGTAGATTTGCCCATGCCAAAGTGGTTCGCTACTGACCGGTAGCTGTCTGGCGTGGCAAGTTTCCAGAGGGCTATGGCCACTCGCTTCTGCACACTCAGGGCTGCTCGCATACGGGTGTCCTGGCGCTTCAGGGCAGGGGCCAGCAAGTCACAGAGTTCAAGGAAAGTGCCCTTACGCATCCTGAAGTTTCGCAGACACTGTGATTCGTCCCAGACCTGCAGCACTATGCGGTCCCACCAGTCCGTGCTGGTTTCCCGGGCCCAGATTCGCCGTTCCACACCATGAACTTGACCCATTGCCACCATGATCTCCACTGCACGGCGTACCCTGCTTTGTGAGAGGCCTGCGCCACTCTCCTCACCGCGCTGCCGGAGCCTCCTCGCCCGATTTCTCAGCAGCTGGCTGTGGAAGAGGTGGACGATAAGGTGCGAGGAGTTGACAACGGCCATAAGTGCAGCGATGATCGCAGCGGGCTCCATGCTCGCAGTGCTGTGGCGTCCGCACTGTAACAGACCAGAGAAGGGCGCGAACAGATTTCCCGCCGGCGCTTTCAGGGAGGGAGGGCGGTTGTGAGTGACAGTTGAATGATGACAGTTACCCAAAACCACCCTCGACACATTTTTCCCCCAGCAGGCATTGCAAGCTCTACCCAGCATTCCAATGGGCAGCGGGGACTGCGGGAACTGTGGGATAGGTTCCCACAGTGCCCCGCTTCCAAAGTCGACGCTGGCCCCGTTACTGTGGACTCAGAAATTCGAATTAGTGTATTTAGTATGGATACACAAATTCGAATTAATAAGGTCGAATCCACAAATTTGAACTAAGTTGATTAGAAATAGTCTTGTAGTGTAGACAAGGCCTAAGAGGCCTAAGGAGTCAAGTTCCCAAGGACTCCTTTAACTCCATTAGGCCCTACTCCAGAAGGGAGCCACAGTGTTCACTGTTGGACAATATACCCACCACCAGTGCCTCTGGGACAGAATGCAGGAGATTCGGTTTGTTAGAACTTATTCCTGGTAGAGGAGATTTCTAGGAAGCTGCACAGAAGCTTCTTGGGAGTGGTGGGCATGTGTGGTTTGTCCCCTGTCTGGTACTGAGAGAAAACCAGACGTGGTTTTGTCCAGTATCACGGATGAGGGACGCATGCAAGGTCACACGGGCAGGAAGGGCAATGAGCAAGGGGTGGGGCCACCGCTTTCTCATAAGTACCAGAATGTCAGGTGTGACGTTGCTTTATAGAAATAATAAAACCCAAAATGATTCATAGAAATATGCTTATGAGTGTGACTATTACATGACTGGAATATGTTTTATGTTAGATTTTCCATGTAACATATCACTGCAAAGGTTATGATCTACTGGATATATTCATTCTATTTACATGCATGTATCATTTTTGTTTTTGAAGTTATGAATATTGGCAATGTACTTGTTTGATTTTAAGTAGCCTCAGTGAAGCAGTTCGTCAGCTTCTTGAGAAAAGGCTATTCTCAGTAAGTGCTCAATCAAGAAACACTTAAGCTAACAATGAACTCTGAGAGATGTCAATCCACATCTGAGCTTTCCTGGGAATGTGGCATTGTCCGGTAAAGTTCTGAGTCATTCATGAACATGTGACTTGCCCATGTGAATCCAAAACTTCATCTTGCTGCTGGACCCTGCATAGGAGAGAAGAAGTGGTTTCCACCCACAAGAGAAATTCTATTTAAGCCCCTTGAAACCCTCCATTCTGTCTTCAGCTGGCTCAAGAGATAGCCTCTTCACCCCCATAGGATACCTGAAAGAAACTCTAACAATGGAGAGTAACCACAGGGGTGTGAGTAATTGCTGGACCCAGACTAGAAGGAGGCTAGTCTGTAAAAGAAGCTTACTGGAACATCTCTGAGGGTGAGAGTTCATCTGGAGTCATTTTCTTACTATATTAGGCTTAGACTTGCATGTTTTGTTTATTTTGCTTGGTAATTCACTTTGTTCTGTCTGTTATTTCTTGGAACCACTTAAATCCTACTTTTTATTTTAATAAAATCACTTTAGACTTATTACTTAACCTAGAGTATGTATTAATACCTGAGGGAAGGGGCAAACAGCTGTGCATATGTCTCTATCAGCGTTATAAAGGGTGAACAATTTATGAGTTTATCCTTTATAAACTTTATACAGGGTAAAATGGATTTATTTGGGGTTTGGACCCCATTCAGAGTTGGGTATGTGGGTGTTGGAGACAGGAACACTTCTTAAGCTGATTTCAGTTAAGCCTGCAGCTTTTGGCAGATGTGGTTCAGACATCGGTCTGTGATTGTAGCAGTCAAGCGTGTTTGGCTCAAACCAGGCAGGGCACTGAAGTCCCAAGCTGGCAGGGAAGACAAGCTCAGAAGTAGTCCAGGCAAAATAGGTGGCAGTTCCCAAGGGGGTTTCTGTGATCCAATCCATCAGATCTAGTATTCTGGGAATGCGTCAGTGGCCAACCTAGTTGAGGGAAGAGCTGGGAAACATTTTTCTGAGCCTTTGGCAGATTGTTTAACTTAGCTAAAGAGATAGCAGCATCTGTCATGAAGAGGTTGAGGAAACCATTTCCCATTGACAAGTTACTTTGACCAGCTCTACCAACATGAGCTGAGAGCAACACACACACCCTTGCCCATGCCATGCATCTTCCGTCTCCAGGGTGCAGAGGGACTAGGAATGGGCATGATCTTAGATGATCCAGGAATAAACCTCCCTCTCCTCTCACTAGGGAGTCCCTCCCCTTTTAGGTCTCACTCCCGCTGCTGTTGTGCAGTTGCTTGGTAGGCAACATCAGCCTCTGATTAGTGCAGGAAGAAGGTCCCCTGAAGTTTTCATGCCATTTCCACGTATGCGAGAGTCACCATCTAATCTAGGCTGGCACCCGGGGGACTCAACCAGAGACATCTAGGGTCCAAAGTACGAGCTTCTACAGCTTGAACTGAAGAGCCAGGCTGCCTGACAGTCACGGGAACAGCCACCTATCCTGTAGGTGGAGCACAGAGGGGCCTCATAACACGTACTGCCCATGGGTGGGGTTTACACAACGACACTGTGCAGCTGCAGAGGTCAAGGGCTTCATCTGAGCTGAAGTCACCTCCCCCAGCCAGCAGGACAGGGCATCACAGACAGTTGTACTAATGCAGCTCCGTGGGCTCTACTGGAGACTAGATGGTTCTGTGTCATTGGCAGAGAATAGGAGAGACCGAGGGGCACCAGGGCCCGAGGCCCCCTTAATGGCAGGGAAATGATTTAGATACACCCAGAAAATCCTGGCAAATAACCAGCACCACACGCTGCCGAGGAAAGTGAACACTTTACACCCTGCCAATTTGACCACATGGTGATCAGTTAGACCCTGAGCATGTCGGCAGGAACCTGCCAGTCAAGAACCCGAGAAAGAGAGAATGGCTCGGTGTCAGGTCAGAGCCCTGGCACATCCTGCCCAATGTCCCATTTGCAGCCAGGGCTGCCCAATGCTTCAGAGATTTAAAAAAAACCCTCCTAGAATACACGGTCAGGGGCAGGAATCCCTTCCTGACCCCTGACAGTAGCCAGATGAATCCCTGAAGCATGAGCTTTTAGGAACATAAGACATGCCCCTCAAGTAATCCCCAATGTTGCTGAGCTCTGCCCCTCACCATCACAAGCAGCCATGTCATACAATCCCACTCAGACATCTGCTCAGTTCTCTCTTAAAACAAATTTTGTGATTTGCCCCCGACAACTCCGATTGGGAGGCTGCTCCAGAACCTCACCCCACTGGTGGTTAGAAACCTTCCTGTAATTTCTAGCCAGTCTCTCCATCTCTCACACACCTGAATGTACACATGAGCCAGACTGACATAGGCTGGCTCCTTGTCCCCCTCTTGTGGTTAGGCCATAAATGGTGGTTTATATGATAATGGACCCACTCCCCAGATAGTGGCAATGGATATACAGCTCCTTTGGAGGCAGTAAGTCAGATGCTGCAAATTGCTTTAGCGCCACAAGAGTCAATGGAACTACACCGATGTGTTGAAGATCTACCCGAAATGTCTTCTCACCTACTCCAGTCTTACACCAGTCTGACTCCTTTGGTTCCAATGAAACCACTCCTGATTTATACACACAAGCAAGACAACTCCCATCATTGTTTTCACTGGCCATGGAACGGGTGCAAGTGACCAAGCAGTGTAACAGGTATTGTTTTGGCACGGAATGAAAGTCTGATTCCTCTCTTGCACACAATTTACACCCATTTACTCCACAACTGTCCCAGATTTTCTACTGGTGTAAATCACTCCAGTGGCAGTGATATCAGCGGAGTAAATCTGGATTTGCATTGGTGAAACTGAGGTCAAAATCAGATCTGGTTGTGTGCAAGCTGTGTGGTCATGGAAATAACTGACATTAATGAACAGATACTAGGTAAGCAAACTTTAAATAGAGAAAGTCAGAAAATTAATTCTTGATGAATTACCTACACCCTGTCAGTCTCCTCAGGGCAGTTTTCATCTCCTTGTTCCTCATGCTGTAGATAACTGGATTCATGATTGGTGGCAATACGGAATAGAGAATTGCCACCACAAGATCCAGAGCAGATGGGGAGCTGGAGGTGGGTTTCAGGTATGCAAAGGCCCCAGTGCAAACAAACAAGGAGACCACAGTGAGGTGAGGAAGGCAGATGGATAGGGCTTTATGCTGGCCCTGCTCAGAGGGGATTCTGAGCACTGATTTGAAGATTTTAACATATGACAAAATGATAAAAACAAAGCAGCCTAAGAGTAAACACGCATTAAAGACAAGAACCCCAACTTCACTAAGATATGTGTCGGAGCAGGCAAGCTTGAGTAGCTGGGGGATCTCACAGAAGAACTGATCCACCATGTTGCCTCCACAGAAGATCAATGCAAATGTGTTCCCGGTGTGTAGCACAGAGTAGAGAATCCCACTGATCCAGGCACCGGCTGCCATTTTGACACAAGCTCTGATATTCATCATTCTCTCATAGTGCAGTGGTTGGCAGATGGCAACATATCGGTCGTAGGCCATAATGGTGAGAAGAGAAAAATCCGCTCCCACCAAGAAGACGAGGAAAAAGACTTGGGCAACACATCCAGCATAGGAAATGGACCTGGTGTCCATGACGGAGTTGGCCATGGATTTGGGGACAATGACAGAGATGGAGCCAAGGTCTAGGAGTGACAGATTCATCAGGAAGAAGTACATGGGGGTGTGAAGGTGGTGGTCGAAGGCTATGGCCATGAAGATAAGAAGATTCTCCATCAGGGCTGCCAGGTAAATCACTAGAAACACCACAAAGTGCAAAATCTGCAGCTCCCAAACTTCAGAGAATCCCAGGAGAAGGAACTCGTTCACAGTGGTTCGGTTGGACAATTTCTTTCTCAGGACATGTCTCAGGATGTCTGCGGAGGGAGGGACAAAAGCAAGGGCCAGGATTAGATCAGTAAAGTAACTCTCCTTTTCTGAAATCCACCTTAATTTTCTTGAGTCAGAACTTTAGCTTGTGAAGTTTGGTGTAATATGGGAATGAGGATGGGGAAAAAAGCCCCACTGACTCCAATGGAGTTACTCCTGATTTATACTGGGGTAAGAGAAAATAGAATCAGCTCAATGGACTCCAGTGGAGTTACTCCTGATTTACACCAGGGTGATGGAGAGGAGAAATAGGAACAATTGCTTTTGAGGTATTTGTATACCTCTGTCACCCAGAGGTGGGCGAACTCTGGATAGCGGTCTATAAATGTTACTATCCTCAGTTTACAGAGGGGAATTGAGGGTCTGGTTGGCCAGATTCTGGTGTCAGGGGCAGTATTGCAAATGTCGGGTAATTTCACTGCATGCCATGGAATTACTCCCATTTATACTGCTCTAAATGGAAGCAGCATCTTGCATGGAGGTGACTGAACCCTGCCACAATTACACAGTGATATCTAGTCAGGAATACAGACAGTACCCCTGACACGCCATCCCCTGTTCTAGCTGGGGTTTCATTCTCATTTCAAGAGACAGACATTCCAGTTCCTCTCCTGTTTCTCTATTCACTCAACTAAACTCCCTTCCAGAGCTTGGAAGAGAACCCAGGAGTCCTGACTCCCAGTTTGCCCACTGCTCTAACCCACTAAATACAAGCTAGGAGTGCTGGCTCTATTCATTGGACTCAACTCCCTCCCAGAGTTGGGAACACAAGTGAGGTGTCTTGACTCCCTGTCCCCTCCTCTAACCATTACATCAGACTGCATCTCAGCCTCTGTCCCAGGGACTCTCCACTGCCATCAGGAATGACTGCTGCAAGTGACAATGGAGAGTCATTGGGCCAGCGAACGTGCATTAGAGTGATTCTCCTGCGTGGTAGTTGGGGCACTCACCTGGTGTCTGGAAGAGACAAATCCAAGTCCCTGCTCCAATGACTATTTAATTATTGATACAAAGTGTAACAGCCCCAACAGGAGAGACAGAGACAGTCTCATTTCAGAGCAACTCATAGCCAAACAGCTCAGGCACTCTCCTGTAAAGTGGGAATTCAAACCCTTTCTCATCATCAGTCAGAGGGAGGAATTGAACCTGAATCTGTCACAGGCCAGCCGAGTGCCCTAACCACTCAGCTTCAAGTTATGAGGGGTGCCTGTCCCATACTGCTTATTAGAGACAGAAATAGAACCCCCAGTTCTGGCTCCTCTCCTCTCCACCCTGGACTGAATTTCCTCTCAGAGCTGCACATAAAACTCAGGAGGCCTGGCTCTCAGTCCCTGCTCTTACCCACTAGACGCCACTCCTTTCCCAGAGCTGGGGATAGAACCCAGGAGGCCTGGCTCCTAGTCCACACCACTCTAACCCACTAGACTCAATTGCCCTTGCAACAAGCTAAGAGACAGAAGTAACCATAAACACAGAGATAGAGAAAGAGTGGGAGAACTAGATACAAACTGGGGAGTCGGGGGGGGGGAGATGTAACAAACTAACAGCAAGACACATGTAAGAAAAACATAGATACTGAGAGTAAGAGAGAGACACAGAACTAAGACAAACTAAGGCCTTGTCTACACTACAAGACTATTTCGTATCAACTTAGTTCGAATTTGTGGATTCGACCTTATGAAGTCGAATTTCTGTATCCATACTAAATACACTAATTCGAATTTCTGAGTCCACATTCACGGGGCCAGCGTCGACTTTGGAAGCGGTGCACTGTGGGAAGCTAGCCCACAGTTCCCGCAGTCCCCACTGCCCATTGGAATGCTGGGTAGAGCCCCCAATGCCTGCTGGGGGAAAAAATGTGTCGAGGGTGGTTTTGGGTAACTGTCGTCATTGAACCGTCAATCACGCCCTCACTCCCTCCCTCCCTGAAAGCGCCTGCAGGCAATCTGTTCGTGCACTTTTCTGGTCAGTGACAGCGTGGACGCCACAGCACTGCAAGCATGGAGCCCACTGCGATCCTCGCCGTTTTCTCCTCCTCGCACTTTATCGTCCACCTCTTCCACATTCAGCTGCTGAGAAATTGGGCTACTTTTCAATGGTTCTGCAAGCACTGGGGGACCATAGGGGACGTTTTACCAACATGAACGTCGGATGGCCGGGCAAGGTTCCTGATGCGTGTGTTCTCAGGAACTGTGGGCTGCTCAGACGCCTGCTGGAAGGTAGTTTCTTCCCGTACCACGAAATAACTGTTGTGGATGTGCATTTGCCTATAGTGATCCTCGGTGACCCAGCCTGCCCGCTAATGCACTTGCTCATGAAGCCCTATACAGGCGCCTGGGACAGCGACAAGGAACTCTTCAAATACGAGCGAGCAGCGTGACCTGTGACTGTTCAGTTTCTTTACAGAGAAGCTGAACCTGCCCCTGTTTCTTTACCCACTGACTGTTGACTCTCCTCTTCGGTTAAATACCCCGTTCTCCCCGTTTCCCCCACTTCCAAGACACGTGTAAAAATAAAATACATGTCACACTGTTACTGAGGAGAGGTTTCTTTATTCATAACTTTTCGTTAAAGGGTTGAAACTGGAACGCAGACTGTGGTGGGTAGGGTGTGCGCTGATGTAAAGACCGCCTCTAAACTCAAGGAATGACAGGCTCCTGCTCCTACAGCGGTCCGCAGTGCCGGACTGCTTGTTTCAATGGAGCCTGCCATCCCTCCTTTTTGGGATTCTGTGTGCGGGGGGCTATGTGGCCTTGTGGCGGAGGAGGACGGATACAGATTCCTCTGCTGCGTGACTCAGCGGTCCACAACAAGGACCGCTGTATAAGATCTGTAACCGCCCTCCCCCGCTAAAAAGTCACATCCCCACCGCCCACACAGAACCTGGAAACCACCTCCCATACCGACCACGGTGCCTACTGACTGCACTGTGTGTGTGACCCGCTGCTGATCCGGCCCCCGTGTCTGTACCCTGGGAAAGGTGCCTGTCCTATGCAATTAGCAACGCACTTCCCCACGCACCCCATTCAAACAAAGTCTTCAGTGAAAAAACATGACGGAAACAGTACTTAACAGCAAAGTATTTTTATTACTTAAGTACACAGTTATGGGATGGGACTGGGATTGGGACTTGTTTGAGTCCGGAAGGGAAGGACTTATGCAAACGTAGGGTATGAGAGCTTTTGGTTACTTGAGCACTCTGCTGGGGTGCAGTGACAGTATTCACGGCCCAGGGCGGGCATCCTCCTGGTTATTTAGGGTGAGGGGGGTATGTGACTTTGTGGCGGGGGAGGGCGGTTGCAGAGATACTGCCGGGGGCTCTGTCCTGCAGTGGTCCTGCAGAACATACACAAGTCGCCGGAGCGTATCCGTTTGCTCCCTCACTAGTACAAGCATTGCTTGAGTCGCCTGCTTGTGTTCCTCATGCCACCTCTCCTCCCATTCGCTGTGTGAGCGCTGGTACAGAGAGACTTTCTCCCTCCACTGCCTCTGCTGGTCCGCCTCGGCTAGGTAGCAGCCCACACATTCATCGAAAATCGTGTCCCTTGTCTTTTTCTTTCGCCGCCTAATCTTCGCCAGCCTCTGCGAGGGGGATGCTGTGGAAGGTCTGGAGACAGTGGAAGCTGTGAGATGGGAAACAGTTAGTGAATTCCTTGCAAAGATACTTTTTTGCGAACACTTAACTGAGTCTAGGCTGTCTCTGTGAATTTTTGGTTGAGACCCCTGTGCCTGCTGTTGCACAAATAATTTGCGCGGTGGATTCTGGGTAAATGTCGCCAGTCATTCCTTCCTCCGGGAAAGCAACAGCAGACAATCATTTTGAGCACGTTTTCCATGAAATGCCCTGGCACACGCCATAGCGTGGCAACAATGGACCCTATTTTGCCTTTTGTGTATGTCACCGTATGTGTACTAGATGCAGCTGACAGAGGCGGACCAGCAGCGCTACACAGCACCATGCTTTTGCTTTTGCATGACAGCAGCGATGGTTACCAGGCATACTGCACCGTCTACCATACCATGAACTGGTAAGAAGACGGTAATAGGATGGTCATGGTTACCTGTCCTTTCGCACTGCGCCATTTGGTGCTGTCATAAGTGCCCCTGGCCGATCAGCCAGGGGCGCAAAAGCAAAATTTGGGAATTACTCCCCAAGTCAATCCCTCCTTTTTGGGTATCTAAAAATAGAATCAGTCCTGCCTAGAATATGGGCAACTGTACTAGAGAACCACTGTATCATAGAACCAGAGAGCACAGCTGCTCTCTGTCCAATCATGCATAAATTTTTAGCTGAATGCTATTCACAGGGTGTGCTCCTGAAACAACCCCAGCTGTTCATCCCGTTCTTCCCCCAGCCTTCCTGGGTTCCAATACCATTGTCCCCCCACTTGTGTGATGAAGTAATATAGAATGCATGAATAAGACACAGGTAGTCGTTTGTGAGAAATGAGTGGAAGGAAGCCTCCAGCTGCAATGATAGTCCAGAGATGACATTAAGGGGTGTGGAGGAGGGAGCCAATCATCCCTCTGCTAGTCCAGGGGCAATTGAATCTTTTCTTTACAATGAAGGGTCGGGGCTGATGGAGCTCAGCCCCCTGTTGCAATGATGAGGACGATTACCAGCCATACTGCACCATCTACCATGAAAAATTAGGACCAGGCGGCCTTGATCGACCGGTCCCAAGCAAGTTGGTACGGTTGTTATGGTTACCAGTCCTTTTGCACTGCCCCATGTGCCAATAGGCTGATGATGAGGACGGGTAGCAGTCCTATTGTACCATCAGCCACCCATGGCGGGGTGGGAGGAAGGATGTTGTTGTTGAGTGCTGCAGCAGCGCGTCTATCTGCAGCATTCAGTACAGATACGGTGACATGTAAAAGAGTCAACAGAGGATTGTTTTCCCTTTAACTTCTGGGGGTTGGGGGGGGTGCGTAAATTACCGAGCTATGCCCCGACCCACCGCGGACACTGTGTTTGACCCTAGAAGCATTTGGAGATCAGCCAAGAATGCAAATGCCTTTCGGAGACAGCAGGAACTGTGGGATACCTTGCGTCCTAGTTCCCCCCTCCCTCCATGAGCGTCCATTTGATTCTTTGGCTTTCCGTTACGCTCGTCACGCAGCTGCGTGCTGAGTCTGTGCTATGCCGTCTGTCCGTTTATTTATTAAAAATACTTTGGACCAGGCGTAACGTAACAGTTCTTCCCCTACTTAGATGCAGGAGTCTCCGAGCGAGATAACCGTGAGGACGGGCACTGAAGGAGATAGAGAGCGCATGCTGCGTGAAATCTAGCACGAACCACGGACCTATGCAGCCGTGCTCTGGGAGGCAGTGCTCCCTGAATACCACATGAAAGCCTCGCGCGGAAAAGTGTGCTATCACGGAGCACCCAATAAGGCAGCTCTCCCCAGGAACCTCCTGCTGATGCTTATCGATTAACGGCAGGAGAACTTCGTGGAGTTCTCCCAGGAGGATTTCTGTTCTATCACCATATATATAGAGACCTCCTTTTCACACACTTCAGATTCCTGTTCCATTAATAATAAAAGTTAACATGGTTAAAGCACTTACCGACTGCTCCTACCCCTGATTCAGGATCCGGGTTCCTGGCCGGGGAGGACTGGTAGGGGATCTCCGTGACGGTGATGAAGAGATCCTGGCTGTCAGGGAAAGCAGTATTGTAAGCGCTGTCGCCTGCCTCGTCCTCCACAAACCCTTCCTCATCTTCCCCGTCCGTGAACATCGTCGAGGAACTGTCCGTCGACACTGTCCCATCATCAGAGTCCATGGTCACTGGTGGGGCAGTGGTGGCAGGCTCCGTAGCATCCGTTGGCCGCTTTGATTTTTTGGTAGGCTTGTCTGGGGTCCTTGATTTTCACGCGGCACTGCGTTGCATGACGGCTGTATCCTCTGTCTGTATCATGGCTTTGGAGACCTTCTCGTAGGTCTTTGCATTCCGTTTGTTGGAGCGCAGCCCCGAAAGCACAGACTACTCGCCCCACACACCGATCAGATCGAAGAGTTCCCAGTCAGTCTATGCCGGGTCCCTCTTTCTATTCAGAGATTACATGAACTCCTCTGCTGGAGAGCTCTGCATTGCTGCCGGTGCTGCTGAGCTCGCCCCGATGTCCAACCACAAAATGAGATTCTAACTGTCCAGAAAGGAAAAGGAATTCAAATTTTCCCGGGTCATTTCCTGTGTGGCTGGTCAGAGAATCAAAGCTCGGACTGCTGTCCAGAGCGTCAACAGAGTGGTGCACTGTGGTATAGCTCCTGGAGCTACTAAGTTCGATTTCCATCCACACCTAGCCTAATTCGAACTAGCCATGTCGAATTTAGCGTTACTCCACCTGCCGGGGTGGAGTACCAAATTCGAACTAAAGAGCCCTCTAGTTCGAATTAAATGGCTTCCTGGTGTGGACGGTTGAGCGGTTAGTTCGAATTAACGCTGCTAAATTCGATTTAAAGTCCTAGTGTAGACCAGGCCTAAGAGGTAAATAGAGAAAAATAAACTAATACAGAGTGAGAAGTACAAATAGATAGACAGCAATAACAACAAACTAATGTACAGAGAGAAAAGTAACAAAAAGTTGATAGTGTTTGTCACAATTTTTGGACAATTTTAATGTAAACTCCTCAATCCATTCTAAAAAAAAATATGTGCATCAATTTGATTAATCCCCCCATTCTCCACAGGGGGAAACTGTGGCACGGATATTCTGCCCTCTCTTTCCTAAGGTAACTGCTTTGGTCTGGCTCAGTTTCCCATGCCCAAATTGAGCTAAGAGTGAAACTCTGAAAAAATATCTGTCACTTACTATTTCGTCCTGAAAGTGACACTTTGTAACTCCCAAATATATTTCATTGCAACAGCAAACGTGTGGCACCTGTCTGTGTGGAATCCTCCGAGATCGAGATGTCTTTTCTCCTCCAGCTACAGACTGCAATTGGCTACTCCTCTCTCTCTAGCCCCTACACACTCCTGTATCAAACAATCTCTCTATCTAATGCCCCTATCACTGTACTATGAGAGGTTGTTCCCCCCTCACACTGAGGCTGAGCTGCTGGAAATACACTGAGATCTGTGCTGTCTGCAGATGAGCTGTGTGTCAAAAACGCAGGTGATGCGGGAAGGTGATTTATCCATGTCAGTTTTCTAAGGGCTTGTGGGACTCACTCCCTGGTGCCCTCAACAGCCTAGTGGCAACAGTTCATTTCTCTTGCCCTCTACTTCCCTGAAGAGTTTCCAGAAACTAAAATAATCACAATTACAATGAGGCAGCAGGGTCTAGAGGAAGGTAGTGAGGCAAACACTAGGGGTATACAGGACTGTACTCCAGACGTCTGGTATCAATGCCTAGCCCTGCTTCTGACCTGCTGTGTTACATAGGGGAAAGTCATTCCCTTTTCCCTCCCACCCTTTGCCTGTCTTTTCTACTGTAAGCTCCTTGGGGTGGAAAGTGTGTCTTACCTAATATAATGGGCCTCTTATATCAGGTTCAACCATCAAATAATTAATTAATTAGTCATTATTACAAAGCTAAAATTCAAGCTGTCCTGAGAGCTGATCCCAACTATTCCTCTGGCTTTTTTCAGTCACTTCACCTCTCCATTCCTCAGTTTGTGATCTGTCCAATGGGGTTAATCGTTACTACTTGGAGAATAATTCATAATGAGTGGAGATGCTCAAAATAGCTTCCTGTCAAAACAGCTTTTTGAAGAAAAATTGCTTGTCATTGAAAATGATTTTAGTGTGGAAAAAATTTATTTTGGACTCAACTTTCTATTTTTTTTTCTTTTGCAGGGGGTGAGTTGTTTGTGTTTTTGTTTTTACATTTATGAAAACCTGGAAATAGATAACATGTTTGTATATTTTTTCAGGTTTGTGGGGAAAAGTTTTCAATATCAGAAATCTTTTCCCAAAACTAGAAAATATTTACCATAAAGTGACATTATTACTACAGAAGGTTATTGAAAACCAAACACTTTTCAGTCTCCAATTTGAGTCTATGCATTCTTTCACATATAGTGCCACTCCCCCTCACCAGCACAACCTATTCCGTCATTCATATACATTTTGTACCCTGGTATTACAGTGTCCTATTGATTGTCATCATTCCACCCAGTTTCTCTCCTATTACATCAATATCCTCATTTAATACCAGGTTTCTGTGCACCTGTTGGCTTTCATTCAGCCCTTAGTTTTAAAGGCATCATCAGGATGGTGGAGAAGATGCAGATATGAGTATCAAAACAAAGTGCATCATTAGCACTAAGGTGCCAACTATGATAATCTGAACCTCATTAAAGGAGGCATCTGAGCCCACCAGCTCAAACATGGCTGGCCTCTCACAGAAGAAAGGACTAATTTTATTAGACGCTCAGAATGGCAGACTGAATATAAAAGCTGTCTGGCCCAGAGAAACCATGTTCCCACTGATCCATGAGCCAGCCAAGAACACAACACAGACCTCCTGCTCATGAGGACCAAATAGTGCAGAGGGACACATATGGCTATGTGTTGGTGATAGTATCAGAGGGGTAGCCGTGTTAGTCTGGATCTATAAAAGCCTATTGTGTGATGGTCATAGGTCATCACAGCCAGCAGGAAACACACCTTGTCTGGAAAAAAGAGGAAGAAATATATCTGCGCAGCACAGCTGGGGGAGGAGATGGTTTTCTCCTCCAAGAGGAGATCCACCAACATATTGGGCAGGGTGACAGAAGTCTAGCAGACTTCTAGGAAGGAAAAGCTCCATAAGAAAAAAGTACACTGGGGTGCCCATTTCCTGATCAGCCACCATTGTAGTGTTTCCCATCAATGTGAGTACATATGTCACTAAAAACACTACAAAGGATAAAACCCGCAGCTCCCAGAGGTCAGAAAACCCCTAGAAAATGAAGTCCAAACCTCAGTCTTGTTTGCTTCATTCGTTCCTTCATGTAATTCATCTGTACAGAAAACAAACAGACATTTGCTTATCAGCTAAGCAAAATTACTCAGGGCCAGATCCTCAGCTGATATAAATTGGCATAGCTGGAGCCGACGGGCCAGATCCCCAACTGAGATATAGCAGTATAGCTCCACTAGAGTCAAGGGGGCCTGGTTCCCAGCTAGTGTAAATTGATGGAGCTATACTGAAGTCAATGCAAGCAGGTCCCTAGCTGGTGTAAATCAGTGTAGCTCCACTGAAGTCAATGGGCCAGATCCCCAGCTGGTGTAAATTGCTAGAGATACATCCAAGTCAATACGCTAGATCCCCAGAGGTTTTAAGTTGCTGTAACTCCATTGACTCCAGTTGAGCTCTGCCAGTTTCCACCAGCTGAGGAACTATCTCCCTGTAACACCCTGGCTAAGTGAATCATGACCTTCTGTAGTGACTGGTCCACACAGATGACACAAGCCTTCTGTCACTAGCAGTAAGCGAACTACTCCATTAGCTCCATTAGCACCTTTTGGGTCCTACTCCCAAGCTCATTGGACTCAATGACAGTGGGTTCTGAAGGTCCACGTTTCCAAAATTCTGAGCAAGGTGCTGGGCAGCAAAGTACGATCTTTGCTCTGTTTTTGGGAGTCATGTAACTACGCTCGGAAGAGGTATGGTTGATACAGAGATTGTCACCAGCACATCAGAGCTCCCCGTCATGCAACCAGTCGTGCACAGGCAATTTTAAAGGGCCAAGTTTAGCCAGGAAGAGGTCACTATGACAGGATACACCTGTGGGAAGTTAGATGCTCTTGTCAGGCAGAAGATGGAAGGTGAAGGTTTAGTCTGGGAGTTTCAGAGACTTACAGGTCTTAGACACCACACTTGACTTCCAGTGGGAGTCAGAAAACTTTGGATCTAAATGGATTAAGCTAATTCAAAATAAAACACTCTTCTTCTGGAATAAGAGCATCCACACAGGGAGTTAATCAGGAATAGCTGTTCCAGAATAACTCCCCACCTAAGAAAGCCCATATTCCTTTCAGCCCATTTTTGAAAGTCCCTGATTTAGGGCTTATTGTAATCTAAAATTTACTTTTTTCTTTGAAGTTCTGAAAATTGATACTTAAAACTTCTGCCAGCTAAGGAAGTTGAATTTTATTCTGTCTCTCTGTGCCAAGAGAGAATGCGGAATGAAAGCAAACACTGCAGGGACTAGGAGATGAATTCTCACATGGGGGACTAGTCCCATATCTGCCCCTTTGGAATAAATGGATGTTTCCTTTCCGACCATCCTGCAAGTGAGACAGACAGAACTGAGAGGGTCTGTGAGCAAGATAGAAACCTGGGGTGAGATTTTCAAAGCTGTCTAAGGAATTTGGATGCCCATTTTCCACTGGAATACAGTGTGTGGTTTGGCCCCTAAACCCTTTCTAGAATAAAATTATCAGGACATCCTAGAGCTTTTTGTGAGTCTACTATAAATCTCAAGGGAGCAGCTTGTGCATGAGAAACCTTAATTTTCAGAATAAAAAAAAGTTAAGATTCCATAAGAATGATAATCCTTTTTGCTTGCTAAAGCAACTTTTATCCCAGGACCGGAAAGAACTTTACAGACACTATTTAAACTTCACAACCCTTTAGCTGTACTTTGATGGTCTCCTTCCCAAGTACTTACCCAGCCTGACCCTGTTTAGTGATCTGTCTCATGGGATCACTATAAATATTATTGTAGGCAAAGTCAGGATGAGCTCTACCCTGACATCTAGTGGTGAATTATGGCAATGTTGGAAAAGAACTTAGGGGGCTGATCTTGTTTGCATAGGCACACCCACTCCACCTAGCATGAGCCCACAGCAGCCCCAAATGGTCACTTTGACAGCTGTGCGATCCCCAATTTCTCGGTTATTGGGGTAGGAGGAATAAAGTGTTGTTACCCTGATTATGTGAATGAAGGACTATGAAACTGTTTTATGACAGAGGGTCTCACCATCAACTAAGTAGCACTCACTAGACAAGGGATATGGGTTCCAAAACCCTGTGAATTGAGAGAGGTTGGGTATAGGTGTGTGTACCCAATGGTATGGGCCCTTTTGAGAGTGTGACACACCAATTGCACCCTCTTCTTCCTCTACACTGTTGAATAGCAGAGCTAATTTTGATTCTATTAGGAGTCTAGCTAGAAACTGCTGAGCTGAATTCACTTTGGGCCAATGGTGCACCAGCACTGGGACTCCCCTACTACAAGCTGAAATTGCTAGAAGAGCTAAAACTAATGAGCTGAGATCACTGAGTGCTTGTTAACTAGTGGGGGAGCCTGAAGATATATTGCTAAGCTGCTGGCAGAAAAGTTTGCAGGATGGGTGGAGCGAGAAGCACAGTAGGACATTTGGAGCGGCCCATGGAACAGCGAGTGGAGCAGAGTGAAGCAGTTTGTGGGGACTGCTGGAGGAGAGGAGAGGAGTGGAGCAGAGCGGCTTGTGGAGCAGAGCTGTTTGTGGTGAAGGCTGCAGCAGACCTCCACAGAGATGCGGGGCAGTTGGCCTTGGCCCATGTAAGGAGCCCCTTAACACCCCATGTGCCCCCCCAAAATTCCGCCCAAGCTGGGGTGGGTAAAACTCTGCAGATGAACTTTTGAACTCTGGGGAGGCACTAACCAGGGACAGAGACTTTTGGGTTGTTGGACTTTGGGGTGATTTGGACTTAAGACCCTGAGGGGAAAAGGACATTGCCAAACTTACTTGGAGGTAGGTCTTTTGTTCATGGTTTGTGTTATGAATTCTGTTTGTGGTGTTTCCTCAACATAATGCCACATTGTTTCCCTCTATTAAAAGGATTTTGCTACACTCAGACTCCGTGCTTGCAAGAGGGGAAGTATTGCCTCCTAGAGGCGCCCTGGGGTGGTGGTATGTAATTGTCCCAGGTCACTGGATGGGGCCTCGAGCCAGTTTTGCAGTGTGCTATTGAAACGGAACCCATGGATACTGAACCCGGCCCTTGTTGCTGCCAACTCAGAGGGGCAGAAGGGTTACATTATTATTCCCTGGAGAGCCATAAATATTATCATCTCCATTTTATACAGGGACAAGCTCAGAAACAAAGAGGCGGAATGACTTCCCACCAAGGTCACAGCATGACTGGGAAGATCAGCATAGCTATTCGGGAGACATTTATTCCATTTGAATTCCAGTCCTAGGCTTCCAAGGGGGGTATCCTGGAGAACCTGGAAAACAAAACAAAATAAAATAATTACAGTGAACTCTCACTAAACAGCTCTTTCTTCATAGTGATCCTATGAGATATCTCTCTAATCAAGAATGATCTGGGTTAGTTCTTGAATATAGGATCCTCAGAGAACAACCCAAGGGCTGGAGAGAGCAATGTGGATTACACTGTCCCCTTGGAGACAGTGCTTACCACAGTGCCCCAGCATATGTCTTGGGGACAATGTGTTGGAGGGACCGCGGCTGGGGCTCAGCCGGGAGGACTATCCCCACACAGTCAGTGCTGACCCCAATGTCCCTATGAGATACTAGGATAGCTGTGCTGCAGAGAGAGGGGGACTCATTAGGGGGCACTGTCCCCTCTAAGTCAAGGCTGACCCCAATGCCCCAGTGCAATGTTAGGGGCTTGTCTTGCAGGGGTTGTGGTGGGGTCCTGAAAATGGGGGAGGTACATACTTGGAACTGCTAAGCCATGCCTCCATTGCCTCTACCCATGCTACTGCAACCAGACTGCTATATATATTTGCACTAGTTCAATGAGTATGTATTCAAAGCAGAGGAATCATACCCCTTGCTCATAGCGTAGACGTATGTTAAGTAATGGTGTTCTTTTCCTGTGAGAAAGGGTATATAGCTAGGGAGACCCTATCTAGATAGATCTAGATATAGATGAGAAACCAATTATGAACCTTGATTTGAATTTAAAAGATGTTAAGGAAACAAAGGCTCTGAAATCTTAATGTGAAATGCACATCTCAGAGAGAATAGGAGACATTCTGAATTGGGAAAACAATAATCTTGATGCTACAACCAGATTAAAGGTCCCATTGCAGATATGAGAAGGTCTCAGAGAACTTTCCATGGCAGAAGGGTGGGAGGTGGGTGGTTCATTAATCAATGTACAAGAAGTGCTTTGAGATCTTCACATGGAAAGAGACTTTAGAGAAAGGCAAAAGTGTAATCATTTAGTAGCAATGGGAAACTGTCCATGAATTTTAGTCCCAGGTTCTAGGTTCTGTAAGAATAAAAATACTGGTTGTTTCACACAATCTGCCACAAATCCAATAGAAATTCTTCTCTTTAGTGCTGGAACCCTATACCCACCCAGCCCCATGCATCCATTGCCTGAGTCAGAGGGAGTGACACTAACCAGGCTGTTACCTCCTTGCTCAGATGAGAAAAGGGTGGGTGTCTCATCTGCTGGATAAGCAGAAATATCCAGGGATGGCCACCCAAAGAGCAAGAGAAATGGGACTTACTCATAATTTTATGGAAACAGGGTTACTCCTCCCAGCTGGGATAACTTGTCCTAATTTGATTCTCCACCATTCCCAAGTTCATGGTTCTGACTTTGCATTGCCTTCTGTTTTGTTTCACCTGGGCATCTTCATGGGGATTGGGGATGTCATCAGTGGTCTGCTCCACACTTTGACTGAAGAACCTGTATCTGCTCATTTCCTCATGCCCAGGAGCTGAGTGTCTGAGAGCAACAGCCTCTTTTGTGAGATGCAGGGTGTCCAGAGAGCATCTGGGAGGAGGCAGGTGGTCTGGAACAGAGGCAGCTGTGTTGTTCCCAGACAGAGAAACACCCCTAAGTGACCAGGAAGGGATGTGGGGAAGTGAATTCCCAACATGTTGGCACAAACCAGCTTCCATCTCACTGTCCAGCACCCCACTTCTCCCAGCCAGGGAAACACCCGGTGGCAGATAAACTCCAACATAAGTCACACTCTGTGGCAACAACATGGGGATAATAAGAGGATGCTGGTGATGGCCAAGGTTTATTGGAGGTGATGTCATTTTAATGAGGATTAATACTGAAGCCTTGAGGGACTGTAGCCATTATAGATATCCTGGCACTTTCACCAATAACTGAGCATCCCAGGTCCCAGCTTGGTGAAACCTTTTACCTTTCTCCCGAGTGTGAGATTCTCTTTAAGTTCCTGTCTGTTCTTTAATGTTGCTAAGCAGCTGTTAGATGTCTACCACATCCCACCTCAGAGGTTCAGTGTGTTGATACTGAACACAGTGTACACAGCATCTGACATGTGAATCCTTTACGGTCCACTGGGATGAGAGATAAGATGGAGATCTGTACAGGGAACACATTCTCAGACCTTCCACTTTGGGCTGAGAATCAAGAGGAGAAATTTCATTGCAAATGGGATATTTTGTTTGGGGAATTTCCCATGACATGAGAATAGGAGGTGCAAAATGAGCAGGCCAACTGGCAAGCCTGTTCCCTTCACTGTGCCAGCAGCAGTTGGAGATCAAGAAGATGATGCCGATGATGGTGAAGAAAGACACAGCCACCACAAGTTCTCGAAGCCAAAAACTCATTTGAACTGTGTAGAGAGGAGAACATCTGGTGAAGTATTAAGTACCACAGGATTTGTTTGGGACAGCTGGAGAGACAAAAATCTCCTCTCAGCAGAATATCTTTAAGCAATATTTCTCTTGCCATCATTCTATCTAGAGTCCTTCTTTGACTCTCTGTGCATGGATGTCTCTGTACAGGTCTCTATATCTCACAGGTTGCTATGAGGACCCTTCTGTCCCGTGGGAGGGGAAAGTTTGGGGAGTATGTTAGTCTTGGGTATGTTTGAGGAGCATTCAAAGTGATAGAGAATCTCACCTGTCACCTCGACATTGACAACCTCACTCCTGAGGGACAGAATCCACCGCCTGATCACATCCTCCTCATACTGGCAGGCATATTCCCCAGCATACTGTGGAGTTATTTGTGGGATATGGAGCATAGACCAGTTGGAAAGGTGACTACCAGTGTCCACAGTGCTATTCACCACACAACTGTGCTCTGACCCTGTGGCCTTGGGGATGATCTCAACGCCATTCTTGTAGAAATGACACCTCCAATGGACAACACTCCCAGGGACCACACAGGATAGAAGCACAGCACCTCCTTCTCTCACCACTCCCAATGGGGGATCGACGTTCAGTGTTGGCTGGGGAAGGGGATCTGAGCGGGGAGCAGGGAAGGTAAAATATTAGTATGTGTCATCTGGGGGCAATGGTCAGAATCAAACTTTATTTTTGTTCTTTCTCCAATTTTTCTTTCTTTACCAGAGGACCCTGATAGACTTTATTGAACAACATATTAGCCCCTGGTGGATGGAGGACCAACTGCTCTGACAGAATTCTGGGAATTAGTATCCTGTCAGGCTCCACAGGGGGCATAGCCCACACTGAGTGGGCGTGGGTAATACTAGCAGGACTCACACTTCGGCACTGACTGGTTTCCTCTTTGTCACACTCCACGCAGAAGCTGGGGATTTAACCAGTCCCCCAAACTGAGCTGCTTTCCATCTGGTGGGGATGTGGAAATAGGGCTCATCCTGTTGTTACCCAGACCACACCCCCTCTCACAAGGCAGAGTTTCTAGGTGCCGTTTCAAGATAACTGATGCAAAGGTCCCCAGCCACAGAGGAAATGTGGTTTGTGTGTAGCCCCTGTCCCTCCCCACCGAACATCCAGCTACGTTTCCTGTTTTCTTCTTCTCTCTAACCCTCCTGCTGCCAGCTAAGCTGCAGGGCTGGTGGGCTCTGGCTACCGGCCCCTCCACAGGGAAAGTATGTGGGGTGGTGCCAGGCAGAACAGCTGAGGTTGATCCTGCCCACCCCACTGCCATGGGGATCCTTTGCTGGTCTCCAGTCCAGTGACAGTCCAGACCTGCCTGTGGCCCATTGGAACTCTGGAACAGAGCCTGTGACAGTCAGAGCTGAGGTCAGTTACCAGAGGTCAGTGCATGCAGGATGCCCAGGGTTAGTGGAACTTCTCCCCCCGTCCAGCCCTGAACCAGATATAATGATTTGTGGCACTGGGGGAAGTTTGGCAGCTGGCTGGTTGTCTGCGCACAGAGACTCCTGCTTTGCCAGGCTCGTGCATGTGCTTTGTCTCTGGGCTGCAGCCAGGTGGCAGATCCCAGTTGCTGTGATGGGGATGGGCAGCCACTCCCCTCTTGGGCAAGAGGCACAAACATGTTTTTCTCAGCTGTAAATAGACACAAAGACAAGATTCAGATTCTTCCCCCCTGCCCTGTAATTATGCCAGCTCTGCTCATCTCCGGATGCCAATGCCCTATTCCCAGGGAACAGCTGGTGCTGACCTGCTGAGAATGGCTACAGAGATGCTATAAGGGTGGCACGCTGAGGGCCCTGTGCTGGGGACCAGATACTGTCCCTGTCACATCCTCCCTGGGATGGCTCTTTGGCTGAACTGCAAGGCCCCTCTCAGCCTGTTTGCCTCAGTGAATGGGGCTGGAGCTGCAGCCACGCCCCAGGCATGAGGCAGCTGCCAACCTCCCTGCTCCGCCTGGACCTGGAAGCACAGGGGTCACTGATGGCTTTAGTGGTCTTCCTGGTGCTCTGTGCCCATGCCCTGGAAGAGGACATGAAACTGCAGTGCCCCCTGGAGCAGCGCCATGCCTATCCCAGCTGGTACAGGGATGGGGACCACATCATCAGGACTGTCTTATTCCTCCGGAGCCCTGAAATATCTCAGGAAACATGGCAAAGGTAAGGTTTTTGTGGTGCTTCTTGGAATCTTCATCTTGACCATAGCTGGGAATGTAGTCATCATCTCAATAGCTCTGGTGGATCATCACCTCCAAACCTCCATGCATTTCTTTCTCAGGAACTTCTCCATCTTGGAAATCATCATAAGCCCCAAAACACTGGCCAACCTCTTGACAGAGAGAAAGACTATCTAATTAGTGAGGTGTTTCACCCACCTTTCCTCTTCTTCAATCTTGGGGTTCACAGAGTTCTTCCTCCCATCTATGATGTCCTTAGATTGCTATATTGCTATTTGCAAACTGTTGCACTATGCTACCATTATGAACAGTCCTGTATGTGCCATGTTGGGTCTATTGTCTTGGGTTGGGGCATCACATTAATTATCAGCCCACCCATTATACTGTTCCCCTTGCCCTTCTGTGGCCCAAAGGTCATTAACAATTTATTTTGTGATAGTTCATCACTGATTAAACTTTGCTGTGCAGCACACATTTCCTGGAGTTTATAGGTTTCACTGCAGTGACTGTGAATTTAATAGGTACCTAAATGATAACCACTATCTCCTACATCAACATCATCTCCACTATACTGTGCATCCCATCTGTCAAGGCGAAGACAAAAGTCTTCTCGACCTGCTCATCACATATCACTGCAGCTGAATTTTCATGCACTTGAGACCCAAGCAAAGTGACAGTCTAGACCTCAACAAAGCAGTGGCCATTCTCAACACTGTGGTGAGATCCTTGGTCAACCCCTTCATATACACCCTGAGGAATAAGCAAGTAAAGCAAGCCCTGAGAGATGTATTCAACAGGGTGTTGGATAAGGATAGAGGCCTGACTTTGGTCACTAGGTAGAGCCTGGGATTTTCAAAGGGGCCTAAGGGATTTGGGTGCCCATGTCAATGGGAACTAGATGCCTCACTACCCTGTCATAATCTCCTCCAGAAGGAACAGGGAAATTCTATGGTCTGAGATTCACTTTATGGGACACTCCTCAGCTAGTGGGGATCTAGAACTAGATATCTCCTCACTTCTCTAGGATGGAAAAATCAATGTGCTCCTAAAATACAGATAATAAATTATTAGACTTGTACTCACATCACTGACTTACTATGTGTTGCAGGGTCTGAGGGGTCAGAATCTCAGGTGGGATCTTGTTGAGACCATATAAAGGACTCTCCTCTTCTTACTCAAAGATTCAACCCTTACAATTCCAGTGGCCCTTTTTTACTTATGGTACTTGCCAGAACCCCATTCTATTCCATCATCTACTCCATATGCTAAGGTGGTATGAACTGAGTGTAGCTCCATTGACTCCAATAGTGCTACATTAATTCACCTCATCTAAAGATCCCACCATCCATGAGAAAGTGGGATGATTTATGTATGGGATTCTAGGCCAGAATATTTCATGACGCTCCACAGTAATTTTTCATACCATATCAGTGGAAAGATTCCTTTTGTGGTGTCAGTCTCCATCAGCCAGTTACTCAATCTTATATTTAGGCTTGGATTTTGATTGGATTTTTATCAGTAAATGTTGATTTCACTGTATACACACAACTGCTGAGAAAATATTTCCATTGTTGATAATCAAAATTTTCAGAAAAAAAAAGTGAGAAAAATGCTGCTTGAGAACTTTTTAGAATAAAAATCCAGTGATTTAGACTTTTGAATTAGGGCAGTTACAAATGGACTAGCAAATGAGCAGTAGAAACAGGTATGATTTGTTGATTTAAGGCTATTCATTGTGCATATCTTGACATATGATGTTGTTAATGGTTTATAAAGCGTCAGCACCTTGAATCTCATTGTCTACTGTCATTAAATAATTGACTGACACACCCCCATAATTTTCCACAACTTTGAAAATTAAAATTACTAAAAATCTAAAACATGCTTTAAAATAAACTTTGATATTATCCATCAAAGTTAAAAAAAATCAAATTCTGCCAAGCTTACTTACATTGTCTGAATGCTCTTGGGTGGGGTTTTCAGTGCAGTTTAAGGGAGTGAGATGCCCAAAACTTATTAACTGTCAATTGGATTTGGGGGCTAGATTCACTTTAGGCACCTAAATCCCAGAATCAGTCCACAGGGAACTGATAAACCAGGGAAAGATAGGCATTCCTTGACTTAACTCACCTGCAGGGCCTGATCCAGCAAGTGTGCTCAGAGCTTGCCTACTGGATTGGGTCCCTTAAAGGTAATAATTGGAGATATATCAATCTCCTCAAGCTGGAAGGGACCTTGCAAGGTCATTGAGTCCAGCCCCCTGCCTTCACTAGCAGGACCAATTTTTGTTCCAGATACCTAAGCGGCTACCTCAAGGATTGAACTCATAACCCTCGGTTTAGCAGGCTAATGCTCAAACCACTGAGCTATCCCTCCCATCCTTTAGGTGGTGTTGCACAGAATGGCCAGAAGGAGGAGGATGTACCCATGACTTTTAGCCCAGGGGTTAGGTTACTTGCCTGGGAGGAGGAAGACCGCTGATTCAAGTCCCACTCTGATTGAGGGGGAGCAGGGATTTAGACATGGCTCTTCTATATCTCAGCTGAATGCCCTAACCACTGGGATATGGGATAGTCTGATGCAGGGCTCCTTCTTTCTCTCCTGTTGAAGCTGTTGTACTTTGGATTAAAAACTAAAAAAGTCATTGGTATGGGGAAGCCTAGGTCTCCCATTTGTCAGGTGAGTGTTCTAATCGTTGGGCTACAGAGTGATTCTCACATTTGCTCTTTCTCTTTCTTTGGCCCAATGATTATTTCATAATCTAAGTTAGTGGAACAGCTTCAGTGTGAGAGACCAAGGGAGCCATCTGTCGGAATATCCCACACTCCACTGAAGATTGGACAAGAAGCAGTGAGCTTAATCTGCAGCAAGGATTCGGTCAAATTAGATATTTGGAAAAATATTTCTAACTCAAAGGGTAGTTAAGTTCTGGAATAGGCTTCCAAGACAGGTTGTGGAATTCCCAGCACTGGAGGTTTTTAGGAACAGGTTGGACCAATACTTGTCAATGATGATCTAAGTTTATGTGGTCCTGCCTGAGTGCAAGGGGCTGGACTTGATGACCTCTTGATGTCCCTTCCAGCCCTACATTTCTATGATTCTATAGTCCAGGAGTTAGGGCACTCACCTGAGAGGTAGGAAATCCCTGCCCCTGCTTGGGCAGAGGTGGGGTTTGAACCAGGGGCATTCCACATCTCAGGTGAGAACTTTAACCACTGGTCTAAAAGTTATGACGGAAGGCCTTTTTCCCCCATTCCCCTGGCTTCTTGCAAAAACAGTATAGACGACTGGTGCGGAGACAAGGTTTGCAGCTGAGACTCTCAAACACAGGGAAGCACCTCCAGGACTTAGACACCAATCTCTCCAAGAGGGACACACCCTCAGTTTGTCATCTGCTTAGTCCATGAGCTGCCTAGGGGGTTGGTATTTGTGGATCCCCTTCTGAAGTTCCCATCTCTCCCCATTCATTGCATGGGGACCTAGATGCCTAACTCAGGCTTTGTGATTCACAGTGATTTTTCTCTGAACCTAAAAGTTAAATATGGTGAAGTAAATAAGAAGTTTTTTTGTGCATCTAGCCCTGGGTGCCTAACTCCCCTATGTGCCTTTGGAAATCCCAACCATAATTATTAATTAGCATATAAATATTTAAAATTATGGAATAGCGATACTTTCCTCTGAAATCTATACGTGGAAAATGCTGTCGAAGAGTGAATCATCATTATCCTTTAAAAGCTTTGCACATGTCCTGATTACAGAGTTTACCACTTGTGATTCCAGCACTACAGACGTAGAGTAATTTTTCAAACATATCTGCAGGTGGAATTTTCAGAAGTGTCTAGGTCATTCTAAAGTACAAGGGTGTTGAAAGTCAAATGAGTTGCTAAGGGATGTCTGTTACAGCTATCCCCCTATTCCATTTTGTTTCTTACAGCTGTCCCCCTACTCCATTTTGTTTTTGTTCTCCTCCTGTGGCCGCCCCTCCCTGGCTGTTAAGTTGTTTACCAGTGCCACTGCCCTTCTCAAAGGGAGGGCCCCTTAAGTTGTTTAACAAGAGCCATTGCCCTTCTCAAAGGGATGGCCACTTGTGCTGTGTGCTAAGTGGGACCACTGCCCTGTTCAAAGGGTTAGTCCTGTTATCACCTTGTTAAAAGTGGGCTTGGTGTAGGGTAGGCAATGTCCAGAGCTACAAGACCTAAAGGCAAAATAGCTGAGCAAATGAGTCATACCTGGGGGCTCAGAACTTGCCCAGAGATGTTCCATGCCTACCTGCAGTTTTTTCCCTGCCTTCTCTCCTCCCTGTAAGAAGGAGAGTTACTGGCGGGAAGCTGCCTGAGTTAGCCTTTATAACCAGATATTTTCTGATCAGAGCTCAGAAAGGTTCCTGCATTGCTGCCTGGTCTGATCAGCCAGGGGTTCTGAGGGTCCTTTCTCCGCTCTCGTTTTATTTTTGAGCGTACCCCCGTTTTTGAACCCCCCACGAAGAATGAATTGCTGCCTGAGAGATCTCCTGATTATCAAGACTGTACCAAGCCTTCTGATGTTCTTGCTGCTTCTGCCTTTGCTGCTGCCTTGGGGACTGGTAAGAATCCCTCTGTGAAACTTTCTATATTTTTATTTTATTGTTTTAGCTGCTGGCTCTGTCTCCCCAGCACACAGACTCAAGCTAAACCTTGGTCTGTGTCTTAAAACCTCTCTTAAACTCTAAAAAATAAGTCTGTGCCGCTGCTAAGCTCTGCTCCTGTGGGCTTTGCCTCGGGCTCACTGCTTTCAGCTGTATCCACTGCGGCAGCCACCATCCCTTGGTTTCCTTGGGGGCTGCCTTAGGAGCTGTATCCTGGGCACATACCACTCTGCCCTCTGTAACTTCCCCATAGCATAAGGTGCACCATAGGTTTTGGGTTTTTTTTAGTTTAATAAGTCATAGTTTGTTAAGATTGTAAAGCTTGTAAGTCTCATCTGCCTTGCTATAGTTCGTTGTTTTGTTGCTCCATATAGTTGCTTGTTATAGTTTTGCTTAGAATTGTGATATTTGTTGTCTTGCCTAGTCGTTGGTTAAGATAGATTTAAAAAGCCATTGCCTGGTTGTATTCTGTACCTGTTTTGTTACTTTGTATAAGCTGCTTGTCATTGTATATAAGTTTGATTAAGTTAGAGGATAGATAAGGTTTTTGCTGCTTGAATTCATCTTCCCGCTGTCCCGATCTCTCCCTGAACTTACCCATGTCTGTTTTTCCCCTGCTCCAATCCCCCCTTCTGTGTACTTCTCCGTGTCTCCCAGTTGTAAACCCCTTGCTGCTTTTTCCCCCGCGTCTGCATCACCCTCTGAACTTCTCAAACCCTTTGCTGCTTTTTCCCCCGTTCCTGCATCACCCTCTGAACTTCCCAAACCCCTTGCTGCTTTTCCCCTGCATCTTCATCACCCTCTGAACTTCCCAAACCCCTTGCTGCTTTTTCCCCCACGTCTCCATCACCCTCTGAACTTCTCAAACCCCTTGCTGCTTTTTCCCCCGCGTCTGCATCACCCTCTGAACTTCCCAAACCCCTTGCTGCTTTTTCCCCCACGTCTGCATCACCCTCTGAACTTCTCAAACCCCTTGCTGCTTTTTCTCCCGCGCCTGCATCACCCTCTGAACTTCTCAAACCCTTTGCTGCTTTTTCCCCCGCGTCTGCATCACCCTCCAAACTTCCCAAACCCCTTGCTGCTTTTTCCACCGCGTCTGCATCACACTCCGAACTTCCAAAACCCCTTGCTGCTTCCCCCCCTCCACAACATTGCTCCGTTGTCCTTACCCTGCAGGGCTTCAGAGTCTCTCGCTGCTTGCAGCTGCACCTCTCATCAGTTGCCACTAATCATTCACCCCCCCATTCCTGTTTCTTGACCCAGCCTTTGGGTACACTCTTGCTATCACAGCCTCACAAATTAAGTCAGTAATTTTCTACATTGCATAATTTCACTTATCACCCATATTGTATTATTACACTGTGATTCACATTTTACTTGTAATTATAACACCCCATTGGTTGCCTCCACCTTTCTGATATACTTTGTATTTGCATTGATACTATTGTGTTACATTGTGTATAAGGCCACTAACCACTTAATACATTCTATCTAAGATTGTTGACCATTCTATATAGAAGCTACCAGTTTGTCTTGCATCTCCTTTTGGTATGTTTTACATTCCACACTATATCTAGAGTTGTTCCTATATAAAGTTGAGTTGCTTATTAACTGTACTGTATCCCATTGTGCCAAACCCCACTTACTGTACCCCACTGTTAGAACTCCCTACACTGTTCAATAAGAACCCCCCCACCATCACTGTCTATTGTAAACACCCTATACCCCATCCCATTGTATTTCATTGTTAAATTCCCACCACTTCCTTTTTCCTTTAATAAAGAAATTAATTGGCATCCCACCTGTGAGGTAAGTGCTCCCCAAAATCCCATATACCTGCAGGCAGGGACAAGGGACAGAATTTTAGAGGTGTTTAAGCACCTAAATGGGCAGCAAGATGTCTTGTGGGATTTGTGAAAGAACACAGGTGCCTAACTCCCATTAAAACTTTTGAGAGTTAGGTGACTAGGCACTTTTGAAAAATATTATTAGGTGCCTCTATCATTCTGTAGGCACCTAAGTACACATAAAAATCTAGCCCCTTGAGGGGAATTTTCAAAAGCACTTAAGTGAAATGGGTGCTCAAGTCCCAGAACAGCCAGTGGGATTTGGACATGTATCTCCCTTAGTCTCCCATTGAAAACCAAACCGTCTTAAAAATATCTATGCTATAGAACCCTTTTCACCTCCCTCTGCTGACAAGGAACTGATCCAAGACCGCTGACATCAAAAAAAGTGTCTATCACAAAGACAGAAGGCTTCATGCTTTCCATGTGTCGCATCTGAATGTTGAAATATGTGATTTTCCTTTTGAACCAAGTGGGAAAATGAAATTTGAAGTAGTTGAACTGATTTGAAAATAACATTTTCTTACACTGATAATTATGACATGGCCAAACAGCATTTGAAGGAGAATAGAAAGCAGCGGCCTGTTATGCCCATCAGATGACATGATCCAAGTGGGTACATTCTGGCCTTAGACTGTATAAATCAAACTTGGTCTTGAGGCTAAGGCACTGCACCAGAACTAAGGAGAGCTAGGTTCAATTTTACACTTTGCTGCACACGCCCTGTATGACCTTAGGTTAAGTCGGTTAACTTCTCTGTGCCTCAATTTCCCATCTGTAAAACGTGGATGATAATAATAAAGTTTTCTCAAAACATTTGTTTGTCTTGTTATTGCTCAGCACAGTGGAGGCTGTGTTCTCATTTGGGATACTCAAAATACAATACAATAATATTTATTAGGAAAATGTATTTAAACAATGTACAGTGGAAGAAGAGGCCACCTAAAAACTCTGAGATCATTCAGGGATTTTTCCTCCTGTTGTTATATAAAATGTGATGGAGTATGTGATGTAGGAGTTGGGCATCACATTTGTATGTAAATAATTTTGCATATATAGTAGATAGAAATAAATAAATGAAGGTCCAGACTCTGGTATTGTGGAGTGAAACTACAGTAAATAGGACTGGTTAAAACATAATTTCATTGATCATTTTCAAAGTGTTTTGGGCAAAAAAAAATAACCTTTTGGACTTTTTTTTCAGGATTTTTGCAACATTTGAGTTTCTATAAAAAAATCTTTTTTTTTTTTTTGGAAAAAAGGAAAAAAACATTTTTGTCCAGCTATAATGGTAAACAATTAAGTCTGATACTTTCAAATCCTTCTAAAGATCAATTAAATAATTTCTTATGGAAACCGTTTATTAAATCAATTTTGTAGATTCTAAAATTTCATTCTATAAACTTTATTACATTTAATAAAATACACCGCCTTTCCTCAAAAATGGGTTTTTCCCCCAAAAAATGTTGACGTTGTTGAAATGTTTATTAGAGATGATGAAAAATGAGCACTGGTTTTTGAAAAAAATAAGAAATGCTAATGTTGTTTTTATTTCTGTGTTTGAAATTAGCCCATTTTTCATTTGTGCAAATAGTTGTAGATTAAAAAAAATATAAAAAATGTTGTCATTTTTTGGTAAACAAGAATGTAAATAACCAGTTTGATAAGACTTTCAGTAACAAAAATCTGAAAAAGTGCATGAAATTCTCCATGAAAACTGTCATCAAAAGGCAATTTTTGATTTAAAAAAATGGATATTTTCATCAAAAAGTTTTATTTGTGATGGTCTTGTTATCCTTATATAGTGGGGTTGTTATCCTAACAAGCACAGGTGATCATTAATTGGCTTCAGGACTTTTGTGAAAAACAACATATTCAGCACATCCCTCTCTTTCCATATCTATCTACCTATTCCCATGCTCTAACCCAATATACCTCACTCTCCTATGACACCCAGAAATAGATCCCAGATATCCCAACTTCTAAGCAGCTATTCTGTCTCTGTTGGCTATGGTTCCATAGGATATATTCTGTGCCAAAATCCCATTGATTTTCAATAGGATTTGGGCACTGAAGTCCCTCTGAAACTTCCAGCTTTAATCTCACTGAGTTTTAGCAGCCCATTTGCAAAATAGGGAAGATTATACTCCCTTCTTCCCATAGGTGTGTCTCTTGCTTACGTAAATTTAAGTTCTGTAGGGCAGGAAGTATCTCTCACTATGTGTTTGTAAAGTGTCTAGATCAAGGGAACCTCGATCTAGGTTGATGGAAGTGTTTATATATTCATATAGAACCAGTATTGCTCCTAAGTATTATTATTAAAATATCAAATACATACTCCCTCCATTCAAACATCTCTGTGCTGTAACTGAGAGATGAACAAAACCTTCCAGCAATCACAAAGAAATGGATATTGTGTTGGTAGCATAATGTGAAGTACTAAGTAATTGGAAATGTGAGGCCAGTTGGGATACATTGGCAGACCACCAGTGAAGTCAACAGAGCTGCTCCAATGTACAGGAGCTGAGAGACTGCCCTCCTGATCTGTTCCATTCATCACAAAGTATTTGTGGTTTAATCAGAATCATTTACAGAAATGTGAACACCACAAATTTTATTAGGAAAACTACAGTTAATCTGATGATAAAGTGGGGGTGAAATAGGCTAACATCTGGTGTGATACTGACCTGTTAATATAGTTCTGCAATACCATATGTTTTATATATTATGTTGTGTCTTTTTTTAATTTAAAATCATCATAGAGGCCAGATTCTTAACAGGTATAATTTACTGGAGTACCATTAAATTAGTGGAGTGAGGTCAATTTACACTAGTTTGGGACCTGGACCTATGCTTGTAATTAATACACACTGAGAAATGCAGTGGGTCAAGAAAAAGAAAGAAAGAAAGTTAGTTAGTTAAATGGAGAAAATGACAAGTCTAATCTGCAACAAAGTGTTTGACAATATTCTCTTTCTCTTCCTTATCTGCTGGCAAGAGGTAGACAAAGTGCTATTATTTTCACTGTTGCCAGTTGACTTCACATGGGTTATTGATTAATCAATAACCCATTATTAATGTTAGGATCAGAGTTAGGGCTAGCACTAAGGGTTAGAATTAGATTTAAAGGACAGGTTAGTTCCATAATCTTGGTCAGAGTCCAATGAATGCTCTGTCTGAAACAATATTTACAACTGACCCTGAGATTCTTCATGCTATTCAAGAAATGAGCTTAGGGTCACAGTTAGGGTGAGGGTTATGGTTAATATCAGATTTATGGTTTAGTGTTAAGGTTATAGTTTGATTTAAACATTTGAGATGGGGTAGGATTTAGATGACAGTATAGGATTGATATTAGAGTTAGAATTAGGAGTTAAGAGTTAGAGTGAAAGGGTTAAATTACGGGTAAAAGTTAAGAAAGAGTTATCAAGGTAAGGGTTATTAATTAGGATAAAGGACTAGGGTTAGGGCTAAAATGAGCAGTTAAGATCAGAGTTAGGAAAAAGGTAAAGGTAAAGAGTAGAGGTCAAGATAAGGGTTATTGATTAGGTATTATAGGGTTAGGGTAAGGGTTAGAGTTATGTGTTAGGATTTGATTTTAGAGTTAGAGTTAGAGTCAGTTCCTTAGTCTAGCCTGAATTCCCACCAATTTTATGCCTGAAATTGTATTCACAATTAATCCCGAGTTTCCTTCCACTGTGTTGGAGACTGGCTATGATTAGTGTTATGGGTCAGGGTTAATTCTGTAGTGTTCTCCCAGCTCCCGCAAATGTCCTGCCACAATTCTAATTACAATTCATCCTGAAGTTCTTCTCACCACTCAGAAAATAGGACACAGTGTCCCTCGGCACCTCTTTGACCATCTGGTTCCTCGGGGTGTAGATGAAAGGGTTCAACAAGTGGGTGACAAAGGCAGTCTGTAGAGTCACCACCTTCTTGAGGCCGAAGGAGAACCCTTTGTTGGGCACCACATACATGAAGATGGCACTGACGTAGAAGATGGAGGCCACTGTGATATGGGATGCACAGGTGGAGGTCTTTTTCCTACCTGTGGTGGAGGGGATGCGGAAGATAGTGGCAATGATGTATAGGTAGGATACCACAGTGAGCATCAGCAAGCTCAGCAGTACCACGGAGGAGAGGGAAAACTCTATAAGCTCTAGCAGGCTGGTGTCGGCCCAGGAGAGCTTGATCAATGGCTCAGTGTCACAGAAGAAGTGATCAATGATGTGAGGGCCACAGAAGGGCAACTGAGAGATGATGATGATGATGCGGGAGAGGACAGAAAAGAAGCCTGCAACCCAAGACACCACAACCAGCTGAACAGATATCCGTGGGCTCGTGATGGTGGAGTAGCGCAGCGGGGTGCAGATGGCCACGTAGCAGTCCACTGACATGACGGCCAAGAGGATAAATTCAGTGGTGCCGAAAAAGAATTAGAAGTAGCACTGGGCAATGCAGCCAGAGACTGAGATGGTCTTTTGCTGTGAAAGGAAGTCCCTCATCATCTTTGGAGCAATAGATGTTGCAACCATGATGTCAAGGAAGGAGAGGTTGGAGAGGAAATAGTACATGGGACTATGGAAGTGGTGGACAGCCCAGGCGTGTGTGATGATGGCCACATTCTCAGTGATTGTCACTATGTAGATTTAGTAATCTACAGCAGCACCATGAAGAAGATGATCTCCAGCTCCCAGATCACAGAAAAACCCAACAGGATGAACTCATTGACCTTGGTGCTGTGGTTGCCCATCAGCGTGTCAGATCTGCTGTTTCAACTAGACTGGGAAGAAAATGAATTCAAATTCAGTACTGTCAAAAATTAAATAGGCTAATATTTTACCTAGGCAGACTGTCATCCACATGTTTCAGAGTACTACAAAGAAAGAAAATGAATGAAGCCTGTCAACTATAGATAAGAGCGAGAAGATGAGAAAGAGGGAGTTATGCTTAGGGGTAATGCAGCATCGATCTGGAAGGCTACTGCTTAAACTGCATCAAGTTAGACTGAAGGCATAATCTTAAAACCTAAACCAAAGAAGAGTGAACATGCAAATCAGAATTCAGTTACCACAATGCCTAGAGAGCCAAGACTGTTGCATTTCCTCCAGATAACATCCCTTTGTGGAAATGTTGATGTAGACTCACCTTGATATCAGAATGAATGAACTAGAACACTCGGAGGCAGACCAAAACCAAAGACTTGAAAAAAAGATTGGAGGTTGTTAGGATGGACAGGATCTAGTCAGAGAAGGTATTGGTTTTAACAGTTGTCCAAGATTCACTTTTAAGAAGGTGACTATTATACAGGTATATACATGCAGGCAGCACCAATGAGATGAGAAATCATCAACCTCCTAGAAGACGTGCTGAAGTGTAGGGAGTTTCTGCACATTCAGCCCCCTCTCCAGGAGTCAGTCAAAGGCATGGACAGAGATGTCCTGTGCCAGTGTGGTCTGTCACCAAAGGGCTGCGGCAACTAAGCACAAGACAGGAATCCTTAAGATCAAGAAGAAATGGAGAGTTTGGGGGGAGGGGGAGAGCATGTGAAAGAACCATTAATATATTGTGGTCGTTATGATAACCAAGTGTAACTATACACAGCCCTCTAAATAATAGGGATGCTCATTACACCATGATCACTATCTATCTATCTATCTATCTATCTATCTATCTATCTATCTATCTATCTATCTATCTATCTATCTATCTATCTAGGTATGAAATAACCCCTACCTGAAGGACGTAAGGGAGATACATACACTATGGAAGATTAGTCCATAATCTCCAAGTTCAGGGTTTCTTGCACTTTCTTCTGAAGCAGCTGATGCTCTCCACTGCTAGAGACAGGAAACTGGGCTATGCGGAACTATGGCCTCATCCAGGCTGGCAATTCCTATGTTCCTACAGACATATACTTTGCAATATTAGCAGGGTAGTGTTGGATATTTTTGATGGTTACCTTGTGATAGATAGATAGATAGATAGATAGATAGATAGATAGATAGATAGATAGATAGATAGGCGAGGAAAGAGAGAGAGAGAGCCAGGATAGAAACAGAGGGAGAGACCTACTCAGCATTAGTGTTTCTCTTACACAAAACCTCTGCTTCTATTGCCAGGAACTAATGGATATTGAGCTTGTGTGATCAAGTCAGTGCTTGCAGGTAAAAACACCTAAGATCCCTAAAGATGAATATGTCTCACACAGATTCTCAGAGGACTAAATGTAGAGAAATAGTCAAAGAGCAGAATAAAATGGAATGTTATTGTTATTATTATTGGATTTTCTTTATTCAGAAACTTCTTTTTACATTTTTATATCTTCTATTTCAGGATCACAAAGTGATTAAAAATGATTAGTGAATGTAATTAACTCTATTATGTGTTGGGACTGAAGGGCTTTGGCAAACGTGTGGGGAAAGCCCAGAACTGGGACTGTAGTGGACTCTGGGTTGGTATGCAGGGACAATGGCAGAGCTGGGATAGGGGGCTGTAGGTCACCATTAAGGGGCATTGACTAAACTAAAGTTTCCTACAAAATATGCTTTTGATGATCCTTTTTATTTGACCTTTCTATAACTTTCTCTCACCTGAAACTTTTTTCTTTTAATTTTAGTTTGAATTAAGGATTGTTTAAAAGGTCCAAATTAATCCTTGATGTAGCTCTGCTGAAGTCGTTCACGAGAGATGATTTCAAGAGTTGGGATACACTAAAAGCTACTTAGTGTCCTGGTTGGATTTTCAAAGGCAACTAAGTGTCCAACTCCCATTGATTTCAATGGGCTTTAGGTACCTAGTTGTTTTTCAAAAATTGTGCTAGGTGTCTAAACATTTTAAAAATGTGACTTATGAGATTCATTCATAGTTTCCAAAATGTCCTGGGTTCTTTTTCACAGATTCCAAGGCCAGAAGGGACCATTGTAATCATCTAGTCTGACCTCCTGTATAACACAAGTGAGAGAACTTCCCCAATATAATTCCTAGAGCTGATCTTTTGGAAAAACACCCAGTCTTGATTTAAAAATTGTCTGTCATGGAGAATCCACTATGACCCTTGGTAAATTGTTCTAATGGTTAATTACTTTTGCTGTTAAAAATTTAAGCCTTATTTTCAGTCTGAATTTGTCTAGCTTCAACTTCTAGCCATTGAATCATTAAAGACCTTTCTCTGCTACATGTACCATGTAGGTACTTATACATTGTAATCAAGTCACCCCTTAACGATCTCTTGGTTAATTTAAATAGATAAAGCTCTTTGAGTCTATCACTATAAGGCAGGGGTGGGAAAACTTTTTCGCCCGAGGGCCACATTGGAGTTGCAAAACTATATGGAAGACCAGGTAGAGAAGGCTGTGCCTTCCCAAACAGCCTGCCCTCTGCCCCCTATGTAACCCCTCCCAATTCCCACCCCCTCACAGCCCCCCTCAGAAACCCCATCCATCCAACCCACCCCGCTCCTTGTCCCTTAACTGCCCTCTCCTGGGACCTCTCGCCCCTAACCACCCCAGAACCCCACCCCCAATCCAACCCCCTCGCTTCCAGTCCCCTGACTGCTCTGACCCCTATCCACACCTCCTCCCCCTGGCAGGCCCCCCGTGACTCCCACACTTATCCAATCCCCCATCACCTGACCACCCGCCAGAACCTCCACTCCATCCAACTGCACCCTTCTCCCTGTTCCCTTGACTGCCCCCTGGAATTCCCACCACTTATCCAATCCCCCAGACCCAGCTCCCTTACCATGACACTCAAAGCAGCATGTCTGGCAGCTGAGCCACCTGTCCGGAGCCAGACACGCTGCCATGCTGCTCGGCAGGAGCATGCAATCCCGTCACCCAGAATGCTGCCCAAGCGGCAGCGTGGCTGCAGGGGAGGGGGAACAGTGTGGGTGGGGGGGCAGGGGCTAGGCTCACTGGTCGGGAGCTCAAGGGCCAGGCAGGATGGTCCCACGGGCCGGATGTGGCCCGTGGGCCGTAGTTTGCCCACCTCTGCTATAAGGCATGTTTTTCTCATCCTTTAATCATTCTCATGGCTCTTCTCTGAACCCTCTCCAATTTAGCAACATTCTTTTTCAATTGAAGGAACAATTCGAATATTGGTATGAGGCTGTAGAATGTGTTAAAGCACAGGCTAAAACCTGCTAGGCTTTTTTGAAAATCCACCAGCAACTCCCTTTGAATATCATTTGGATCTATGTAACTAACTCCCTTAGGTTCCTTTGAAAATGCATCCTCATTTTCACATAGGGTATTGTACAGGCCAATAGATCTTTACTAGAGCTGGCCAGAGAATGGAGTTTCTTGCATCCGACGAAGTGGGTATTCACCCACGAAAGCTCATGCTGCAAAACGTCTGTTAGTCTATAAGGTGTCACAGGATTCTTTGCTGCTTTTGCAGTTCCAGACTAACACAGCTACCCCTCTGATACTATTTTACCTCTGTATTTGGTGCTGATGCGACTGCAGTTGGAATACCGTGTCCAGTTCTGGTGCCCAGAATTCAAGACGGGTGCTGCTAAGTTGGAGAGGATTCAGGGAAGAGTCACAAGAATGATTAAAAACTACTAGAAAAAAAGCCTTATAGTGATAGACTCAAGGAGTTGAATCTATTTAGTTTAACAAAAAGAAGGTTAAGAGATGACTTGATCACAGTCTATAAGTAGCTACATGGGAAACAAATATTTAATAATGGGCTCTTCAATCTACGGGAGGAAGGTATACCATGATCAAATGGCTGGAAGTTGAAGCTAGACAAACTCAGACTGGAAATAAGATATAAATTCTTAACGGGGAGAGTAATTAACCATTGGAACAATTTACCAAGGGTCGTGGTGGATTCTCCATCACTGACCATTTTTAATCAAGATTGAATGTTTTTCTAAAAGATCTGGTTTAGGAATTATTGTCGGGAAGTGCTGTGACCTGTGTTATACAGGTGGTCAGAGAAGAGTATTACAATTGTCCTTTTAGTATCTATGAATCTATGATAAAGAGCTCATTCTGACTATTAATACTGAGACACTGAGTATTTGGGATTTGCAATGGAGCATAAAAGAGTTGGGCCAGATTTTTAATGGTATTTAGGCACTTAAACATGCAGATGGACACTTAGTGGGATTTTGAAAAGTGCCTAGTTGCCTATCTTCCATTGAAATCATTGAGAGTTGGGCACCAAGGGCCATATTTTCAAAGGTATTTAGGCAGTGGGATTTTCAAAAGCATCTAAATGCCTTGCACCCATTGAAATCAATGGCCCCTCACCATCAAATCTCATGGCAATTTAATGTAAGGTGGGTGTATAACTCCCTTAGACCCCTTTGAAATTCCCAGGAACTCTTTTTATTTATGCTACATGAATGCCTGTAAACAGAGATTGGGACCCCATTGTGCTAGGCACTGTATAAACAGATGGTAACGGGAGACAATTCTTGCCCTGGAGAGCTTATAGTCTAGGAGTGGGGATGTCAAAAGCAATGGATTGATTGAGGAGTTGGGACTTGAGCTTTTAAATTTCTTAGATGTTTGGAAAATCCTAATCTAAATGAAAAAAGGGTGGGAGGGGAAACAGACTCTGCTAAGGTCACACAGTAGGTCCAGGAATAGAACCCAGGAATCCCGAGCCTAAGTCAAGCTTCCACCCCTCTAAATAACAATGACACTCAATGGATAAAAGCAGCAATTCATTATTGAGATGAAGAAGTATCTGTATCAAGGCTCTGGTTGCAGAACAGAGCTCTTTCTAGTCAAGTATTCCTTGAGGGCCTCTTTGACCTTCTCGTTTCTTAAGGTGTAAATGAAAGGATTCAATAAAGGGCTCACTATGAAGTTGAACACAACCACCACCTTCTGGAGGTCCAGGGAGCGGCCCTGGATGGGCCTAGCATACATGAAGATGGCACTGCCGTAGTAGATAGAGGCTACCGTGATGTGGGAGGTGCAGGTGGAAAAAGCTTTTCGCCTGCCTGTGGCTGAGGGGATGTGCAAGACTGTGGTGATGATGTAAAGATAGGGCACTGCAGTAAAAGACAAGGATGTGAGCAGAACCACCGAGGAGAAGACATACTCGATCATGAGGAGGAAATGTGTGTCGACGCAGGATAGTCTCACTAGTGGGGCATAGTTACAGAAGAAATGGTTTATCACATTGGGGCCACAGAAAGGAAGCTGGCACAGCAAAATAAGTGGGTAAAGGGTGGAAAGAAACCCAACCAACCAACAACCCATGACCAGGAAGCCACAAACATGCCCACTCATGATTACAAGGGTAGTGGAGAGGGTGGCAGATGGCTACGTAGCGGTCAAAGGACATGATGGCGAGGAGTATGAAATCCACAGTGCCCAGGAAGAAGTAGAAGTAACACTGGGTGATGCAGCCCCAGAAGGAGATGGCTTTGGCCTGGGAGAGCAGGTTCTCCAGCATCTTTGGAGTGATGGAGAGGACAAAAAGTATCTCCAAGAGGGAGAGGTTGCAGAGGAAGAAGTACATGGGGGTGTGGAGGCGGAGATCCACATACACAACGGTGATGATGGCCATGTTCCCCATTAGTGTCAAGGCAAAGATGGCCAGTAGCAGCATGAAAACCAGGAGCTCCATGGGCTGTGACAGTGAGAAGCCCAGAAGCACAAACTCCAGCCCAGGGACCCTGTTGATAGCAACCATTCACTGTGTCCCTTTATCTATGTCATATCGCTGCTTTAATTCCTTGGGCCACTTCCCTTCAGCCCCGCGCCTTCTTCACCCCTACCTCAGGACCTTGTCTGAATAGTGTCCCAGCTACCAGCCTAGAGCTCCTTCTCACTCCCTTGGCCAGCCACACACCAGCCACACTCCACCAGTTCCAGCAATGAATGGACTCATTCTGGCCCTGCAGCTCTTCTTTTACAAGCCTGCTGGGCCCTGATTGGCTGTGTCCCACATAGCCCTTCTAGATAGCTTGGAGGATCCTCTCCACTGCCTTTTTCAGGGGCAGGGTGTGGCAGGGCCATGAGGTCTTGAGCAGGGGGGGCAGTTTGTAAAAGGACGAATTCTTCTGTTGGCCTAGCTACTGTTTCTCAGAGAGGTGGATTCACTACATCAATGGATAAACTCATTCCACCGACAAAGTAAGTGACACAGCTGCAACACTGTAGCTGTGTGGCTGTAGTATTGACATGTGCAAATCTTCATTGGAGCAGGGAGTGAAACCTTGGTCTCCAGAGAATGCATTAGTCACTAGGGTATAGAGTTATTCCCACTCTCTCTATACCTTCTAGGACTCTACACACTAATTTCTAGAACATTCTCCTGGGATACCCACATTCCACTCCCTGCTCCAATGAAGATTTCAGTACATACACAGAGTAGAAAAGCTTCAACAGAGGAGATTGGGAGACACGTCTGAGCACACCTACCAGATTAGACCCCCACAAGTGAGATACCTGAGGGAGCAACAAGTTTGTAAATGCCACTGGGGAGTTGGCATGAGTCAGTATGCCAGTATGGCATGCCAGTATGGCATGAGCTGAGCTGCTCAATGGTATCAGTAATTTGATGGCTTCCCACAAGCCCACTGGCAAAAATGTAGGCACCTCTGGGACTTTACTGGTGGAAACTTAGTTACCTGAGGACACTAGGCAACTATAGGGCAAGGTAGCAGGGGTTTCATTACTGTTAATAGTGTCTAAATGTTGGCCTTAGGAATCTAAGTTAGGCAGTAAGGCACCTAAATCCCTCTTGTGAATCTAGCCCTAAGTCTTTAGAGGGTGTGGTTACAAAGAAAACCTAGCAACTATGACCTGAGTGAAACCCCTATGGCAATGTCTGAGTAAACAATAGCTCGGAAATGTGAACTGACTCATTTATTTCAATGGGTGCTCTTACAACCTGGCCCTGCCCTCGCCCTTGTCAGGCATCAGTCTGTTGTACTCAGACCCAAACTATAGTTCCCATGTGATTCTAACCCCTCTTGGTCTAGATAGTGACTGGTCACTGTCCCTAGCTCTGGGTCTCTTTTAGGCATATTGCCAGGTGAGGACCCCCTGTATGACACCCTTCTTGGGCAGTGGGAGTCTGTAGTCCACCTGACTTAGACCACAAAACAACTGACTTATTTCTCCCATCCACCAGTTACTTATACCCATTCCCCCTCACCTGGCAGTGGGAGCCCAGACAAATCCTTCAGGGACAATGCAGCAGGAAAGCAAGAGACGCAAACACTTTACAACACAACGCCAGAGGTACAAAACTTAGGAGAACAACATCCTCATGGCACCCCTCTCAGTCTGATTTCATCACCCCTGGTTCTGGTCAGCATCCTTAGGTGATGCTGAGTCTCACAGCCACATCCTGTTTCCAGGTGCTTTTGCTGAGGGAATTTCCCAGCTCCAAATCCTACCCCTGTTTGCTGTTGTGTAGAGAGTCAATCAAACTCTGCGGTCCTGCCGGCAGAAAACCCATTGTTCCAGGATAGAAGAATCAGTACGTGTTGATGGCCAGTGATGGATCTCTCCCTGTGACTGATTTCCAAGGCATCCTGCACTCTAGCAGGGGCAGCAGTGCTCAGAAAGACTGATGCTGTCAGGATGGGCCACTTTTTCACTAGCATCTGGATGCTCTAAACCAACAAGGAGGTTACAATGGAAAACAAATGTCTTAATGAAGGTAACAATCTCAAAATTGCTAAAGCACATAGGAATGCTATGTCATCAGCCCTGTACAAACCTAACTCTGCGTTCACAAATTCTTTGTGAGTGAATTTCCCAGGTGTTTTTATTTTTGTTTATTTTTTTATTCTATTGGTAGGAGATTAGAAGTCATTTAGGCAGTTGTAGTTGTCAGACATTCATAGAAATGTAGGGGTGAGAGGGACCTCAAGAGGTCATCAAGTCCAGTCCCCTGTGCTAAGACACAGAATTTAACTGCCCTTCTAGTTAGAAAGATTTTCCTAATCTATAACCTACATCTCCCCTGCTACAGATTAAGCCCATTGCTTCTTGTTTTATCTTCAATGGACATGGAGAACAATTTATCAACGCCCTCTTTATATCAGCCCTTAACATACTTGAAGACTGTTGTCAGGTCCCACCTCAGCCTTCTTTTTTTAAGACTAAACAGGCCCAGTTTCTTTAACCTTTCTTCCTCTCAGGTTTTTGAACCCTTTGACCATTTTTGTTGCTCTCCTCCATACCAGGGCTGCTCGGGGGGCAAGTGGGGCAATTTGCCCCAGGCCCCAGGCCCCACAGGGGCCGACACGAGAATATAGTATTCTATAGTATTGCAACTTTTTTTATGCAAGGGGCCCCTAAAATTGCTTTGTCCCAGGCCCCCTGAAACCTCTGGGTGGCACTGCTCCAGACTCTCTCCAATTTGTTCACATCTTTCCTAAAACATGGATGTAATAAAATACAGACCAACCTTTAAATGTGACCTGCCCTTCTGGATTTCTCCTGAGTAAGCTGCCCCTTTCTAAGACCCTTCTCCAGCCCCAGGAATGAACCCCTTCCAGCTCATGCCTCTACTTCTCTCTGGGGTGGGATCCAGAAATCCAGCCACACTCCAATGGGGTTGCCAGTTTCCCCCTTCATGGGTGCCAACCCCATTACCTTTCAGGTCCAGATGTTCTTGGACTCTGCCAAAGTTCCCCGTTGGGACCCTGTGGTCAGGAATAATTTGCAGTGACACAGAAACAGGAGTATTTGTCCAAAACGTGCACAGTGCTTAGAGAAGCAGATTTTTAAAATAACAAAAAGACCTACAGGACCCATTGTCTTCCTTATGTTTGACATTCCCCTCCAGCCCCTTGGTAGACATGACCTACCCTTGGTGTCTCCTGTTCTCTCTGGGCACCAAGTTACAGCTTGACCACAGCAGTTCCTGCCTCTCACTCTGTCTGTCTGTCTTTCTTCACCCTGTTGGCTCTGGGTCTTTTTGTTAGGTTCCAGCAGAGCCAACCACTTCCTTTTTAATCCTTCAGGGTCTTTTGATCTCAGCCCTAGCCTTAGGAAGAGTAAAACATCCTAACATGGATGGTGCCAGCCAGGTTGGTTCTTCCCTCAGTTGATGACCCAGTCCATTGTTGTCTTAACCCTCTGAAGTGGGTACCTCAGAGGCTGAATTACCCTTCATGGGTTCCTTAACAGCACACTTTACAACCTCCTTTGCTTTAACATTACACAGTCAGAGAATCACAGAGTGAGAAGAGACCTCAGAAGGTCATCTAGTCCACCCCCCTGCTCAAAGTAGGACCAATTCCTAGACAGATTTTTGCCCAAGATCCCTGAATGCCTCCCTAAAGGATTGAACTCACAACTGTGGGTTTAGCAAGCTCCTCCTCAGACCACTGAGCTATCTCCCCCTCAAGTCAGATGCCAATATAAAACTAAAAAGGGAAACCAAATTATACATCGTATTGTTAAGCAATAGTACAGACATTTTCCGATTTTGTGACACCTCCCAAGTTGAGACACTTCAATGGGTCTCAATGATCAGAAAAAAACAACTGTATTTACGAGAACAAAGAAATGTTACTCCTGGTCAAGAATTTCCTCAGAGCCTCCTTGACTTCTTTGTTCCTCAGACTGTATATGATTGGGTTGAATGTTGGAATAATGACCGTATACAACAGGGCGAGGGCTCGATCGGTGTCCACAGAGACATTGGAACTGGGCCTCATGTAGGTGATAAAGGCGCTGCAGTAGAATAAGATGACCGTGATTAGGTGTGAAGCGCAAGCGGAGAAAGCTTTGTGTCTCCCCTCGCCTGAGTGCATCTTCAGAATGGTGCAGATGATGCTTGCATAGGAGGTGATAATTAAGATTAAGGGGACTATTGTGAATGCTATAGTGAGAAAGGAAAGAATGGCATTGATGAGCGATGTGTCCGTGCTCACCAGCCTAAGCACTGGGAGGACGTCGCAGAAGAAGTGGTTGATTTTATTCGGCCCATGGAAGGGTAACGTGAATATGGCTCCCGTTTGCTCACATGCCACCAACTTACCCACGATCCACACCATAGCTGCCAAGTTTAGGGTGACCTTTCTGCTCATGATGAGTGAGTAACGCATGGGGTTGCATATGGCAACGTACCAGTCATAGGACATAACAGTCAGCAGGCCACACTCTGTGCTGCCAAAGAAAAGGTAGAAGTACATCTGGACTGCACAGCCCAGGAAAGAGATAGCCTGCTTCTCTGACAGGAGGTTGGTCAAGGTCTTAGGGACGACCACTGAAGTGTAGCAGATCTCCAAGACTGACAAGTTCCTGAGGAAGAAATACATGGGGGTGTGGAGGGCCAGGTCAGCAACCGTGACAGCGATAATGAGGCCATTTCCTATCAGTGTGAAGAGGTAGATGAGTAAGATGAGGACAAAAAGAAGGGGCTGCAGATGCTGGAGGCCTGAGAAGCCCAGAAAGATAAACCCTGTCACTGCTGTTAGGTTTTCTTCCATAGCTCGGTCCTGTTGAGACCACATAGGTATTTAGATCCCTCTCAGGGGTTTGCATGGTATCTCATAATAGATAGAAATACAGATTAGATAGAATCACAGTTACACAATCAGCTTCACCCCCTCCCCTTTCTCATCTCTCTATGTTCACACAGCTCAGGTGTTCTATCCCTTGGATCTTACTCATCTCTGGTTGGCGATTCTGACACCCTATCCCACACTCACCTCAGGAATGGACATTGGTAGCTGCTGTGTCCAATCCAGAGGGGCAGTTGGGCCACACCTGAGCAGCGCTGCGACCCCGTGCACTTGGTCACAATGCCTGGAGTGGGGGGCTGGGCACAGCCCTGCAGGACAGGCAGTGCAGGAGCCTCCACTGCAGGGTGAGTCATGGACACACACAAAAAGTCATGAACAAATGGGAAAATCACAGTGTCTGTGACTTCTTTCCCATTGTGACCGACATGCAGCCCTATGAATGATTATTAAAGAGCACCCCCACATTTGTTCCCATTTCCCTACCTCACACAGTGCCATCCCATTAATGAGAATAAGTGTTGAGAGAAAAAGCACTAGACAAACCAACAACAAACAGCCCAGACACATGGCTGGTCTCGTCTAATCTTACACTTCACTGCCAGCTAATGTGGTTAGATTTACCTCTGACGTTACTGGAACACAGCTGGACCAATTTCTGTTCTTCTTGACAGATAAGATTCTCCATTGTGTCTGTGGGACTCTGAAATCTGGGTGAGATGAGAGAATCCTGTAGATGAATATATTTTAGGTGTCATTGAAAATGACATTGCAAATAGATAGCGTCGATAGGCAGATAGATGAATCATTCATTACTATTACTTATCTTGATAGAAAGACATTATGCAGAATACCTTTGATAAGACAGAGAGAAAGAAATTAAGAACAATTCTGTAGATTAGATACATAAGAGTAAATTAGATTGAGTGATTAGATGACAGAGAAGGAGAGAGAGAGAGGTTTTCTATTTTTCCTTCAATTCGGGAGATAATTTAGGTGTTGATGACTCCAGAAAATGAACTTGGGGTCATAATAGTAAAGAAGGAAAATGCCTCAGACTGTCCCACAAATACCTTACTCTGAGCAGTCAAACCTTCCCACTTCTAAGCAGTTCCATCATTTCTGAAACTGACTTATCTTGACAGAGAAGTTTCTCTGCTAGTGAATCTGAGACATCAATCCTTTCTGTACTGTTCAGTGACTACTGGGATAAAATCCCCAGGGTTCTACTGACTATGGGTGCCTGGGAGAATTAGTAATTGTATTCTGTTTGTAAACACTTTGATCAATGCAATCAACTCAGTAATAAAGAAGCTACCATTAAATACAGAGATGGTCCAATCCAAATTGCAATGTCAACTGTACTTGTTGATCAAGGTCAGAATATTAGTTTACTCTCAGTTCTCCAAGCACTTACTGTAGACATATTCTTCATCATGATTAAGATGTGTTTGTTGCAATAAGGGTCTGAGACCTTAAAGCCTAGACAATTTATATAAGCTTCTCAGGAACAGGCTCCTGAAGAACATGTAATAAGAATGTATAAATTGTATCTACAAATGTCAAGAACAAATATAACTGATAGGTAGGCCAAAAGCTTTTAGCACTAATTGCCAGTGATCTCAACAGCATAGATCTTGGTGGAACTGGTGTGAGGTCTGACTAGTCTTTTAAGAGACATGGTGTTCACTTCATCATGATCTCAACATCCAACTGGGAACACATTGCTCCCCATTGTTGGCACTCTCAGGATGGAGCTGAGAACTCACTGGACCATGGGTAGTTATTAACTCCCCTCGCATCCCTACAGTGACTTCTTAAAGACAGAGTTGAGGCACTCTGGTCAAGAGTGTGTGTAGGGAAATTCACAGTGCCGTTTCCTTGCTGTGATAGATCTACAGAAAGCCAAGGACAGCATCCTCCAGGGATGTCAGCTCTTCCCACCATTAATTTCTAAATCTCCAGTTCAGATCTATCCCCTGGCAGACATGACTCCAATTTGTTACCACATGATGGCTGCTTGTCTCATGTGAAATGTATGCAGTGATTCTCAGACCAGCTCTCAGCAGACAAGTCTCCATGTCTAAAATGTATTCACCAACAGCCTTGGAAATAATTTGCAAACTTCTTGGTAAATTCATCTCAGCAGCCAAGGGCTAGTGGCGAAATTCACTCCAGTGTCATTCCCAAGCCATTCCCATTGGGGGTAACTTTCAGTGTGAACTGGAAAATCATCTCCCTTATGCTCGTTTGAAAATCCTGGCCTAAACCTGCAAAGTCTTTGAGTGGTGCACAGGTCTTGAGTGTATTTGACATGGAAGTATCATGGACATTGAACTAGCCTGGGACACCTGGCTGCAGGCTCCCCAAGGCAGGGCTGAAGCAGGTTAGTGGGACAGTGTGCTGGAACTGTCAGTACTTCAGCCTTAGCCTGAGCTGTTTGATGAGTCACTGGAGGAACTCTGTCCTCCTCTGCAGAGTTGAATTAATGCCTTGTTTTATAAGGGTTTTCTTCACCTTCCTCTGAGACATCAGATCTTTGCAATTGACAAAGTTATGACACTGATGGCAACAGTCTCAGGCTTTAGAGACAATCTTTTCTTGCCTGTGATTTTCGCCAATCATGATTATTAAGAAGAGGTGGTATATGAATAAAAAAACTTCTGATTTTATAAATATATTTGTGAATAACACGGTAAGGACACTTCTCCAATGGCCTGAAAGAAGTCTGTTAGAAGAAGATTGACTGTTTATAGCAGGTAGCTGAGCATCAGCTTTTCTGAGTTCAATTCCTAGCTCTGGGAGAGGAGTGAGTGTAACAATTAAAGTGTGTTGGGTGGGTGGCTTGGGGGCAGATGGGAGTCAAGATTTTTAGAGAACAGGGAACATCAGGGAGTTGATTCTGAGTATGTATGTATTTCATAATCTCTCTCCTCCTTCCTGTGGAGGCCAACTGTCTTCTTTAATTGACAGCTCTTCAGAGAAGGGACCAAATTTTCAATTATACCCTTATTATGGGCAGATCAATAGATCCCCTGTCCTGTTTGGATCATCTGAGCATGTATATCACTCCCTACATGGTTGTAGACTTGGATTTTCAAAGGATCCTAGTGGATTTAGGCTCCAAAATGCAATTCAAAACCAAGGGGAGTTGGGTGACTGACAGTCTCAGCCTTTAATATTTTAGCCATATCATCAAGGTCTATAAAAATGACCAAATGACCATAGACTGGTGGACAGAGTCTGTGACTGGTTTCATTCCCCTGAAGAAAGTCTCAGTTTTCAACAGACTGGGAAGGACTAAGGAAAGGGATTCTTATTCTGGGACATGATTCCATTAAAACATGAAGGCGAAGACTCACAATCATCCAACTCCTATTGACTTTGAATAGCATTTGAGAGCTTCCTCAATTAGAATTTTGTGAAATTCCAAGTGGGCTGTCAATGTAGTTATGGAATACAAATCTTGCACACCTTGACAAATTTCTTCACACCCATCCCGTCAAACTTTTTACACTCCAGATGTCAAAATTGGTACTCGCCCCTCAGTGCTGGTTGGTCAAGGGACAGTGCTAAGAGACTTGTTCGGGGCAGTGCTAAGGGGGGCATGATGTAGGTCCTGCACCCAATGAGCATCTGCTCTGGGGCACAGGCAGGAACTTTTGGTGATAGTTCCTCCTCTCCCCTTAACCAATCAGCACTGAAATCCAGAAATCACAATTGTCAATATCTCCTGAAACCACGCTTCCCAGGGCATGCGTTATGAGTGTTTGGTTTTATCTCCAGCGCCCATGACACCTTCTGCATCCTGCCCACACTCCCATCTGTCTGTCGGTCTCAATCTAGGGCTCCATGCAGGTCCCATGGGAGCGTGAGCCAATTGGGTGGGGCCTTGTGGTCAGTGGGGCCCTCAAACCCCAGACTAAACCGAGAAGGTATCTAGGTCAGAATCCTGACCTCTAATCAGTCAAGTGTTGACAAGTTTTGCATCCCCAATCTATTTTGAAAATCACCACCTGAATAGATAGAGTCAATAGGTAAATAGAGGAGTCATTTATTTCAATAACAAGTATCAGAGAGGTAGCCATGTTAGTCTGGATCTGTAAAAAGCGACAAAGAGTTCTGTGGCATTTTATAGATTAACAGACCTATTGGATCATAAGCTTTCATGGGTGAATACTCACATGCATCTAACAAAGTGAGTTTTCACCCATGAAAGCTTATGCTCCAGTATTTCTGTTAGTCTATAAGGTGCCACAGGACTCTTTGTTGCATATTTTGATGAGTAAGCTTGAGAGAGATAATGATACACAGTCCATTTCACCATAGAAATCACAGAAATCATAGAATCTCAGGGTTGGAAGGGACCTCAGGAGGTCATCTAGTCCAACCCCCTGCTCAAAGCAGGACCAAACCCAACTAAATCATCCCAGCCAGGGCTTTGTCAAGCCTGACCGTAAAAACCTCCAAGGAAGGAGATTCCACCACCTCCCTAGGTAACCCATTCCAGTGCTTCACCACCCTACTAGTGAAAAAGTTTTTCCTAATGTCCAACCTAAACCTCCCCCTCTGCAACTTGAGACCATTACTCCTTGTTCTGTCATCTTCTACCACTGAGAACAGTCTAGATCCATCCTCTTTGGAACCCCCTTTCAGGTAGTTGAAAGCAGCTATCAAATCCCCCTTCAATCTTCTCTTCTGCAAGCTAAACAATCTCAGTTCCCTCAGCCTCTCCTCATAAGTCATGTGCTCCAGCCCCCTAATCATTTTTGTTGCCCTCCGCTGGACTCTCTCCAATTTATCCACATCCTTCTTGTAGTATGGGGCCCAAAACTGGACACAGTACTCCAAATGAGGCCTCACAAATGCTGAATAGAGGGAAATGATCAAATCCCTCAATCTGCTGGAAATGCCCCTACTTATACAACCCAAAATGCCATTAGCCTTCTTGGCAACAAGGGCACACTGTTGACTCATATTCAGCTTTTCATCCACTGTAACCCCTAGGTCCCTTTCTGCAGAACTGCTGCCCAGCCATTCGGTCCCTAGTCTATAGTAGTGCATGGGATTCTTCAGTCCTAAATGCAGGACTCTGCACTTGTCCTTGTTGAACCTCATCATATTTCTTTTGGCCCAATCCTCTAATTTGTCTAGGTCCCTCTGTATCCTATCCCTACCCTCCAGTGTATCAACCACTCCTCCCAGTTTAGTGTCATCTGCAAACTTGCTAAGGGTGCAGTCCACACCATCCTCCAGATCGTTAATGAAGATATTGAACAAAACCGGCCCCAGCACCGACCCTTGGGGCACTCCACTTGATACCGGCTGCCAACTAGACATGGAACCATTGATCACTACCCGTTGAGCCCGACCATCTAGCCAGTTTTCTATCTACCTTACCGTCCATAAATCCAGCCCAGACTTCTTTAACTTGCTGGCAAGAATACTGTGGGAGACTGTATCAAAAGCTTTGCTAAAGTCCAGAAATAGCACATCCACTGCTTTCCCCTCATCCACAGAGCCGGTTATCTCATCATAGAAGGCAATTAGGTTAGTCAGGCATGACGTGCCCTTGGTGAATCCATGCTGACTGTTCCTGATCACTTTCCCCTCCTTTAAGTGGTTCAGAATTGATTCCTTGAGGACCTGTTCCATGATTTTTCCAGGGACCGAGGTGAGACTGACTGGCCTGTAGTTCCCTGGATCTTCCTTCTTCCCTTTTTTAAAGATAGGCACTACATTAGCTTTTTTGCTCCTCTCAAGAAAGCTACCCCACATTTTCTGCAGTCCCCGCTGCCCATTTGAATTCTGGGATTTCCCCACAATGCATGCTGGGGGGAAAAATGTGTCGAGGGTGGTCTTTGGTAACTGTCATCATTCAACGTGCTTTCAGACGTCTCAAGGGGAGATGGAGGAGCTTACTGACTCACTCGGATCTCAGCGAAACCATTATCCCCATTGTTATTGCAGCTTGCTGTGTGCTCCACAATCTCTGTGAGAGCAAGGGGGAGACCTTTATGGTGGGATGGGAGGTTGAGGCAAATCGCCTGGCTGCTGATTACGCTCAGCCAGATAGCCGTGCAATTAGAAGGGCCCAGCGGGAAGCGCTGTTCATCCTGGAGGCTTTGAAAGCTAGGTTCCTCAGGGAGCAGGGTAACCTGTGACTGTTCAGTTTCTTTACAGAGAAGCTGAACCTGCCCCTGCTTCAGCTACTGTTGACTTTCTTCCACGGTTACATACCCCGTTCACCACGTTTCCCCCCTTCCAACACACGTTTAAAAATAAAGTTAATGGAACATTGTTAATTAACAATGTTTTCTTTATTAATGAAGTCGCGTTAAAGGGTTGAAACAGGGACACAGACTGTGGTTGGTAGGGTGTGCAGTGATGTTAAACACCGCTTCTACACTCGAGGAACGATAGGCTCCAGCTCCTAGAGCAGTCTGCAGTGCCGGACTGGTTGTTTCAATGGAACCTGCCATCCCTCCTTTTCGGGACTCTGTGTGCGGGGGCTACGTGACCTTGTGGCGGGGGAAGATGGTTACAGATTCCCCTGCTGTGTGGCTCTGTGGTCCGGGACAAGGACCACTGCATAAGTTCTGTAACCGCCCTCCCATGCCACAAAGTCACGTACCTCCCCCCCACACACACACAGAACATGGAAAACACCTCCCAGAACGACCAGGGTGCCTACTGACTGCACTGTTTGTGTGACCTGCTGTTGATCCTGCCCCCGTGTCTGTACCCTGGTAAAGGTGACTGTCCTATGCAATTAACAACCCCCTTCTCCCCCCTTCACAGACAGTCTTCTGTAGAAAAACTTGACAGAAATAGTAATTAACAGCAAACTATTTTTAATAATCAACTACACAGTTAGGGGATGAAACTGGGATTGGGGCTTCGGTGAGCCAGGAAGGGAAGGACTTCTCAACATTTAGGGAATGAGAGCCTTCTTGTATTTGTGCACTCTGCAGGGGTGCAGTGACAGTTTTCACGGCCCCTGTCGCCCCTCCTTCTTGTTACTTTGGGTGAGGAGGGTTTGGGACTTTGTGGCGGGGGAGGGCGGTTGCAGATACAGTGCAGGGGGGGCTCTGTCCTCCTGCCTGCGGTCCTGCAGAACATCCACAAGGCGCCGGAGCATGTCAAATTTTCCCTGGGCATTTCCTGTGTGGCTGGTCAGAACATCCAAGCTCGGACTGCTGTCCAGAGCGTCAACAGAGTGGTGCACTATGGGATAGCTTCCAGAGCTACTAAGGTCGATTTCCGTCCACACATAGCCTAATTCGACATAGCCATGTCGAATTTAGCGCTACTTCCCCTCGTCGGGGAGGAGTACAGAATTCGAACTAAAGAGCCCTCTAGGTCGAACTAATTAGCTTCCTGGTGTGGACGGGTGCACGGTTAAGTCGAATTAATGCTGCTAAATTCGACATAAACTCCTAGTGTAGACCAGGCCTTAGCTCAGCCATTTGGGTTCTCAACTAGGAGGTGAAAGATCCAGCTTCAATTTCCCCCTCTGCCTTAGGAGAAAAGGGATTTGAACAGGGAACTACCACTTCTTAGGTCAGTACTATAACTTAGAAGAGTACTATAACTATTATTCGTGCTTAATTTCCCTTTCTTTTCCCCTCACAAAACCAATTCAGAAGTTAATATGCTTCCTTGAGAAGTTCATGCTTCTCTTCAAGGCTGCCCTCAGGGAATCTTTCATCTGCTGGTTCCTCATGCTGAAGATGAAGGGGCTCATGAGAGGGGTCACCACTGTGCTGAGCAGGGCCACCAGCTTGTTGAGTGAGATGTCGCTGCCCGAAGGCCGGACATACATGAAGATGCAGCTGCCATAGCCCATGGTGATGATGATGAAGTGGGAGGAGCAGGTGGAGAAAGCCTTGTTGCGTCCTGAGTGGGATGTTATTTTGAAGATGGTGGCAACAATATAAGTGTAGGACACCACTGTCAGGATCAAGGAGCCCAGCAGAATGGCGGAGGAGGTCATGAAACTCAGCAGCTCCACAAAGCTCGTGTCCACACAGGACAGCTTGACCAAGGCCAAGCCGTCGCAGAAGAAGTGGTCAATCTGGTTGGCATTGCAGAAGGGCAGGGTGATGACCAGGATGGTGGGGATGATGGTGGCCAGGAACCCCGTTGCCCATGACCCCACCACAAGCTGGAAGCAGAACTGAGCATTCATGACCATGCTGTAGTGCAGTGGGTTGCAGATGGCCACATAGCGGTCATAGGACATAACGGCCAGCAGGACAAACTCACTGCAGCCCAGAAGGAAGTAGAAATAGCACTGAGTGATACAAGCCAGGTAGGAGATGGACCTGTCACCCGTCAGAAAGCTGGCAATCACCTTGGGTAGGAAAGAAGATGTAATAAGGATCTCCAGACAGGAGAGGTTCCAGAGGAAGAAGTGCATGGGGCTGTGGAGGTGATGGTCTAAGAGGATGATGGTGATGATCATGATATTGCCAGACAAGATCAGCAAATAAGAGGCCAGGAAGCCAACAGCAATGAGGCATTCCAGATGGCGGGGGTAGAGGAAGCCAATGAGGATGAATTCGGTCACGGTGGTTTGGTTCCGCATGGCTACATTGGATCTATCTGTGAGGGGTAGAGGGAGAATGGAGGGAATAGGGAATAATGTGTCAGATGAACAGGAGGAAAGAAAAGTAGAAAAACAGAAGAGTAGAGAAGAGGAAAGAAAAGATCAGAAGAGAACATAAAAGGAAAAGGAAGAGAGATACGGAGGAAAAAATTATAAACTCTAGATGAGGAAAGCAAGGGTGAAATAAGAAAAGTGAAGAAGACAAAAGAACAATACATCAAATAAAAAATTACCCTGTGGGCAATGGGTGGGATGGAAATAACAACAAGTCAATGTGAGCAGGGAAGTGAAGAAAACGAGAAGAGAAAACAAAAGGCAAACAGAAGAGGAAAGAAAAGTGGAGGAGAGAAAAGCCCCCAAAATAAAGAAGAGCAGAGCTGGGTGGAATTGTTTCCCTAAGCAAATTTTTTACTTTTTTTAGGTGTGGGGGCGAGAGGGGAAGAAAAAAGAAAAGTTTTCAGCTGAAAACTCTTCAAAATTTCTGGTTTTTATTTTCTTAATGAAAAGTCAAAAATTGTCCACAGAATGCAGACACTTACCACAAAAGCTTTAGTTTATTTGAAAACCCATTTATTTTTTGTCAAAAACAGTTTTGATAGAAATATTTGGACTAGCCTTAAAAATAAGGAAAGAAAAAAAAAGTAATAACAGGAGTGGGTGGCTGAGATTCTGTGGCCTCCCTTGTGCAGGAGGTCAGACTAGATGACCATAATGATCCCTTCTGACCTTAAGTCTATGAGTCTAAAAGAAAGGAGAAGTAAAATTAAAATAAAGGAACAGAGAAAAGCAATAAAGGAAAGGAGACGGTGAAAATGAAAGGAGAGAACTGAAGAAAGAGAATAAAAAAGAAAGGAGAAAAATGTAGGAACCAAAAAAAAAGGAAGGAAAGAAAAAAGAAGAAAAAAAAGGAGTGAAAGAAAAAAAAGGAGAGCAAGGAGAAAGGGAAAATGAAAATATAAGAAAAAAAGTTATCAAAATGGAGTTAAAAGATATTTAAAAACAGAAAGAGAAGAGGGAAAAGAAAAACAAGAAAAGGAAATAGATAAACAGAAAGGGGGGCAGAACAGCTACTCACGTTAGTCTATGTCTGTGATGTTAGGAAGATACCATAAGGCCAAGCCGGCTACACACAGATTGAGTCTTGTGCCTCAGTCATCACCAACTATTTTAAAACAAATTCTTGTAGGGTAATCTTTTAAATTCTAGTCCCTGCTCTTTTGGATTAAATACTAAAGTAGTTTATTCTGAACTTCTTCAAAGACTGAAAAGTAGTAATCATTCTGATTTTTCCCTTCATGTCAAGCCGTGAGAAGCCCTCAAACAGCACCTGCAACATCAGGGTCTTTTGACTTGTCCAGCGGGTATTGTCACGTCTAAGCAAATTGTACTTTCATATGTTGACTCTAGTTCTTCTGGTCTCACAATCTATTTGCCGTTCTCTGTGAAGTAGGTCTGCCTCAACTGGGTGAGGCTGATTAGTTTTAATGATCACAGGTACCCCAGGGGATCCACTCACTGGAGAATCCCAGAGCCACTTTTTGAGATGTACATGGAAAGATAAAAAATCATGACACTTTCCAAGAAATTTTAACTAGGTTACCATCTGTGAACCCAACTACTGTACATTTCAGAATGTTTTAGCCTTTGCCCATATGTCATAGACTCACTTGTGATGGCAGAGACCTTTAATGTGCCATTTAATTCATTTCATGTGCCTCCTACCTTATAATTATTGTGTTCCTTACACTTCTTTGGTATGCGGCATGGTCCAGTGGGTTATGCACTGGTCTGGGCAACAGGAGATGCTCACTTCTAATTATATCTATTCCATTTGCTCTGGGCAGATTCTTTAGCACTAAGACCCAGATCCAGAAAAGCATTTAGGTGCCTAACTACTGCTGTGACAATTGGGCCCATCATTTTTGCCTGCTTGGGAATTAACTATGGAAAGTTCACTAAATAAATGTTATAAACAGGTTAAGTCCCAACTACTGCTTCAAATGAAATGTGATTGGAAGGACTTTAACAATAACAGCTCCAGCCCATCTCAACTAATTTCTTCACTTTCCCTCCAAAGGACAGTTATTACTGTCTTTGATGCCATCAAAGAGACTGACAGATGAGGGTGGTTGGTTTTTTTTCCCTTCTAAAACTCTCTTCAGCTAAAGGGACAGGGAGCGAGGGACGCTGTTAAAATGAAAACCTTATTTAATACCTTACATTTCAAATGCTTTAACTGTGCTTTCTTCTTTTCTTTATCTTTAATAAAAGGTTAAAAGGATTTTAATGGTGTGTTTGCCATGGGATTAAGCAGGCTGAGGCCTGTGTGTATCAAACCCTGAACTTTCTTTAACATTGTTTGATATTGGACAGTGACATGGTTATGGTAACACCTTTGACTTTTTGGGCCCACGTATTCCATCTTAATTAAAACAACACTAGTACTTTAGACACCTACATTCAAAATTTAGGCAGCACTGAGATCCTCAAAGGCCTCACTTAGCTGTTGCCTAACTCTGTAAGTGCCTTAATTCACTCAATGCCTAAAGTTTTGCTGCAAAAGTCCCCTAAGTGCTTACGTTTCTGCCTCTAGGCATGCACACTGCTGCCTCCCTTGAGGTGCCTGGTTGCCTCTCTCAAGTCTGAGTCCCAGCCGGATCCTCAAACCAGGTGAACATAGGCATTGCTGCACTTCTTTCTCCTGGGGAACTTGATCTCAAAACCGAACCTTGAGGATCTCCACTGGTAACCTCCCTCCAACCCGACAGATCACCTTTCAATATGACCCGCTGCAGTCTCCCCTTTAACCAGTTCCTTATCCACCTCTGGATTTTAATTTTGATCCCCATCTTTTCCAATTTAACCAGCAATTCTTCATGTGGTACTGTATCAAACGCCTTACTGAAATCAAGATATATTAGATCCACCGCATTTCCCTTGTCTAAAAAATCTGTTACTTTCTCAAGAAGGAGATCAGGTTGGTTTGGCACGATCTACCTTTCGTAAAACCATGTTGTAATTTGTCCCAATTGCCATTGACCTCAAGGTCCGTAACTACTCTCTCCTTTAATATTATTTCCATGACTTTACATACTACAGATGTTAAACTAACAGGCCTGTAGTTACCCGGGTCACTTTTTTTCCCCTGCTTGAAAATAGGAACTATATTAGCTAATCTCCAGTCAAACGGTACAACCCCCGAGTTTAGAGATTTGTTAAAAATTATCGCTAACGGGCTTGTAATTTCACTCGCCAATTCCTTTAATATTCTAGGATGAAGATTATCCGGGCCGCCGGATTTACTACCGTTCAGCTGTTCAAGTTTGGCTTCTACCTCGGATACTGTAATTTCCAACCCCGCACCTTCATTCCCATCAGTCACTCTGCCACTATTCCTAAGCCCTTCATTAGCCTCATTAAAGCCTGAGGCAAAAGACTGAGAGAGAGTCCTACACCAGACCATCCCATAATCCAATGATTAGGGCTCTCTTTTGTAGCGTGGAAGACCCAGCTTCACAGATCTTCTCCACATGAGGTACGGGGAGAACTGTTGTGTTTTCTATAGCACATTGTGGCCAACACACTTGGGTCGGGTCAAACGTTTATTTGAACCAAAAGCATTTCTTGAGGTTAACAGCCACTGTTAAAGCAGTAGATAGTAACAGATAGGCAGAAAAAGGTTAGGACCAGTTACCTCTCTGAGGAAGCTGAGTCAGGAACTCTGGGTGGAGAATTGGCTCTGGGCCATGGGAGGGGGAATCTCAGGGTATGTCTACACTACAAGACTATTTCGAATCAACTTAAGTCGAATTTGTGGAATCGACCTTATGAAGTCGAATTTGTGTATCCACACTAAATACACTAATTCGACTGTGTGAGTCCACAGTAACGGGGCAAGCGTCGACTTTGAAAGCGGTGCACTGTGGGAAGCTATCCCACAGTTCCCGCACTCCCATTGGAATTCTGGGATTTCCCCCCAGTGCATGCTGGGGGGAAAATGTGTCGAGAGTGGTTTTGGGTAACTGTCATCATTGAACCATCAGTCACGCCCTCCCTCCCTCCCTGAAAGCGCCTGCGGGCAATCTGTTCGTGCACTTTTCTGCTCAGTGACAGTGTGGGCGCCACAGCACTGCGAGCACGGAGCCCGCTGCAGTTATGGCCAAGGTCAACTCCTCGCACCTTATCGTCCACCTCTTCCACAGTCAGCTGCTGAGAAATCGGGCTACTTTTCAATGGTGCTGCGAGCACTGGTGGACCATGGGGGACGTTTTACCAACATCAACGGCGGGTGGCCGGACAAGGTTCATGACGCGCGTGTTTTCAGGAACTCTGGTCTGTTGAGACGCCTGCAGGAAGGTAGTTTCTTCCCGGACCACAAAATAACTCTTGGGGATGTGCAGATGCCTATAGTGATCCTTGGGGACCCAGCCTACCCGCTAATGCCCTGGCTCGTGAAGCTCTGTGCAGGCGCCTTGCACAGTGACAAGGAACTCTTCAAGTACCAGCGAGCAGCGAGCAGCGTGACCTGTGACTGTTCAGTTTCTTTACAGAGAAGCTGAACCTGCCCCTGTTTCTTTACCAAGTTACTGTTGACTAGCATCTGCAGTTACATACCCCGTCCACCCCGCTTCCCCCACTTCCAACACACGTTTAAAAATAAAACACATGTTCCACTGTGACTTTACAAAGGTTTCTTTATTGATGACTTTGCGTTAAAGGGTTGAAACTGGGACGCAGACTGTGCTGGGTAGGGTGTGCGGTGATGTAAAGACTGCCTCTAAACTCCAGGAATGACAGGCTCCTGCTCCCAGAGCGGTCTGCAGTGCCGGACTGGTTGTTTCAACGGAGCCTGCCATCCCTCCTTTTTGGGACTCTGTGTGCGGGGGCTATGTGGCCTTGTGGCGGGGGAAGATGGATACAGATTCCTCTGCTGCATGGCTCTGTGGTCCAGGACAGGGACCGTTGCATGAGAACTGTTACCCCCCTCCCCCGCTACAAAGTCACGTACCCCCACACCCACACAGAACCTGCAAACCACCTGCCATACCGATCAGGGTGCCTACTGACTGCACTGTGTGTGTGACCTGCTGCTGATCCTGCCCCCGTCTCTGTACCCTGCTAAAGGTGACTGTCCTATGCAATACCCTACCCCCTTCCCCACCCACCCACCCACCCCTTCAAACACAGTGTTGTGTAAAAAAGCATGACGGAAACAGTAATTAACAGCAAAGTATTTTTAATAATTAACCAGACAGTCAGGGGATGAAACTGGGATTGGGGCTTGGGTGAGTCAGGAAGGGAAGGAATTCTCAAAAATTAGGGTATGAGAGCTTTTGGGTACTTGAGCACTCTGCTGTGGTGCAGTGACAGTTTTCACGGCCCCTGGCGCCACTCCTTCTGGTTACTTTGGGTGACGGGAGGTATGGGACTTTGTGGCGGGGGAGGTCGGTTGCAGATACACTGCAGGGGGGCTCTGTCCTCCTGGCTGCGGTCCTGCAGAACATCCACAAGGCGCCGGACCGTCTCCGTTTGCTCCCTCATTAGTCCAAGCAGCGTTTCAATCGCCTGCTTGTCTTCCTCATGCCACCTCTCCTCCCGTTCGCTGTGTGAGCACTGGTACAGAGAGAGGGTCTCCCTCCACTGGTGCTGCTGGTCCGCCGTGGCTCGGGAGCACCCAATAACTTCAGCGATCATCTCGTCCCGTGTCTTTTTCTTTCGCCGCCTAATCTTTGCCAGCCTCTGTGAGGGGGATGCTGTGGCAGGTCTGGAGACAGTCGAAGCTGTGTGATGGGAAAAAGGGAGTGAATTCCTGGCAAAGATACATTTTTGCGAACAATGAACACAGTCTAGTCTGTGTCTGTGAACAACACCATGCACAGCACCTATCTCGTCCGCACTCCTGCTGCAGGCAATCCGGAAAGCATAAACTCTGCCCCTGTTCCACCCCATCGCAGTGTCCCCCGACCCTTGGACTTCTGGGTTGAGATCCTAGTGCCTGATTGGGCAAATTTCATTGCCACGGGTGGTTCTGGGTAAATGTAGTCAGTCATTCCTTCCTCCGGGAAAGCAATGGCAGACAATCATTTTGAGCCCGTTTTCCCTGGATTACCCTGGCATACGCCATACCATGGCAACCCTGGAGACTGTTTTGCCTTTTGTCACTGTCACCGTATGTGTACTAGATGCCGTGGACAGAGGCGATTCAGCAGCGCTACACAGCAGCATTCATTTGCTTTTGCATGACAGCAGAGATGGTTACCAGCCATACTGTACCATCTACGATACCATAAATTGGTAATAAGAGGATCATGGTTACCAGTCCTTTTCCACTGCACCATTTGCTGCTGTCATAAGTGGAAATCAGCCAGGGGCGCAAAAGCCAAAATTGGGAATGACTCCCTGAGTCAATCCCTCCTTTTTGGTATCTAAAAATAGAATCAGTCCTACCTAGAATATGGGCAAGTGTACTAGAGAACCACTGTATCATAGAACCAGAGAGCACAGCTGCTCTGTGTCAGATCCTGTAGAAATTATGGGCTGTATGCTATTCACAGGGGGTGCTCCTGCAACAACCCCACCTGTTCATTCCGTTCTTCCCCCAGCCTTCCTGGGCTACCATAGCATTGTCCCCCCACTTGTGTGATGAAGTAATAAAGAATGCAGGAATAAGACACATTGACTTGTTAGTGAGAAATGAGTGGAAGGCAGCCTCCAGCTGCTATGATAGTCCAGACAGGACATTAAGGAGTGTGGAGGAGAGGAGCCCAGCATCCCACTGCTAGTCCAGGGGCAATTGAATCTTTTCTTTACACATCAAGGGTGGGGGCTGATGGAGCTCAGCCCCCTGTTGCTATGATGAGGACGGTTACCAGCCATACTGCACCATCTACCAGGAAAAATTAGGACCAGGCGCCCTTGATCGACCTTACTGATGCTAGTCGGCATGGTTACCAGTCCTTTTGCACTGCCCCATGTGCCAATAGGCTGATGATGAGGACGGGTACCAGTCGTTTTGTACCATCAGCCACCCATGACGAGGGGGGAGCAAGGATATTGGCGTTGAGTGCTGCAGCATCGCATCTATCTTCAGCATTCAGTAAAGATAGGGTGACATGTAAAAGAGTCAACAGAGGATTGTTTTCCCTTTCCCTTTCCCTGGGGGGGTGCGTAGATTGCCGAGCTACGCCCTGACCCACCGCGGACACTGTGTTTGACCCTAAAAGCATTTGGAGCTGAGCCAAGAATGCAAATGCTTTTCAGAGACAGCTGGAACTGTGGGATATCTTGCGTCCTCAGTCCCCCGTCCCTCCATGAGCGTCCATTTGATTCTTTGGCTTTCCGTTACGCTTGTCACGCAGCAGCGTGCTGAGTCTCTGCTACGCCGTCTGTCTGGAGATTTTTTAAAAATACTTTGGACCAGGCGTAACATTACAGTAATTCCCCTAATAAGATGCAGGAGTCTCCGAGTGAGATCACCCTGAGGACGGTCACTGAAGGAGATAGAGAGCGCATGCTGCATGAAAGCCTGCACAAACCAGGGGCCTATGCAGCCGTGCTCGGGGAGGCAATGCTCCCTGAGTACCTCATGAAAGCCTCGCGCGGAAAAGTGTGCTACCACAGAGCACCCAATAAGGCAGCTCTCCCCAGGAACCTCCTGTGGAGGCTTTTCGATTACCTCCAGGAGAGCTTCGTGGAGATCTCCCAGGATGATTTCTGTTCTATCCCCATATATATAGAGACCTCCTTTATACATAGTTCAGATTCCTGTTCCATTAATAATAAAAGTTTACATGTTTAAAGCACTTACCAACTGCTCCTTCCCCTGATTCAGGGTCCGGGTTAACGGCCGGAGAGGGTTGGTAGGGGATCTCCGTGAGGGTGCTGAAGAGATCCTGGCTGTCGGGGAAACCAGCGCTGTAAGCGCTGTCGCCTGCTTCCTCCTCCACAAACCCTTCCTCATCTTCCCCGTCCGCGAACATCGCCGAGGAACTGGCCGTCAACACTGTCCCATCGTCAGAGTCCACGGTCACTGGTGGGGCAGTGGTGGCAGGCTCCGTAGCGTCTGTTTGCCGCTTTGATTTTTTGGTAGCCTTGTCTGGGGTCCTTGATTTTCACGCTGCGCTGCGTTGCATCCCGCCTGTATCCTCTGTCTCTCATGGCTTTGGAGACCTTCCCGTAGGTCTTTGCATTCCGTTTGTTGGAGCGCAGCTCCAAAAGCACAGACTCCTCGCCCACACACCGATCAGATCCAAGACTTCCTGGTCAGTCTATGCTGGGTCCCTCTTTCTATTCAGAGATTACATGAACTCCTCTGCTGGAGAGCTCTGCATTGCTGCCGGTGCTGCTGAGCTTGCCCCGATGTCCAACCACGAAATGAGATTCAAACTGTCCAGACAGGAAAAGGAATTCAAATTTTCCCGGGGCTTTTCCTGTGTGGCTGGTCAGAACATCCAAGCTTGGACTGCTGTCCAGAGTGTCAACAGAGTGGTGCACTGTGGGATAGCTCCCGGAGCTACTAAGTTCGATTTACATCCACACCTAGCCTAATTCGACATAGCCATGTCGAATTTAGCGCTACTCCCCTCGTCGGGGAGGAGTACAGAATTCGAACTAAAGAGCCCTCTATGTCGAATTAAATGGCTTAATGGTGTGGACGGATGCGCGGTTAATTCGAATTAACACTTCTAAATTCGAATTAAAGTCCTAGTGTAGACCAGGCCTCAGAGAACGGGGCCCAGGAGCATTTGTGAGGTGGAGGGTGGTGAGAAGGGAGGAAGGGGATTAGGGGCTGGGGGTTTTGTTTGGGGGTCTGAGCTGTGTGAGGCAGAGGGAAGGAGACACCCGAGGACTAGAGTAAGAACATTCAGGGGGTGGAGGATGCGGCAGAGGCTGGAGTCAAAGGGCCTGAATCTCCTCTCCCTGAAACCAGACATACGCCACTGTAACACTATGGACTTACCTTGAGATGAGTGACTGGGAAATCAGGCCTATTGACTCCAGTGGAGTTACTCCTGATTTACACCAGGATGAGTGAGAGGGAAATCAGTTGACTGCAGTGAAGTATTTCTAACTTTTCTTACCGTTGGTACATTTGGGTTCTGATTTATTGTGCACGGCTAGAGATCAAACCAGGGCTCAGATCCTCACACTGGGGACTCCAAAGCTCAGTAGAGTTCAGTCCACCTACTCGCCTTCGGGGGAAATAAAGTGACAGCATAATCAACCACAGTGTTTAGTTCTCAGTTAGGCGCATCAGCCTTTGAAGTGATTGGAGTCACGCCAAACAGATTGCACTTTGAATGTGCATGGCAAAAGGAGGAGCTGGTTGAAAGCTGTTTCTGACTTTCAGCCCCATAGCTGCTGAAAGGAGAATGTTCTGGCCAAGAAACCTAGGCTGGAGAACTTCCTATCAGAGGAATACCATCTCCTTTTATGGCTGCCTGGCTCAGTCTTACTTCTATTTCCTGCTGGGCATTTCAGAGAATGTCTTGTTGGCCATGATGTCCTGCGATCAATATGTGACCATATATTACCCACTGAACTATAGCACCATCATGAATAGAAAGGTCTGCGTCTGGTTGGTGATGGGATCATGGATGCGGGGATTCGTCTCCATCTTGGTCCCTACCATAATCAAACTTGAATTGCCCTGCTGTGGCCCCAATATCATCAACCATTTCTTCTGCTACCATGCCCCCTTGTTATACCTCGCCTGTGCCGTCATCCAGCTGGTGGAATTCATCAACTTCATCATCTCGCTGTCTGTGTTGCTAAGCTCCCTGCTGCTGATGGTCATCTCCTACATGTATATTATCTGCACGATCATCCGTATCCCATCCGGCAGGGAGAAAGATTTCTCCACCTGTGCATCTCATTTCACTGTGGTTACCATTGGCTACAGCACCTCCATCTCCATCTACATTAGGCACTCGCAAGTCCCCTCTTTGTGTGGCTTGTCCCCTGTCTGGTACTGAGCGAAAACCAGATGTGGTTTTGTCCAGTATCACGGACTAGGGAGACATGCAAGGTCACACTTGTGGATGGGGCCACAGCTTTCCCAAAAGTACCAGAATGTCCGGTATTCTGGGATTGCATCAGTGGCCAACCTAGTTGAGGGCAGAGTTGGGCAACATTTTTCCAAGCCATTGGCAGATTGTTTAACTCAGCTAAAAACATAGCAGCATCTGTCAATGGCAGGGAAATGATTGAGATACATGCAGAAAATCATGGCAGGTTATCCGCACCACATGCTGGAGAGGAAAGCGACCTCCCCAAGGTCCCTGCCAATCTGACCGGGGGGAAAATTCCTTCCTGACCACCACATGATGATCAGTTAGACCCTGAACATGTTGGAAAGAACCAGCCAGCCAAACACCCAAGAGAGAGAGATAATGGCTCAGTGCCACCTCAGAGCCCTGGCACATCCCACCCAATGGTCAATCTCCAGCTAGGGCCGCCCCGATTCTTCAGAGATTTAAAAAAAAACCTCCCAGAATACACTGGTTTTGGGGGGGAGAATCCCTTTCTGATAAGACATATGCTGCAAGTGAGACTCAGTGTTACTGAGCCCTGCCCTCCACCATCACAAGCAGCCCCATCATACAATCTCACTCAGACATGTGTCCAGCTCTCTCTTAAAATGAATTTGGTCACTTGCCCCCCACAACTTCTATTTGGAGGCTGCTCCAGAACCTCTCCCCAATGGTGGATAGAAACCTCCCTGTAATTTCTAGCCAGTCTCTTCATCACTCACACAACAAAATGTACATGTAAGACAGGCTGACACAGTCTGGCTCTTTGTCCCCCTTTAATGGTTAGGCCACAAATGGTGGTTTATAAGACAGTGGGCTCAGTCGCCAGCTGGTGGCAATGGATATACAGCTCCATTGGAAGCAGTAGCTCAGATCCACAGATGCTGCAAATTGCTTTACGTCCACCAAAGTCAATGGAATTACACGGATGTGTTGAGGATCTACCTCAAATGTATTCTCTCCCCTACCCCAGTCTTACACCAGTCTGACTCCTCAGGTTCCAATGAAGCCACTCCTGATTTATACACACAAGCAAGACAACTCCAATCATTGTTTTCAGTGGCCATGGAACAGGTGCTAGTGGCCAAGCAGTGTAACTGGTATTGTTTTCGCACAGAATGAAAGTCTGATTCCTTATGCACACACAATTTACACTCATTTAATTCCACAACTGGACCAGATTTTCTACTGGTGAAAATCACCGCAGCAGCAGTGATATCAGCAGAGTTAATCTGGACTTCCATTGGTGCAACTGAGATCACAATCAGACCTGGTTGTGTGCAAGTTGTGTGGTCATGGAAATCACTGACATTAAAAGAACAGATACTAAGTAAGCAATCTTTAATTAGAGAACGACAGAAAATGAATTCTTGGTGAATTACCTACACCCAGCAGTCTCCTCAGGGCAGCTTTGATCTCCTTGTTTCTCGTGCTGTAGATAACTGGATTCACGATTGGTTGCAATACAGAATAGAGAACAGCCACCACAAGATCCAGAGCAGATGGGGAGCTGGAGGTGGGTTTTAGGTAGGCAAAGACGACAGTGCAAACAAGCAAGGAGACCACAGTGAGGTGAGGAAGGCAGGTGGAGAAGGCTTTATCCCGGCCCTGCTCAGAGGGGATTCTCAACACTGATTTGAAGATCTGAACATACGACACAATGATAAAAATAAAGCAGCCTAAGACTAAACATGTACTAAAGGCAATAACCCCAACTTCACTCATATATGAGTCAGAGCAGGTGAGCTTAAGTAGCTGGGGGATTTCACAGAAGAACTGATCCACCATATTACCTCCACAGAAGGTCAATGCAAACGTGTTCCCAGTGTGTAGCATAGAGTAGAGAATCCCACTGATCCAGGCACCAGCTGCCATTTTGACACAAGCTCTGCTGTTCATCATTGTCTCATAGTGCAGTGGTTGGCAGATGGCGACATATCGGTCATACGCCATGACGGTAAGAAGGGAATAATCTGCTACCAGTAAGAAGAGGAGGAAAAAGACTTGAGTAACACATCCAGCATAGGAAATGGACTTGTTGTTCATAAGGGAATTGGCCATGGATTTGGGGATGTTGACAGAGATGGAGCCAAGGTCTACGATGGACAGATTCATCAGGAAGAAGTACATGGGGGTGTGAAGGTGGTGGTTGAAGACTATAACCATGAAGATGAGAAGATTCCCCACCAGGGCTGCCAGGTAAATCACAAGAAACACCACAAAGTGCAAAATCTGCAGCTCCCGAACTTCAGAGAATCCCAGAAGAAGGAACTCAGTCACGGTGGTTCGGTTGGACATTTTCTTTCTCAGGATGGGGAAAACAGCCCCACTGACTCCAGCGGAGTTACTCCTGATTTACACTGGGGTGAGAGAAAGTAGAATCAGTTCAATGGACTCCAGTGGAGTTACTCCTAATTTACACCAGGGTGATGGAGAGGAGAATTAGGAACAATTGCTTTCAAGGTATTTGTTTACCTCTGTCACCCAGAGGTGACAAACTCTGGATAACAGGCAAACTCTGGATAACAGTGTATAAATGTTACTACCCTCAGTTTACCGAGGGGAATTGGGGGTCTGCCTGGCCTTATTCTGCTGTCAGGGGCACTGCTGCAAATGTGGGTAATTTCACTGCATGCTATGGAATTACTCCCACTTTATACTGCTCTAAACTGGAGCAGCATCTCACATGGAGGAGACCCAGCCCAGTCATAATTACACGGTAAACTCGAGTTAGGAATACAGCCTAGGAGCTCTGATGTTCCATCCCCCGTTCTAGCCAGATTTCCACGCTCGCTGTGAGAGACAGACTTTCCGGTTCCCTCCTGCTTCTCCAACCACTCAACTAAACTCCCTCCCAGAGCTTAGAAAAGAGAACCCAGGAGTCCTGACTCCCAGTTCGCCCCCTGTACTAACCCAGTAAATCCAACACCCCTCCCGGAGCTGGAAATACAGGCCAGAAGTTTTGGCTCTACCCACAGGACTCAACTTCCTCACAGAGCTGGGAACAAAAGTGACGTGTCATGACTCCCAGTCCCCTCCTCTAACGACTGCATCAGACTGTATATCAGCCTCTGTCCCAGGGACTCTCCATTGCCATCAGGAATGACTGCTGCGTGTGACAATGGAGAGTCATTGGGCTAATGAACGCAAGTGAGAATGATTCTCCAGTTTGGTACTTGGGGCACTCACCTGTTGTCTGGAAGAGTTTAAGTCCCTGCTCCAGTGACTATTTAATTATTAATAAAAAGTGGAGCAGCTTCAACAGGAGAGACTGAGACAGTCTCATTTCAGAACAGCCCATAGCAGGGGTTGGCAGCCTTTCAGAAGTGCTGTGCTGAGTCTTCATTTATTCACTCTAATTTAAGTTTCACGTGCCAGTCATACATTTTAATGTTTTTAGAAGGTGTCTTTCTATAAGTCTATAATATATAACTAAACTATTATTGTAAAGTAAAGTTAATTATGTTTTTAAATTTTTTAAGAAGCTTCTTTTAAAATTAAATTAAAATGCAGAGCCCCCTGGACCAGTGGCCAGGACCCAGGCACTGTGAGTGCCACTGAAAATCAGTAGGTGTGCCACATACAGCACGCATGCCATAGGTTGCCTACCCCTGGCCTAGCGGCTCAGGTACCCTCCTGTAAAGTGAGAATTCAAACCCCTTCTCCTCATCAGTCAGAGGGAGGATTGAACCTGAGTTTGTCACAAGCCAGCAGAGTGCCCTAACCACTCAGCTTCAAGCTATGAGGGGTGCCTGTCCCACAGTCCTTATGAGAGACAGAAATAGAACCCCCCCAGTTCTGGTTCCTCTCCTCTCCACCCTGGACTGAATTTCCAACCAGAGCTGCACATAAAACTCAGGAGGCCTTGCTCTCAGTCCTTGCTTCTCTTACCCACTAGACCCCAATCTCTTTCCAGAGTTGGGGATAGAACCCAAGAGTCCTGGCTCCTAATCACCACTACTCTAACCCACTTGACTCAATTGCCCTTGCAGCCTTTTAATAGACAGAAGTAATAATAAATTGAGAACTAGACACAAATAGATAGATAGATCAACAAGCTAATATAGAGACACAATTAAGAAAAGAACAGATACAGAGAGTGCGAGAGAAACACAGAACTAACAAAAACTAACAGATAGAGAATTAAAAGCAAACTAATTGAACGAGAAAACTACAAACAGACAGACAGCAATAACAACAAACTAATATATACAGAGAGAAAAGTATCAATGAGCTGATAGTGTTTGTCACAATTTTTGGACTACTTTAACGTAAACTCCTTAACCCATTCTAAAAAAATGTGTGTCAATTTAATCAATTTCCCCACTCCCAATAGAAGGAAACTGAGGCACAGACATTCTGCCCTCTCTTTCTGAAGGTAAATTCTTTGAACTGCCTCAGTTTCCCATGACCAAATTGAGCTAAGAGTGAAACTATGAAAAAAAAATCTGTTGTCACTTACAATTTCATCCTTAGAGTGCCACTGTGTAACTCCCAAATATATTTAATTGCAAGAGCAAACTTATGGTGCCGTTCAATGTGGAATCCTCCCAGACTGAGATGTCTTTTCTCCTCCAGCTACAGACTGCAATTGGTATCCCCCTCTGTCTGTAGCCATATACATACTGCTCTATCCACCAATCTTTCTATCTAATGCCCCTATCACTGTACTATGAGAGGCCGTTCCCCCACCGCACTGAGGCTGAGCTGCTGGAAATACACTGACATCTGTGCTGTCTGCAGATGAGCTGTGTGTCAAAAAGGCTGGTGCTGCAGGAAGGTGATTTATCCATGTCTGTTTTCTAAGGGCTTGTGAGACTCACTGCCTGGAGCCCTCAACACCCCAGAGGCAACAATTAATTTCTCTTGTCCTCTACTTCCCAGAAGAGTTTCCAGAAACAAAAATAATCACAATTACAATGAGGCAGCAGGGTCTAGAGGAAAGATTGTGAGGCTGTCATAGGTTTATTCCCCACTTTGAACTTTAGCGTCCAAAAGGTGGGGACCTGCATGGATCCTTTTAAGCTTAAATCCTAGCTTAGATCTGGTACTTGCTGCCACCAGCCAAAAATTATAGTGTTTTGGCACACTCCCTGTCCCCCAAAACGGTCCCTGGGGAACACAGATCCAAACTTCTTGGATCTTAACACAAAGGGTAATAAACCATTCCCCCCACCTTTCTCCCTCCCTTAGTCGCTGGGAGAGATTACCTTGATTCAAACTCCTTGAATTTAAAACAGAGGGATTCACTTCCCCTTTCCTCCTTTCTTTCCCCCCACCTGTCCCTGGTGAGTCAAACTAATCCCCTGAGGTCTCAAACAAGGGGAAAAAAATCAATCAGGTTCTTAAAAAGAAAAGCTTTTAATGAAAGAAAGAAATGTAAAAACTCTCTCTGTAAAATCAGGATGGAAATGTTTACAGAGTATACAGCTTATAAAAATTAGAGGGACTCCACCCCCCCTGTTCTAGTATAAGCACAAGTAACAGCAAACAAAAATAAAATATTTCTCCAGCAAAACACACATTTGCAAATACAGAAATCAAACAAAAAGATTAATCCGCCTTTCTAATACTCACTATACTGAATAGAAGAGAATACTTCAGGAAGCTTGGAGAGCCTGGATATACGTCTGGCCCCCCTTAGATCCAAAGAGAGAACACCCCCCAAAACAAAGAACACAAACAAAGACTTCCCTCTACTGAGGTTTAAAAGTATCTTGTCCCCTGATTGGTCCTCTGGTCAGGTGTCCATCAGGTTTACTGAGCTTGTTAACCCTTTACAGGTAAAAGGGACATTAACCCTTAACTATCTGTTTATGACATGCCTTCCAAATTGCAGACAGTGGGGGAACCACACTGGCAGTGATTTCTTCCTAGAACTTTAAAATAAACAGATTAATAAAATATGCACCGTTACATATACTACTAATTATGTAAAACTACAAGATTTTCCACATTTCAAGAACACGTTTTAACCATTTGATTCTGGGAAACTCTCATGACAGAGTGCATCAGCTACTTTGTTATAAGCTCCTGAAATGTGTTGAATTTCAAAATCAAAATCTTGGAGCGCTAAACTCCATCGGAGAAGTTTTTTGTTGTTTCCCTTGGCAGTATGAAGCCACTTTAGTGCAGCATGGTCGGTTTGTAGCTGGAAGCGCCGTCCCCAAATGTATGGGCGTAGCTTTTCCAGGGCATACACAATGGCGTAGCATTCTTTTTCACTGATGGACCAGTGGCTTTCCCCCTCAGACAGTTTCTTGCTGAGAAACACGACAGGATAGAAGTTTTGATCCGGTCCTTCCTGCATTAAAACTGCTCCCACACCACGCTCAGATGCATCAGTGGTTACTAGGAAGGGTTTGTCAAAGTCCGGGGCCCTTAGCACAGGGTCAGATATGAGCATTGCCTTAAGCTGGGTAAAGGCTTTCTGACACTCATCAGTCCACTTAAGTGCATTTGGCTGGGTCTTTTTGGTTAGGTCAGTTAGTGGGGCAGCGATTTGGCTGTAGTGTGGTACAAATCACCTGTAATACCTGGCCAAGCCTAAGAAGGATTGGACCTGTTTCTTAGACTTTGGGACAGGCCACTTTTGGATAGCCTCCACCTTGGCCTGTAGGGGTTTATTGTTCCTTGACCCACCTGGTGCCCTAGATAAGTCACTTTGTTTTGGCCTATTTGACACTTTTTGGCCTTAACAGTGAGTCCTGCCTGCCTGATGCGCTTAAAGACCATTTCCAGGTGTTCTAGGTGTTCGGGCCATGAATCAGAAAAAATGGCCACATCATCGAGGTAGGCAACTAGGCGTAAACCACTCCCATTGCTGCTTCACCAACTGTAATGGCCCCTTAACCTCGTGGCCATACACAAGCTTGAATGGTGAGAACCCTAAACTGGGGTGTGGTACAGCCCTGTAGGCAAAAAGCAACTGCTGCAACACTAGATCCCAATCATTGGAGTGTTCATTCACGAATTTACATATCATGGCCCCCAAAGTTCCATTAAACCTCTCCACCAGGCCATTGGTTTGGCGGTGGTAAGGGGTGGCAACCAAGTGATTCACCCCATGAGCTTTCCACAGGTTTTTCATGGTCCCTGACAGGAAATTTGTTCCCGAGTCTGTAAGAATGTCGGAGGGCCAACCTACCCTGGCAAAAATGTCTGTTAGGGCCCGGCACACAGTGGTAGCCCTGGTGTTGCCTAGAGCTACTGCTTCCGGCCATCTGGTAGCAAAGTCTACGAAAGTCAGTATGTACTGCTTTTCTCTGGGGGTCTTCTTTGGGAAAGGACCCATAATATCCACAGCTACTTGCTGAAATGGGACCTCTATTATGGGGAGTGGCTGAAGAGGGGCCTTGACCTGGTCTTGGGGCTTTCCTACCTTTTGGCACACCTCACAAGACCGGACATAATTGGCAATATTTTTGCCCATCCCCTCCCAGTGGAAGGACTTTCCCAACCTGTCTTTGGTTCTGTTCACCCCAGAATGGCCACTGGGATGATCATGGGCTAAGCTTAAGAGCTTTTTCCGGTACTTAGTTGGAACTACCAACTGTTTTTGAGGATGCCAGCCTTCCTGGTGTCCACCAGAAAGAGTCTCCTTGTATAAAAGTCCTTGTTCTACAACAAACCGGGATTGGTTAGAAGAGCTGAGAGGCGGTGGGGTGCTATGTGCCACCACCCAAGCTTTTTTGAGGCTGCCATCTGCTTTCTGCTCAGTCTGGAACTGTTACCTTGAGGCTGGAGACACCAGTTCCTCCTTAGACTGTGGACTTGGGCTTGGTCCCTCTGGAAGTGATGTAGGTGATGAGGTTGTTCCATTGACTGTGAACCGCTCTCCGCTGGTGCACTAGGTGATATTTCAGGCTCTGGCTGAGCCTCTTGGGTAGGGTTGTCTGCTGCTTCTGCCAGTCCAGGCCCGCTGGCGCCCTTTGGCGTTGGGGTCGGAGACGGGTTTGCAAGCGATGGCATCAGTGCTGGCAATGGTTCTGCAGCTGGTTGCTTTTCCAGTTCTGGTTTTGGGACTGGATGCACTATGGCTGTTTTAGTTGTTGGCATGGGATCCGGTTCCACCACCTCTGTTTGGGTCTCTGGTAACACAGATGGGGCCCTGGTGGATGGCTCAGGAACAGGGATGGGAGTGGAAGCTTGCTTGGCCTGGCTGTGGGTGACCACTCCCCCCCTCTTTGCCAGCTTCACATGGTTGGACAAGTCTTGCCCCACTAGCATGGGGATGGGATAATTGTCTTAGACAGCAAAAGTCCACCTTCCTGACCAGCCCTTGTACTGGACAGGCAATTCAGCTGTAGGTAAAGTTACAGCTTTTGACATGAAGGGACAAATTGTTACTTGGGCCTCTGGGTTGATGAAATTGGGGTCCACTAAGGATTGGTGGATAACTGACACCTGTGCCCCGGTGTCTCTCCACGCGATAACCTTCTTTCCGACCACTCTCAAGGTCTTCCTTTGCTCCAGGGGTATTTGAGAGATATCTGGGCCTGGGGATCCTTGGTGTGATGGCAGTGTAATGGACTGTACTCGATTGGGGTTTTGGGGCAGTTGGCCTTTATATGTCCCAGTTCATTACATTTAAAACATCGCCCAGCTGACGGGTCACTGGGCCGAGGTGGGTTGCTGGAGACTGGTGAGGTGGGACTATAGGTAGTCTGGGGCTTTCCTTGGGTTGTAGCTGGGGTCTTGGGTGGCCCCCACTGGTAGGGTTTATTGTCAGCTTGCCCTTTGTTAGTATCTTTTTTTTTTCTGTCACTTCCACCCATCTGGCTTCAATCTTCCCTGCCTCGGTTATAGTTTTGGGTTTCCCATCTAGGATGTACCTTTTTATTTGCTCAGGAACACCCTGTAAGAACTGTTCCATTTTTATCAGGAGGGACAGCTCTTCAAAATTTTGAACCTTTTTCCTGATATCCATGCATTCCAATTTTTGTCAATGTAGTAGGCGTGCCTAGGGAATGACCCATCTGGTTTCCACCTTAGGGCTCTGAACTGCTGATGGGCATGCTTAGGTGTTAGCCCCATTCTGATTCTGGCCTTTGTTTGAAACAGTTTATAATCGTTCGTGCTGTTCTTAGGCATTTCAGCTGCCACCTCTGCTAAGGGTCCACTGAGCTGTGGCCTCAGCTTTATCATGTACTGGTCTTCAGGGATGCTGTACCCATGGCAGGTCCTTTCAAAACATTTTAAGAAGGCCTCAGTGTCATCACCTGCCTTGTAGGTGGGAAATTTCCTGGGATGGGAAACAGTACCTGGAGAAGGGTTGTTAGGGTTGGCTGGAACATCTGGCTTAGTCTTTGCTAATTCCAGAGCCTGCTTCTGGATTTCCAGCTCTTTTTTTTCATTTCTATTTCTTTTTGTCTCAGTTCCAGTTCTTTTTGTTGCTTTTCCACTTCCCTTTTGTGGGCAGCTTCTTCCCTGGCCATTTCTGCATTAATTAGTTCTATCCGTCTCCTATGTTCTTTGTCTTTCTCTGCTGCTTCCAGCTTAGCCAGTTCTAGTTGAGATGCTCTCCTGGTGCTCATGTTTTCTGCTTTCTGGTGCTGGCCACACCCCCCTGCAGTCAGTGAACTGAGATGCCTCAGCTCAGGCTGCTTTGTTTACAGTTTCCTAATCTTTCTATTCCTGACTGAATTAAAACAAAACAAAACTTTTCATTTGCAAATGTCTTTTGCTGGTGTTTGCTCCCTGACAAGGAACCAGAAAAACTGGTTTTGTAACCTGTCTCTTGCAAAAAGCTAATGCTCTCTCAGTGGGAATCCTTTCTAACAAGCCTTTATCTCTGCCCTCAGGCTGTTTTTCCAAGCAGACAAAAAGGAAAAAAAACCTCTCTTGCTTTGGTTTTAAAAACAATCCCCCCCTAGCCTGCTTTCCTGCCCTAGAAGGAGAGAACAGCTCTCACTGGCTTTTGGTATTAAAACATCCCAACCGCTGCCTACCATGTCATAGGTTTATTCCCCACTTTGAACTTTAGCGTCCAAAAGGTGGGGACCTGCATGGATCCTTTTAAGCTTAAATCCTAGCTTAGATCTGGTACTTGCTGCCACTAGCCAAAAATTATAGTGTTTTGGCACACTCCCTGTCCCCCCAAACCTTTCCCTGGGGAACAGAGATCCAAACTTCTTGGATCTTAACACAAAGGGAAATAAACCATTCCCCCCCACCTTTCTTCCTCCCTTAGTTGTTGGGAGAGATTACCTTGATTCAAACTCCTTGAATTTAAAACAAAGAGGGATTCGCCTCCCCCCTCCTCCTTTCTTTCCCCCCACCTATCCCTGGTGAGTCAAACTAATCCCCTGAGGTCTCAAACAAGGGGAAAAGAATCAATCAGGTTCTTAAAAAGAAAAGCTTTGAATGAAAGAAAGAAAAGTAAAAACTATCTCTGTAAAATCAGGATGGAAATGTTTACAGGGTATACAGCTTATAAAAACTAGAGGGACTCCACCCCCCCTCTCTAGTATAAGCACAAGTAACAGCAAACAAAAATAAAATATTTCTCCAGCAAAACACATTGGCAAATACAGAAATCAATCAAAAAGACTAATCCGCCTTTCTAATACTCACTATACTGAATAGAAGAGAATACTTCAGGAAGCTTGGAGAGCCTGGATATACGTCTGGCCCCTCTTAGATCCAAAGAGAGAACACCCCCCAAAACAAAGAACACAAACAAAGACTTCCCTCCACCGAGGGTTAAAAGTATCTTGTCCCCTGATTGGTCCTCTGGTCAGGTGTCCATCAGGTTTACTGAGCTTGTTAACCCTTTACAGGTAAAAGGGACATTAACCCTTAACTATCTGTTTATGACGGAGGCGAAAACTGCGGGCACACAGGACTGTACTCCAGATGTCTGTCATCAATTCCTAGCCCTGCTGCTGACCTGCTGTGTTACCTTGGGAAAGTCCTTCGCTGAGGCTGTCTTTTCCCTCCCACCCTTTGCCTCTCCCTGGGGCAGAGACTGTGTCTTACCTAATATAATGGGCCTCTCATATCAGGTTCAACTATCAGACAATTAAATATTTAATTAATTGATTATTAAAAAGCTATGGTCCAAGATGTCCTGAGATCCAATTCCAACTATTCCTCTGACTCTGTTCAGTCCCTTCACCGCTCCATTCCTCAGTTGTCATCCCTACAATGGGCATAAGAGTTACAACTTGGAGTAGCTGTAATAGTTGGAATAGTTACGACATCTACCAATAGTTACAATATCTACCATCTGACTAATCTAATTGCCTTCTATGATGAGATAACCGGCTCTATGGATGAGGGGAAAGCAGTGGATGTGCTATTTCTGGACTTTAGCAAAGCTTTTGATACAGTCTCCCACAGTATTCTTGCCAGCAAGTTAAAGAAGTCTGGGCTGGATGAATGGATGGTAAGGTGGATAGAAAACTGGCTAGATGGTCGGGCTCAATGGGTAGTGATCAATGGTTCCATGTCTAGTTGGCAGCCGGTATCAAGTGGAGTGCCCCAAGGGTCGGTGCTGGGGCCGGTTTTGTTCAATATTTTCATTAACGATCTGGAGGATGGTGTGGACTGCACCCTTAGCAAATTTGCAGATGACACTAAACTGGGAGGAGTGGTTGATACGCTGGAGGGTAGGGATAGGATACAGAGGGACCTAGACAAATTAGAGGATTGGGCCAAAAGAAATATGATGAGGTTCAACAAGGACAAGTGCAGAGTCCTGCACTTAGGACGGAAGAATCCCATGCACTGCTACAGACTAGGGACCGAGTGGCTGGGCAGCAGTTCTGCAGAAAAGGACCTAGGGGTTACAGTGGACGAAAAGCTGAATATGAGTCAACAGTGTGCCCTTGTTGCCAAGAAGGCGAATGGCATTTTGGGTTGTATAAGTAGGGGCATTTCCAGCAGATCGAGGGATGTGATCATTCCCCTCTATTCAGCACTGGTGAGGCCTCATTTGGAGTACTGTGTCCAGTTTTGGGCCCCACACTACAAGAAGGATGTGGATAAATTGGAGAGAGTCCAGCGGAGGGCAACAAAAATGATTAGGGGGCTGGAGCACATGACTTATGAGGAGAGGCTGAGAGAACTGGGATTGTTTAGTCTGCAGAAGAGAAGAATGTGGGAGGATTTGATAGCTGCTTTCAACTACCTGAAAGGGGGTTCCAAAGAGGATGGATCTAGACTGTTCTCAGTGGTAGAAGATGACAGAACAAGGAGTAATGGTCTCAAGTTGCAGAGGGGGAGGTTTAGGTTGGACATTAGGAAAAACTTTTTCACTAGTAGGGTGGTGAAGAACTGGAATGGGTTACCTAGGGAGGTGGTGGAATCTCCTTCCTTAGAGGTTTTTAAGGTCAGGCTTGACAAAGCCCTGGCTGGGATGATTTAGTTGGGTTTGGTCCTGCTTTGAGCAGGGGGTTGGACTAGATGACCTCCTGAGGTCCCTTCCAACCCTGAGATTCTATGATTCTATGATATATGCCATCATGTACCAGCAATGCCCCTCTGCCATGTACATTGGCCAAACCGGACAGTCTCTACATAAAAGAATAAATGGACCCCAATCGTACGTCAACAATTATAACACCCAGAGCGCAGGGTTGCATCTCTGATACTCTTGGTTACTAGCAATTGATGGATCTATACTCTATGAACTTATCATATCTAGCTATCCATCCATCCCTATACATACCCTTCCATCTACTAATCGATCAATCAATCTGAGGCTTTTGTACTGCCACACATCACCATGGTATCAGAGCACTTTCCACATAAAAACAGTTACCATATCAAAGTTACACATGGGGTCTCTGGCTCTTCTCCTTTTCTCAGGGTGGAAAGTAAAAATTCTGCCCCTGCTGCAGCCCCAAGGCCAGAGGAGCTCTCTGCCCCCACTACTGACCCAGGGCTGGAAGAGCTGTCAGCCTTCGCCTGGCCATGGGGCTCAAGGTGTCAGCTGCTGCCCCCAGTGGCAGGGCTTTTTTGCTATAATGGACCCGTGGCTTTAACCAACAAATGGCTTGGATCCCCAGGGGTTTGTTATAGCGAAGAAGTACTGTATTTTGTTGGTTGGTTGATTTGTTTTTTTGTTCCAGATGTTTTTGGTGGGTGGGGATTTGGGAGGGCGAGGTATGTTTGATTTGACGGGAGTATCCATTTGATGTCATCAAGTATTACGTAATACCAGATCAGGCCCTGGACGGAGCATGCGCCTATTTTCCCCTGGTTCATGGATCGCTATCAGACACAGGGGCCTCCCTGACTAGACTTAGGCATCTCTCTCTGAGCTAGCACACACTCCTCCCCTTGGCATCTCCCATTGGCTAGCTCAGGCATCTCCCCTCCTAGCGTGCTAGATTTTATGACTCCCATTATTAAGTGTCTGTCTCTCTATATCTATTTTATAAGGAGCCCGGTGGCCTGACTCAGGCTGTGTGTGACCCTATTGTTGTTCCAGTGATTTTCTAGGTGCCTAAAAGTTAGGTGTTGCTGCACTGCGGGTCACCACACCTGGGTCAATAAGTTTTGGACACCTATATTCTTTAGAAAAACCTACCTGGCACCTAAACATCTTTCACATCTGGGCCTTAAGTGATGAAGTGCAGGTGTCTATACTGGGCAATGATACTCTGGTATGAAGCTGTGGGTTCATTGATTTATGATCTTCGAGATTCACCAGAGATCCTAGAATCACTAAAATGCTGGGCTGGGAGAGACTGAAATCCAAGGGGAATCAGGTGCCTGGATCTTTGAAAATCCCTTCTTAAATTGATGGAAAAAAATAATCCTCTCCTTTGAAGAACATGCCCATATCTCTGCTGATTCCACGGCTGGTTCCAGCCCACCTGATAGAGAAAAGTGAACTCTGTCTTTTGTAGGTAGATTATAGAATCACAGAACCATATAAATGTGGGGCTGAAAAGGACCCCAAGGAGCTGAGGCAGGACATAGTAAACATAGGCCAGTCCTGACAGGTGCTTGTCCAACCTCTTCTTCAAAAACATCCAGTGATGCGGATTCCAAACCCTCCCTTGGCAGCTTATTCCAGAGTTTAACTGTCCTTAGAGTTAGAAAACTTTTCCTAATCTCTAACCTAAATCTCCCTTGATGCAGATTCAGCCCATTACTTCTCATCCTATCTTCAGTGGACATGGAGGACAATTGATCACCATCCTCTTTATAACAGCCCATAACACATTTGAAGACTGTTATCAGGTCCCCACTCAGACTTCTTTTCTCTTCCCAGTACAGCAACTGAGAATATGGTCAAAGAGCAGCAACATCTCTTGTGCCATATGCTAAACCATATGATGGGACACGAATACAATAAGGCTCAGAACTTCAAATCTATCATATTCCCCAAGTAGCTTTGAAAATTCCCTTCAATGGGACTGGACGTCCAATTCACCTTGGCAGCTTTTACCAAGGCCCGTGCTGGATTCTCCATCGCTTCATGTCTTCAGATCAAGACTGAATGCCCTTCTGGAACATGCGTTCATGAAAAATTAGTTATTGGGCTCAAGACATGGGTAATTCGCTTGTGATCTATAGGAGGTCAGAAGACTCAGACTGGGTGAGCTAATGGTCCCTTCTGGGCTTAAATGCTATGAATATTCTTCAAAAATGTCCATTGATGGGACCTAGGGTCCAGATCCTCTAGGGACTTTTAAAATTCTAGACTAAAGCCTGTTTTCCATCTCTTGTTGGTTTGGTCCTTAATTGAGAGCCCTTGAGAACTAAATCCTTCTTTTCACCTATAAAGCAAGTGCACTTCTCCAAGGCAGTGTGTCTGACACCTAACCTGGAGGTGTCACATCTAGGAAGAGGACAGGAGGTTGGTCTAAGACCAGAGATGCAATTTTCTAAGAGTCCTGAGGAGTTAAACACAAGTTCCCAAGGACTCCTTTAACTCCATTAGGCCCTACTCCAGAAGAGAGCCACAATGTTCACTGCTGGACAATATACCCGCCACCAGTGCCTCTGGGACAGAATGCAGGAGATCTGGTTTGTTGGAACATATTCCTGGTGGAAGAGGTATCTAAGAAGCCGCTCAGAAGCTCTTCAGGAGGGGTGAGCATGGTGGATCGAGGGAGCTGGCAATTCATTTGGTTATAAGCTGGATAATCCCCTTTTCGTGTGGCTTGTCCCCTGTCTGGTACTGAGAGAAAACCAGACGTGGTTTTGTCCAGTTTCATAAATGAGGAACATATGCAAGATCACACTGGCCACGTAGGCCGGTGCAGGGCCACAGCTTTCCCAGTAGTACCAGAATGTCTGGTGTGATGTTGCACCCCATTATGCTTTGTAGAAATATGCTGATGAGTGTAAATATGACATGACTGGAATATGTCTTACGCTAGATGTGCCAAATAACATATCTCTGCAAAGGTTATGATCTATTGGATATAGTCATCCTAATTATATGCATTTTTCATTTTTGTATTTGAAGTTATGAGCGTGGCTATGTACTTTTTTGATTTTAAGTAGCCTCAGTGAAGCAGTTTGTCACCTTCTTCAGAAAAGACTATTCTCAGTAAGAGTCCTATCAAGAAACACTTCAGTTAACAATGAACTCTGAGAGATGCCAATCCACATCTGAGCTTTCCTGGGAATGTGGCATCAGCTGGTAAAGTTCTGAGTCATGCATGGACATGTGACTTGCCCATGTGACTCCAAAACTCCATCTTGCAGCATGGATTTAAGCCGGATAAAGACCATGCATTTTTGGTCTCCAGGGTGCAGAGGGACTAGGAATAGGCATGTCTGAGATGATCCAGGAATAAACCTGCCCCTCCTCTCACTAAGGAGTCCCTCCCGTCTTAGGTCTCACTCCCGCTGCTGTTCTGCTGTAGCTTGGTAAGCAACATCAGCCTCTGATTAGTGCAGGAATAAGGTCCCCTGAAGTTCTCAGGCCACTTGCCTGTCTGTGAGGGTCACCATTTAATCAAGGCTGGCACCCGGGGGACTCAACCAGAGACATCTAGGGCCCAAAGTACGAGCTTCTATAGCTTGAGCTGAACAGCCAGGCTACCTGACAGCCACTGGAACAGCCTCCTATCCTCTAGGTGGGGAACAGAGGGGCCTCATAAAACGCACTTCCAATGGGTAAGACACTGCACAGCTGCAGGGGTCAAGGGCTCCATCTGAGCTGGAGTCACCTCCCTCAGCCAGGAGAACAAGGTGTCACAGACAGTTGTACTAATGCAATGCCATGGACTCTACTGGAGTTTATTCTCTGTGTGGCCCCTTCTCCTCTCCCCCGTCCCTGCACATCCATAAAGTCACAGAGTCACAGAGTTCAAGGCCAGAAGGGACGAGCAGATCATCCAGTCTGACCTGATCTATGACAACACCACCCGGCACCCACAGACCGAACCCAACCACTGAAATTAGACCAAAGTGTCACAGCCCTAGGGAGACTAAACGGTTCTTTGCCACTGGCAGACAAGAGAAGAGACCGAGGGGCACCAGTGCCCGAAACGCCCGCAATGGCAGGGAAATGATTGAGATACACTCAGAAAATCCTGGCAAGTGACAACCACAACACGCTGCAGAGGAAACCGACCCCCACCCCTCAAGGTCCCTGCTAATCTGAATATGAGGGAAATTCCTTCCTGACCCCCACACGGTGATCGGTTAGACCCTGAGCATGTGGGCAAGAACCAGGCAGCCAAGCAACCGAGAGAGAGAGATAATGTCTCAGTGCCACCTCAGAGCCCTGGCACAGCCCAACCAATGTCCCATTTCCAGCTAGGGCCTCCCCGAATGCTTCAGAGATTAAAAAAAACAACAACTCCCAGAATACACTGGGGGAGGAGGAATCCCTTCCTGACCCCTGCCAGTGGCCAGATGAAACCCCGAAGCACGAGCTTTTAGGGACATAAGACATACGCCACAAGTGACCTTCAGGGTTGCTGAGCCCTGCCCTCCACGATCAGAAGCAGACAAGTCATACAATCCCACTCAGACATGTATCCAGGTCGCTCTTAAAACTAATTCAGTCATTTGTCCTCCACAACTGCTATTGGGAGGCTGCTCCAGAAGCTCGCCCCACTGGTGGTTAGAAACCTCCCCATAATTTCTAGCCAGTCTTTCCATTTCTCACACACCCGAATATGCATGTGAGCCAGGCTAACACAGTCTGGCTCCTAGTCCCCCTCTAGTGGCTAGGCCACAAATGGTGGTTTATAAGACAATGGGCCCAGTCCCCAGCTGGTGGCAATGAATATACAGCTCCACTGCAGGCAGTAGCTCCCATCATTGTTTTCACTGGCCATGGGATGGGTGCAAGTGACCAAGCAGTATAACAGGTATTGTTTTGGAACGGAATGAAAGTCTGATTCCTTTTGTGCACACAATTTACACCCATTTAATTCCACAACTGGACCAGATTTTCTACTGGTGAAAATCACCCCAGCAGCAGTGATAGCAGCAGAGTTAATCTGGATTTGTATTGGTACAACTGAGATCAGAATCAGAGCTGGTTGTGTGCAAGCTGTGTGGTGATGGAAATAACTGACATTAATGAGCAGATATTAAGTAAGCAAAGTTTTATTAGATAAAGACAGAAATGAATTCTTGGTGAATTACCTACACCCAGTCAGTCTCCTCAGGGCAGCTTTGATCTCCTTGTTCCTCATGGTGTAGATAAGTGGATTCATGACTGGTGGCAATACAGAATAAAGAACAGCCATCACAAGATCTAGAGCAGATGGGGAGTTGGAGCTGGGTTTCAGGTAGGCAAAGATGGCAGTGCAAACAAACAAGGAGACCACAGTTAGGTGAGGAAGGCAGGTGGATAGGGCTTTATGTCGGCCCTGTTCAGAGGGGATTCTCAACACTGATTTGAAGATCTGAACATACGACACAGTGATAAAAATAAAGCAGCCTAAGACTAAACACACACTAAAGACAAGAACCCCAACTTCACTAAGATATGAGTCGGAGCAGGAGAGCTTGAGTAGCTGGGGGATCTCACAGAAGAACTGATCCACCATGTTGCCTCCACAGAAGGTCAATGCAAATGTGTTCCCGGTGTGTAGCACAGAGTAGAGAATCCCACTGATCCAGGCACCAGCTGCCATTTGAACACAAGCTCTGCTGTTCATCATTGTCTCATAGTGCAGTGGTTGGCAGATGGCGACATATCGGTCATATGCCATGACGGTAAGAACGGCAAAATCCTCTCCCAGCAAGAAGAGGAGGAAAAAGACTTGGGCAACACATCCAGCATAGGAAATGGACTTGGTGTTCATGAGGGAGTTGGCCATGGATTTGGGGACGGTGACAGAGATGGAGCCAAGGTCTACAATCGACAGATTCATCAGGAAGAAGTACATGGGGGTGTGAAGGTGATTGTCGAGGGCTACAACTATGATGACAAGAAGATTCCCCACCAGGGATGCCAGATAAATCACTAGAAACACCACAAAGTGCAAAATCTGCAGCTCCCGAACTTCAGAGAATCCCAGGAGAAGGAACTCAGTCATGGTGGTTCGGTTCGACATTTTCTTTCTCAGAACATGTCTCAGGATGTCTGTGGAGGGAAGGACAAGAGCAAGGGCCAGGATTAGATCAGTAAAATAACTCTCGTTTTGTGATATCCATCTTAACTTCCTTGAGTCCCTTAGCTTGTGAAGATTGGTGTAATATGGGAATGAGGATCGGGAAAACAGCCCCACTGACTCCAATGGAGTTACTCCTGATTTACACTGGGGTGAGAGAAAGTAGAATCAGCTCAATGGACTGCGGTGGAGTTACTCCTAATTTACAGCAGGGTGACGGAGAGGAGAAATAGAAACAATTGCTTTTGAGGTATTTGTATAGCTCTGTCACCCAGAGGTGGGCAAACTCTGGATAACAGTGTTGCTATCTTCAGTTTACCGAGGGAAATTGGGGGTCTGCCTGGCCAGATTCTGCTGTGAGGGGCATTGCTGCAAAAGTGGAGTAATTTCACTGCATGCCATGGAATTACTCCCACTTTATACTGCTCTAAACTGGAGTAGCATCTCACATGGAGGTGACCCATCCCAGTCATAAATACACGGTAAACTTGAGTTAGGAATACAGCCCAGGAGCTCTGGTGCCCCGTCCCCTGTTCTAGCCAGATTTCCACGCTCGCTGTGAGAGACAGACATTCCAGTTCCCTCCTGCTTCTCTAACCACTCATCTAAACTCCCTCCCAGAGCTTGGAAGAGAACCCAGGAGTCCTGACTCCCAGTTCACCCCCTGCACTAACCCAGTAAATCAACAGGCCAGGAGTTCTGGCTCTACCCACTGGACTCAACTTGCTCCCATAACTGGGAACACAAGTGACGTGTCATGACTCCCAGCCCCCTCCTCTAACGACTACATCAGCCTCTGTCCCAGTGACTCTCCATTGCCATCAGCAATGACTGCCGAGAGTGACAATGAAGAGTCTTTGGGCTAACGAATGCTAGTGAGAATGATTCTCCAGCGTGGTACTTGGGGCACTCACCTGTTGTCTGGAAGAGTTCAAGTCCCTGCTCCAGTGACTATTTAATTATTTATACGAAGTGGAGCAGCTTCAACAGGAGAGACTGAGACAGTCTCATTTGAGAACAGCCCATAGCCTAAAGGCTCAGACACCCTCCTGTAAAGTGGGAATTCAAACCCCTTCTCAACATCAGTCAGACGGAAAGATTGAGTCTGAGTTTGTCACAAGCCAGCAGAGTGCCCTAACCACTTAGCTTCAAGTTATGAGGGGTGCCTGCTCCTGAGTCCTAATGACAGACAGAAATAGAACACCCCCCTCCCCCGTTCTGGTTCCTCCTCTCTACAAACTGGACTGAACTTCCGGCCAGACCCACACATAAAACTCAGGAGGCCTGGCTCTCTGTCCCTGCTACTCTTATCCACTAGACCCCAATCTCTTTTTAGAGTTGGGGATAGAACCCAAGAGTCCAGGCTCCTAGTCACCACTACGCTAACTCCCTTGACTCAACTGCCCTTGCAGCAATTTAACAAACAGAAGTAACAGTAAACTGAGAACTAGACACAAATTGATGATAGATAGATTCATAGATAGATAGTTAGATAGAACAACAAACTAAGAGAGAGAAACAAGTAAGAAAAGAACAGATACAGGAAATGAGAGAGAAACTCAGAACTAACAACCACTAACAGATAGATAGGGAAGTAAAAACAAACTAATGGAGAGAGAAAAGTACAAACAGAGAGACAGACAGCAATAACAACAAACTAATGTATACAGAGAGAAAAGTATCTATGAGCTGATAGTGTTTGTCACAATTTTTGGACTACTTTAATGTAAACTCCTTAAGCCATTCTAAAAAATATGTGTCAATTTCATCAATTTCCCTACTCCCAATAGAAGGAAACTGAGGCACAGATATTCTGCCCTCTCTTTCCAAAGGTAAGTTCTTTGACTGACTCAGTTTCCCATGCCCAAATTGAGCTAAGTGTGAAACTATGAAAAAAAATCACTTACAATTTCATCCTTAAAATGCCACTGTGTAACTCCAAATATATTTAATTGCAAGAGCAAACTTATGGTGCCGGTTAATGTAGAATCTTCCCAGACTGAGATGTCTTTTCTCCTCCAGCTACATACTGCAATTGGTTTCCTCTCTCTCTCTAGCCCCATACATACTGCTCTAGCCACCAATCTCTCTATCTAATGCTCTTATCACTGTACTATGAGAGGCCGTTCCCCCACCACACTGAGGCTGAGCTGCTGGAAATACATTGACATCTGTGCTGTCTGCAGATGAGCTGTGTGTCAAAAGGGCTGGTGCTGCAGGAAGGTGATTTATCAATGTCTGTTTTCTAAGGGCTTGGGGGACTCACTCACTGGAGACCTCAACAGCCCAGAGGCAACTTTTAATTTCTCTTGCCCTCTACTTCCCTAAACAGATTCCAGAAACTAAAATAATCAGAATTACAACGAGGCAGCAGAGTCTAGAGGAAGGATTGTGAGGCAAACACTGCGGGCACACAGGACTGTGCTCCAGACATCTGTCATCAATTCCTAGCCCTGCAACTGACCTACTGTGTTACCTTGGGAAAGTCATTCCCTGGGGCTGTCTTTTCCTTCCCACCCTTTGCCTGTCCCTGGGACGGAGACTGTGTCTTACCTGATATAATGGGCCTCTCATATTAGGTTCAACCATCAGATAATTAATTATTAAAAAGCTAAGGTCCAAGGTATCCTGAGATCTGATTCCAACTATTCCTCTGACTTTGTTCAGTCCCTTCACTGTTCCATTCCTCAGTTGTCATCCCTACAATGGGGATAAGAGTTACAACTTGGAGTAGTTGGAATAGTTACAACATCTACCAATGTGATATATGTCATCATGTGCCAGCAATGTCCCTCTGCCATTTACATTGGCCAAACCGGACAGTCTCTATGGAAAAGAATAAATGGACCCCAATCAGATGTCAAGAATTATAACATTCAAAAACCAGTCAGAGAACACTTCAGTCTCCCTGGTCACTCGATTACAGACCTAAAAGTTGCAATATTACAACAACAACAAAAAAACCCTTCAAAAACAGACTCCAATGAGAGACTGCTGAATTGGAATTAATTTGCAAAATGGACACCATTAATTTAGGCTTGAATAAAGACTGCGAGTGGATGGGTAATTACACAAAGTAAAACTATTTCCCCATGTTTATTCCTCCCCTCCCTCCCCATTCCTCTCAACTTCTTGTCAACTGCTGCAAATGGACTATTATATAGTCAGCAAAATAGACAGAGGACAGATAGATACTAAGATATTTGGTTACCTCTTATTCAGTGCTCAAAGTATATTCACCGGCAAAATAAAATAAAATAAAATAAAATCCCAGCACACGTGTCCAATTGCTTTGCATATGAACATTTGGTAGTCATACCTGGTCTGTTAATATGTGAATACAGAAATGTCACTCACTTTAATAAAATCACCAGAAATGACATAGGAGTTGTAATGATCCTCACTCTGCACTATGGTAAAACCCTGTTAAATAGAAAGATCCGGTGACTATATTCCTGTCTGATGTCTCTTTAAACCAAAGTTTGCTCTTGTAATGATTGTTTTGTTTCTGATATTTACAGGGCAAGGATTTGTAAACTTGTTAAAACTTCCTAAATAAACAGTTTAAAAAAATGGGCATGTTGATCAAGCCACCAGAGAAAAGTTTATCTCCCAGTTTAGACTGATATAAATTTGCAGTAAATCCACTGACACTAAAGTAGATCAATAGAAATAATCAGGATTTATATCAGTGTGAGAGAAGAATTATGTCCTTTCCTAAAAGAGACCACAGAAATTTGCGCTGGTCAGAGGTTAAAAAAAGTGCCATTGTCAGTTGAAGTGTAAAACAATTGCCCTTTTGGGAATGAAATATTTTGATTTTCCAGTACAAAACAACTTTTCATTTATTTTTTTCCCCTTAATTTTACTTTGAAACATGGTCAACATTGAAAGAAAATATTTAGATTTTGTGAAAATGAAACCTGAAACAAAATTGTTTTTGACTTTTTGATTCACCTGAAATTTGGAAAAATACCATTTTCAGTTTGACCCACAATTATTTTTTTTCTGATTTTTCCAAATTGTCAGTGAAATGAAAAATCTATTATTCACCCAGATTTATTGGATTTTCCTCCCGCATATCATGGGGAATTTGATGTGCTAGATTACGAGCAATAAGGAAGGGGGAAGGTAACTTTTATTGTGTTTAATAGTTGCCATTTAAACACACAGGCAAACACTCACACAAGCATTCATGCGGTATCTTCCATAGACTGATGCACACACACACACCATGATGCTCACTCACATGTCACACAACCAGGCACACATACACGATCCAACATGCAAACACTCACTCTAACACAACAGCGTAAATGCACCAAACACACTCTTTCCCCCAGGACAAAAACAATCACAGACACACGCTCACTTGCTCTCACACACAAATACAACACCTTTATGTCCCAGTTTAGATGGTGCACTATGTATAGTGATGTTACAAAACAAGGAACCAGATCTGAGTTTGGCATCAGTTCCCACAAATTCTCTGGGCTGAGAATTGGCAATGCACAGAGTGTGTGTCGGGGGGGGGGGGGATTGTCTACAAACCCCTCGCACAACGAGCTCCCCAGCACTGAAATGGAAACATGGGAACCCATTGGAAATCTGCTGGCTTTTCGGTGCCGAGGTACTTGCATGATCTATCTCTTTATTCCCGTACATAATCTGTTGCCCCACTGTCTTGAACCTTCTGTCTGAACTATATCCATCACTGTGACATTTGAGGAATGTTTAGGGCTGCTGTCATTTCTCCTACATGAGAATTTTTATTTATATTGCCCTCAGAACACAACCAATATTATTATTACCTATTTTTGGTGGAAAAGAGGCAGCTCTGCAAAATCTGCACAGGGTCTGCCTTCTCCTAGAGTGAGGCCAAAGCAGTGTGGTGGCTTATTTTTCTTACCTCCTTTGAGATGCTTTGGGGTCAGATGCCTGTTGTGTATTGTCTCCAGGTCCATATTTCTGAGTAGCATTTTTGCCGTTCTCCAAGATACATGAGAGAAGACAATTGGGTTTGGAATATATTCATCTGACGTATTGATCTATAGTTATAAATTGCTGAACAAGTCTATTTAGGAGCCTAATTTTGAGTTACTTATACGTGTTTAATCAAGCAAGACTGGTTGAGCCAAACTGGGATCTCAATAACACCAAAGTAAAGCTGAAGTGATTGGAGTTATTTCGACTTCATCCCCGAGATCAGAATTTCCTCCATCGTGAGTTTTGCCTGAGTAAAGATAGAGTGAAAACTGTCCACCCCATCATACCAGTTTTGCAGTGGTGTAACTCCACTGAAATCAGTGGAGTTATGGTGGCATAAAACTGGTATAATGGAGAGGACAATATAGATCAAGGACTTCAAGATTAAAAAAAAAACACACACACACGTTACTATTCCTTTTTCACGTGCAACATTTGAATGAGAATTATGCACAATGCAGACAATAGCTTTAATCTTTTAGGAAAACTAAACTATTAGTTCATTGTTATGCTCTTTTGTTGCCTATGCAATGCTCTTTCCATTGCTACCTCTATAAGTAGTCTTGGAAGAATCAGTTTTTTATCAGTAAATATTGGCAAATGTTGATTTCACCATACACACACAAACCAGCGAACAAATATTTCCTTCAACAATCAACATTTCCAGCGAGACAAAATAAGAAAAATGCTGCTTGAGAACTTATGAATGTTTGATTTAAGGATATTGACTTTGTATATTTTGACATCATGTTGAAACGTTGTGCTTTCATAGTTCTCAAGTTTAAACTTTTTGAATCTCTACATGTACTATCATTAAATAACTATTGTCTGACCCCCTTCATAATTCCCTGCAACTGTGAAAATTTAAACTGATAAAAATAAAAAAATGCTTAATGATAAACATCAATATTTTCATTAAATATATATATATATATATATATATATATATATATATATATATATATAACAATTAAATACTGCCAAGCCTATGTATAAGATACTAATGTCTATGGTCAGGAGTCTTATTTGCATTTTATTTTGAAAAGTAGCATCTAAAGGTTTTTTGTTTTTGTTTTTATTTAAAGGAATAAATGTCAGCCCTAGTTCAGCCCTCTTCTACTGGGGACAAACCTTCTTCGAATCTCCAGCCTAAATTTACTCATGGCCAGCTTATCCGCATTAGTTCCTGTGCCAGCATTTTCCTTTAGCATCAATAACTCTTCTATCTCCCTGGGGTTTATGCCCCTGATCTATTTATAGAAAGTGACCACATCCCCTCTCAGCCGGTGTTTTGCTCGGCTAAACACGCTGTCATAAACACATAGTTAAGGGTTAAGGTCTCTTTTACCTGTAAGGGTTAACAAGCTCAGTGAACCTGGCAAACACCTGACCAGAGGACCAATCAGGGGACAAGATACTTTTAAACCTCGGTGGAGGGAAGCCTTTGTTTGGGTTCTTTGTTTTGGGGGTTGTTCTCTCTTTGGATCTAAGAGGGGCCAGACGTATATCCAGGCTCTCCAAGCTTCCTGAAGTATTCTCTTCTATTCAGTATAGTGAGTATTAGAAAGGCGGATTAGTCTTTTTGATTGATTTCTGTATTTGCAAATGTGTGTTTGCTGGAACCATATTTTATTTTTTTTGTTTGCTGTAACTTATACTTAAGCTAGGGGGGAGGGAGTCCCTTTTGTTTTTATAAGATGTACCTTGTAAACTTCCATCCTAATTTTACAGAGATAGTTTTTTACTTTTTCTCTCTTTAATTAAAAGTTTTTCTTTTTAAGAACCTGTTTGATTTTTTCCCTTGTTTGAAACCTCAGGGGTTTAGTTTGACTCACCAGGGAGAGGTGCGGGGAGGTGAATCCCTCTTTGTTTAGATTCAAGAAGCTGAATCAAGGTAATCTCTCCCAACGACTAGGGGAGGGGGAAGAAAGGTGGGGGGATGGTTTATTTCCCTTTGTGTTAAGATCCAAGGACTTTGGATCTGGGTTCCCCCTGGGAAAGGTTTGGGGGAACAGGGAGTGTGCCAAAACACTATAATTTTTGGCTGGTGGCAGCAAGTACCAGATCTAAGCTAGGATTTAAGCTTAGAAGGATCCATGCAGGTCCCCATCTTTTGGCTGCTAAAGTTCAAAGTGGGGAATAAACTTATGACACACGCCAAATTATTTTAGGATATATTAGAGAAAGAAAATCAGGATAATTTCCTCTGTCACTCTAATCCTGAGCAGTGCCCTTCTCCTGCCCTCCACAGGAAGGACATGATGTGCTGAGGAAGAAAATGTCCAACTGAACCACCGTCACTGAGTTCCTTCTCCTGGGATTCTTTGAGGTTTGGGAGCTGCAGATTTCACACTTTGTGGTGTTTCTAGGGCTTTACCTGGTAGCCCTGAAAGGGAATCTCCTTTTTATCATCCTTGTAGTGCTTGACCACCACATTCACACCCCCAGGTACTTCTTCCTGATGAATCTGTCCATCTTGGACCTTGGCTCCATCTCCCTCACTGTCAGGGCTAGTGTAACCATTTGGTAAACTAGACAGCTGCCTAAGGTGCCAAGATTTGAGGGCGCCAAAAAGCAGTGGCCAAAATGTCGGATGCTCACCCGGTGCTGCGGCTTTGATCAGCTCCGGCCGGGAAGTGATGTCATTCTTCCTCCGGCAGCTGGGGTCGCTGCGCTGCTCCCTGCTGCTCTGGCTCTGCCCCATAGCCCCCGCCCCTGCTCAGCCCTGCCCCCACTCCCCTGAGCTCTGCAGCAGGGCTGGACCTACACGCACAGAGACCCGGCCCCAGCCACGCCGCCGGGGAGTGCCGGGGGGTGGTTGCCCCCTTTTCTCAAAGCCATCCCCACCCCCCCACAGAGGCCTGCCCACCCCCCACCCAAAGAAGCCTGCGTAGGGCCCCAGAATATCTAGGTGTAAGCGGGGGAATGGTCCCACTATTGTGGGGAACTTTCCTGGCTTCTGCACCACCCTGGTGAAGTGGGCTAGTGAAAGGATCTGAGTCCTCGCTCCCACTTCCTTTACCCAGAGGCCTCCCTGCCCTTGAGGACTCCCCTTCCACTCTTCTGTCTGGCAGAGTCCTTGTAACCCCAACAAGGCTGGGCCCAGAATTCCTGGGGGGTCTCAACCTCCAACCCTGCTGTGGTCACCCAGAACAGGGGCTAGGGTGTCCCCACTCCGAGATACTCTCTTTGCACTGCGCACCTCCCTGACCCACTGATCACATCATACAATTTAAAGCAAATACAAGTTATTTAATTAACAATTAATTTTAAAAAAGAATAAGGAAAAATGGGAAAGGTTAAAGGAAAACACATTACGCTGCTCTGTGGCAGAGAACATCACAAACAGTGTCTCTGGACATCAGGGCACTTCACAGTCTGTTCCTTGTAGGTTCCAGGCCACCTCCTCAGGCCCTGGCAGTGCTGCAGGGATGCTGCGGGTTGGACACTTGCTCTTGTGGTGGCCACAGGCTCTCAGGCTCTGGGTGGCAGGACCCTTCTTCCCAGCATCACCCCTGCCCTGTCAGGGTTACGACGATCCCCCTGCAAGTCTGGCCTGCAGAGCCTCTTGGCTGAGACATCTCCCTGTGCTGGGCCCACTGCCCAGGGTCCCCCTCGCTCTCCCCAGCTGCTCACCGCACCCAGATCCGGACTGCTCCAGCCCCAGCTCCACACTGCCTCAGCGCTGCTGCTGCTGCTCTGCCTTCAGCTCCCCTGGGCTGCTTGTCTGGCCCCTCTGGCTCTGGTTGCTGCAGCTCTGCTCCCAGGACAGGTCTGCTCTCTCTGGGCTGTGCTCTGGCTTTTTGGGCTGCAGCTTTGCTCCCAGCAGCTTAGTTTGGGCCCCTGCTCTCTCCTTAGCTCGGCCCCACTCCATCCTACTCAGACAATTCCAGCTCTCATGGAGGATGTGAACCCCCTGGCCTCCTGACTCCTTGATTAGCCTGCCCACCCTGTCAATCAGGCTGATCTGGAGCATTGGCCTCTCCACATTGTTCCTGGAGACTGTCAGTCTCAGGTTCCTGATTTCCCATCGACCCCTCCCTTTTTAGTGCTGGGAGCTAGCAACCAAACACCCCCACTGAATGTTAGTAAGGGGGCAACAGTCCCCTTACATAGGGACGGCCCTGGTACCTGCCACCCTGCCTGCAGCCAGCCCCCACTGCACCCCCTGCCCTGCATCCAGCCAGCCCCACACCCCCTGTCTCCAGCCAGCCCCTGCTGCACACCCCCTGCCTGAAGCAAGCCAGCCGCACACCCTGTCAGATTATTCATTTATTTTCATTAAATATGTAGACTAAATAATGAAATTAATAAATTTTCACGCCAAAGGTGTATTAATTCTAATGAACAATCCCATATTATGCAGTACTCATTTTTAAAGTTTATAATCAATGCTCTGGGGGGAAGTTTCGCCTAGGGCGCAAAGTATCCTTGCACTGGCCCTAGAGTCACAATGTTCACTGTTGGAAAATATACCCACCACCAGTGCCTCTGGGACAAAATGGGACAAAATGCAGGAGATTCAGTTTCTTGGAACATATTTCTGGTAGAGGAGGTATCTAGGAAGCCGTGCAGAAGCTGCTTGGGAGGGATGAGCGTGGTGGGTTGAGGTAGATGGCCATTCATATGGTTTTAAACTGGATAATCCCCTTTTGTGTGGCTTGTCCCCTGTCCAGTACTGAGAGAAAACCAGACGTGGTTTTCTCCAGTATCACGGACTAGGGAGGCATGCAAAGTCACACTGGTGGACGGGGGCCACAGCTTTCCCAAAAGTACCAGAATGACCGGTATTCTGGGAATGCGTCAGTGGCCAAAGTAGTTGAGGGCAGAGTTGGGCAACATTTTTCCAAGCCATTGGCAGATTATTTAACTCAGCTAAAAACATAGCAGCATCTGTCACAAACAGGTTGAGGAAACCATTTCCCAATGACAAGTTACTTTGACCAGCTCTACCAACCTGAGCTGAAAGCAACACACACACCCCTGCCCATGCCATGCATCTTCCATCTCCAGGGTGCAGAGGGACAAGGAATGGGCATGTCTGAGATGATCTGGAAATAAACCTGCCCCTTCTCTCAAAAGGGAGTCCCTCCACTCTCAGCTCTCACTCCCGCTGCTGTTCTGCAGTAGCTTAGTAGACAACATCAGCCTCTGATTAGTGCAGGAATAGGTCCCCTTAAGTTCTCAGGCCACTTGCACATATGTGATGGTCACCATCTAATCTAGGCTGGCACCCGGGGGGTTCAACCAGAGACATCTAGGGCCCAAAGTACAATCTTCCACAGCTTGAGCTGAATAGCCAGGCTGCCTGACAGCCACTGGAACAGCCTCCTATCCTCTAGGTGGGGCACAGAGGGGCCTCATAACACACACTGCCCATGGGTGGGGTTTATACAGTGACACTGCACGGCTACACGGGTCAAGGGCTCCATCTGAGCTGGAGTCACCTCCCTCAGACAGGAGGACAGTGCCTCACAGACAGTTGTACTAATGTAAAGCTATGAACTCTACTCGTGTATATTCTCTGTGTGGCCCCTTCTCCTCTCCCCCATCCCTGCACATCCATAAAGTCACAGAGTCATAGAGTTCAAGGCCAGAAGGGACGACCAGATCATCCAGTCTGACCTGCTGTACTCCAACACCATCCGGCACCCGCACACCAAACCCAACAACTGAAATTAGACCGAAGTGTCACAGCCCTCAGGAAACTAGACAGTTCTGTGCCACCGGCAGAGAATAGGAGAAACTGAGGTACACCAGTGCCCGAGGCCCCCACAATGGCAGGGAAATGATTGAGATACACATGGAAAATCATGGCAGGTTATCTGCACCACATATTGGAGAGGAAAGTGAAACCCCCCCAAGGTCCCTGCCAATCTGACCGGGGGGGAAAATTCCTTCCTGACCACCACATGATGATCAGTTAGACCCTGAGCATGTGGGCAAGAACCAGCCAGCCAAACACCCAAGAGAGAGATAATGGCTCAGTGCCACCTCAGAGCCCTGGCACATCCCACCCAATGTTCCATCTCCAGCTAGGGCTGCCCCGATGCGTCAGAGATTAAAAAAAACCAAAACTCCCAGAATACACTGCGGGGGGGGGAATCCCTTCCTGATCCCTGCCAGTGGCCAGACGAAACCCTGAAGCATGAACTTTTAGAAACATAAGACATACGCTGCAAGAGAGAGCCAGGGTTGCTGAGCCCTGCCCTCCACCATCACAAGCAGTCCCATCATACAATCCCACTCAGACATGTGTCCAGCTGTCTCTTAAAATGAATTCGGTCACTTCCCCCCGCCCCACCCAACTTATATTTGGAGGCTGCTCCAGAACCTTGTCCCACTGGTGGTTAGAAACCTCCCTGTAATTTCTAGCCAGTCTCTCCATCATTCATATGCTCAATGTACATCTAAGCCCCGCTGACACAGTCTGGCTCCTTGTCCCCCTTTAATGGTTAGGCCACGAATGGTGGTTTATAAGACAGTGGGCCCAATCCTCAGCTTGTGGCAATGGATTTGCAGCTCCATTGGAAGCAGTAGCTCAGATCCACAGATGCTGCAAATTGCTTTAGGGCCACCAAAGTAAATGGAACTACATTGATGTGCTGAGGATCTACCCTTAAATGTCTTCTCTCCCCTACCCCTGTTTTACACCAGTCTGACTCCTCTGGTTCCAATGAAACCACTCCTGATTTATACACACAAACAAGACAACTCCCATCCTTGTTTTCACTGACCATGGAACGGGTGCTAGTGGCCAAGCAGTGTAACGGGTATTGTTTTGACATAGAATGAAAGTCTAATTCCTTTTACGCACACAACTTACACCCATTTAACTCCACAATTGGGCCAGGTTTTCTACTGGTGTAAATCTCCCCAGCAGCAGTGACATCGGCAGAGTTAATCTGGATTTGCTTTGGTGCAACAGAGATCAGAATCAGACCTGGTTTTGTGCAAGCTGTGTGGTCATGGAAATCACTGACATTAAATGAACAGATACTAAGTAAGCAAACTTTTATTAGATAAAGACATACATTAATTCTTGGTGAATTACCTACACCCAGTCAGTCTCCTCAGGGCAGCTTTCATCTCCTTGTTTCTCATGCTATAGATAATTGGATTCATGATTGGTGGCAATACAGAATAGAGAACAGCCACCACAAGATCCAGAGCAGATGGGGAGCTGGAGGTGGGTTTCAGGTAGGCAAAGCTAGAAATGCAAAAAAACAAGGAGACCACAATGAGGTGAGGGAGGCAGGTGGAGAAGGCTTTATGCCGGCCTTGCTCAGAAGGGATTCTCAACACTGATTTGCAGATCTGAACATACGACACAATGATAAAAATAAAGCAGCCTAAGAACAAACATATACTAAAAGCAAGAACCCCAACTTCACTGAGATATGAGTCAGAGCAGGTGAGCTTCAGCAGATGGGGGATTTCACAGAAGAACTGATCCACCATGTTGCCTCCACAGAAGGTCAGTGCAAACGTGTTCCCAGTGTGTAGTACAGAGTAGAGAATTCCACCAATCCAGGCACCAGCTGCCATTTGGACACAAGCTCTGCTGTTCATTATTTTCTCATAGTGCAGTGGTTGGCAGATGGCGACATATCGGTCATACGCCATGATGGTAAGAAGGGAAAAATCCGCTCCCAACAAGAAGAGAAGGAAAAAGACTTGGGCAACACATCCAGCATAGGAAATGGAGTTGGTGTTCATGAGTGAGTTGGCCATGGATTTGGGGACAATCACAGAGATGGAGCCAAGGTCTAGGACAGACAGATTCATCAGGAAGAAGTACATGGGGGTGTGAAGGTGGTGGTCGAAGACTATAACCATAAAGATAAGAAGATTACCCACCAGGGTTGCCAGGTAAATCACTAGAAACACCACAAAGTGCAAAAATTGAATCTCCCGAACTTCGGAGAATCCCAGGAGAACGAAATCGGTCAAGGTAGTTTGGTTGGACATTTTCTTTCTCAGGACATTATTTGATGTCTGCTGAGGGATGGAAGAGAGCAACGGCCAGCATTAGATCAGTAAAAATAGCTCTCTTTTTGTGAAACCACCTCAATTTACTTGAGTCAGATTGGTGTAATATGGGAATGAGGATGGGGAAAACAGCCCCACTGACTCCAATGGAGTTACTCCTGATTTACACTGGGGTGAGAGAAAGTAGAATCAGCTCAATGGACTCCAGTGGAGTTACTCCTAATTTACACTAGGGTGATGGAGAGGAAAAATAGGAACAATTGCTTTTGAGGTATTTGTATACCTCTGTCACCCAGAGGTGGGTGAACTCTGGATAACGGTGTATAAATGTTACTATCCTCAGTTTACCAAGGGGAATTGGGGCTCTGCCTGGCCAGATTCTGCTGTCAGGGGCACTGATGCAAATGTGGGGTAATTTCACTGCATGCCATGGAATTACTCCCACTTCATTCTGCTCTAAACTGTAGCAGCATCACACATAGAATCATAGAATCATAGAATCTCAGGGCTGGATGGGACCTCAGGAGGTCATCTAGTCCAACAAAGCAGGACCAAACCAAACTAAATCATTCCAGCCAGGGCTTTGTCAAGCCTGACCTTAAAAACCTCTAAGGAAGGAGATTCCACTACCTCCCTAGGTAACCCATTCCAGTGCTTCACCACCCTACTAGTGAAAAAGTTTTTCCTAATGTCCAACCTAAACCTCCCCCTCTGCAACTTGAGACCATTACTCCTTGTTCTGTCATCTTCTACCACTGAGAACAGTCTAGATCCATCCTCTTTGGAACCCCCTTTCAGGTAGTTGAAAGCAGCTATCAAATCCCCCCTCAGTCTTCTCTTCTGCAGACTAAACAATCCCAGTTCCCTCAGCCTCTCCTCATAAGTCATGTGCTCCAGCCCCCTAATCATTTTTGTTGCCCTCCGCTGGACTCTCTCCAATTTATCCACATCCTTCTTGTAGTGTGGGGCCCAAAACTGGACACAGTACTCCAAATGAGGCCTCACCAGTGCTGAGTAGAGGGGAATGATCACATCCCTCGATCTGCTGGAAATGCCCCTACTTATACAACCCAAAATGCCATTAGCCTTCTTGGCAACAAGGGCACACTGTTGACTCATATTCAGCTTTTTGTCCACCGTAACCCCTAGGTCCTTTTCTGCAGAACTGCTGCCCAGCCATTCGGTCCCTAGTCTGTAGCAGTGCATGGGATTCTGCCGTCCTAAGTGCAGGGCTCTGCACTTGTCCTTGTTGAACCTCATCATATTTCTTTTGGCCCAATCCTCTAATTTTTCTAGGTCCCTCTGTATCCTATCCCTACCCTCCAGCATATAAACCACTCCTCCCAGTTTAGTGTCATCTGCAAACTTGCTAAGGGTACAGTCCATACCATCCTCCAGATCGTTAATGAAGATATTGAATAAAACTGGCCCCAGCACCGACCCTTGGGGCACTCCACTTGATACCGGCTGCCAAATAGACATGGAACCATTGATCACTACCCATTGAGCCCGACCATCTAGCCAGTTTTCTATCCACCTTACCGTCCATAAATCCAGCCCAGACTACTTTAACTTGTTGGCAAGAATACTGTGGGAGACTGTATCAAAAGCTTTGCTAAAGTCCAGAAATAGCACATCCACTGCTTTCCCCTCATCCACAGAGCCGGATATCTCATCATAGAAGGCAATTAGGTTAGTCAGGCATGACTTGCCCTTGGTGAATCCATGCTGACTGTTCCTGATCACTTTCCCCTCCTTTAAGTGGTTCAGGATTGATTCCTTGAGGACCTGTTCCATGATTTTTCCAGGGACTGAGGTGAGACTGACTGGCCTGTAGTTCCCTGGATCTTCCTTCTTCCCTTTTTTAAAGATGGGCACTACATTAGCTTTTTTCCAGTCATCCGGGACCTCGCCCGAGCGCCATGATTTTTCAAAGATAATGGCCAATGGCTCTGCAATCTCATCGGCCAACTCCTTTAGCACCCTCGGATGCAGCGCATCCGGCCCCATGGACTTGTGCTCGTCCAGCTTTCCTAAATAGTCCCGAACAACTTCTTTCCCCACAGAGAGCTGGTCACCTCCTCCCCATACCGTGCTGCACAGTGCAGCTGTCTGGGATCTGACCTTGTCTGTGAAGACAGAGGCAAAAAAAGCATTGAGTACACTAGCTTTCTCCACATCCTCTGTCACTAGGTTCCCTCCCTCATTCAGCAAGGGGCCCACACTTTCCTTGACTTTCTTCCTGTTGCTAACATACCTAAAGAAACCTTTCTTGTTACACCTAACATCTCCGGCTAGCTGCAACTCCAAGAGTGATTTGGCCTTCCTAATTTCACACCTGCATGCCTGAGCAATACTTTTATACTCCCCCCTGGTTATTTGTCCAATCTTCCACTTCTTGTAAGCTGTTTCTTTGTGTTTAAGATGAGCAAGGATTTCACTGTTAAGTCACATGGAGGTGACCCAACCTCGTCATAATTACACGGTAAACTTGAGTTAGGAATATAGCCCAGGAGCTGTGATGCCCCATCCCTCGTTCTTGCCAGATTTTCACACTTGCTGTGAGAGACAGATGTATCGGCTCCCCCTCCTTCTTCTCTAACCACTCAACAAAACCCCCTCCCAGATTTTGGAAGAAAATCCAGGAGTCCCCCCAGTTTGCTCCCTGCACTAACTCTGTAAATCCAACACCCCTCTTGGAGCTGGAAATAGAAGCCGGGAGTTCTGACTCTGCCCACTGGACTCAACTCCCTCCCAGAGTTGGGAACACAAGTGAGGAGGTGTCATGACTCCCAGTCCCCTCCTCTAACGACTGCATCAGACTGTATCTCAGCCTCTGTCCCAGTGACTCTCCATTGCCATCAGGAATGACTGCTGCGAGTGACAATGGGTAGTCATTGGGCTAACCAACGCTAGTGAGAATGATTCTCCAGTACTTGGGTCACTCACCTGAAGATCTGAACATATGACACATTGATAAAAATAAAGCAAAACACTCACCTGGTGTATGGTTAAAGCCCTAACCACTCAGCTTCAAGTTATGAGGGGTGCCTGCCCCAGAGTCCTTATGATAGACAGAAATAGAAACCCCAGTTCTGGTTCCTCTCCTCTCCACCCTGGACTGAATTTCTGCCCAGAGCCACACATAAAATTTAGGAGGCCTGGCTCTCTGTCCCTGCTTCTCTTACCCACTAGACCCCAATCTCTTTCCAGAGCTGGGCATAGAACCCAGGAGTCCAGGATCCTACTCACCACTACTGTAACCCACTTGACTCAACTGCTCTTACTGCAATTTAATAGACAGAAGTAACAATAAACTAAGAACTAGACACAAATTGATAGATCAACGAACTAATAGAGACACAAGTAAGAAAAGAACAGATACAGAGGGTGCGAGAGAAACATAGAACTAAAAAACCTAACAGTTAGCTAGAGAAGTAAAAACAAACTAATTGAGAGAGAAAAGTACAAAGAGACAGACAGACAGCAATAACAACAAACTAATGTATACAGAGAGAAAGATATCAATGAGCTGATAGTGTTTGTCACAATTTTTTGATTACTGTAATGTAAACTCCTTAATCCATTCTAAAAAATGTGTCAATTTCATCAATTTCCCCACTCCCAATAGAAGGAAACTGAGGAACAGATATTGTGCCCTCTCTTTCCTAAGGTAAGTTCTTTGGACTGATTGAGTTTCTGATGCTAAAATTGAGCTAAGAGTGAAACTATGAAAAAAAATCTATTGTCACTTACAATTTAATCCTTAAAGTGCCACTGTGTAACTCCCAAATATATTTAACTGCAAGAGCAAACTTATGGTGCCGGTCAATGTCGAATCCTCCCAGACTGAAATGTCTTTTCTCCTCCAGCTATACACTGCAATTGGTCTCCCCCTCTCTCTCTAGCCCCTTGCACACTGCTCTAGCCACCAATCTCTTTATCTAATGATCTTATCACTGTATTATGAAAGGCTGTTCCCCCACTGCACTGAGCTGCTGGAAATACACTGAGATCTGTGTTGTCTGCAGATGAGCTATGTGTCAAAAAGGCTGGCGCTGCAGGAAGGTGATTTATCCATATCTGTTTTCTAAAGGCTTGTGAGACTCACTGCCTGGAACCCTCAACATCCCAAAGGCAACAGTTAATTTCTCTTGCTCTCTGCTTCCCTGAAGAGTTTCCAGAAACTAAAATAATCAGAATTCCAACGAGGCAGCAGGGTCTCAAGGAAAGATTGTGAGGCAAACACTGCGGGCACACAGGACTGTACTCCAGACATCTGTCATCAATTCCTAGCCCTGCCACTGACCTGTTGTGTTATCTTGGGAAAGTCATTCCCTGGGGCTGTCTTTTCCTTCCCACCCTTTGTCTGTCCCTGAGGCGGAGACTGTGTCTTACCTAATATAATGGGCCTCTTATATCAGATAATTAATTAATTAATTATTAAAAAACTGAGTTTCAAGGTGTCCTGAGATCTGATCCCAACTATTCCTCTGACTTTGTTCAGTCTCTTCACTGCTCCATTCCAAAGTTGTCATCCCTTCAATGGGGATAAGAGTTACAACTTGGAGTAGTTGGAATAGTTACAACGTCTACCAATTTGATATATGCCATCATGTACCAGCAATGTCCCTCTGCCATGTACATTGGACAAACTGGACAGTCTCTTTGGAAAAGAATAAATGGACCCCAATCAGACGTCAAGAATTAAAACTTTAAAAACCCATCAGAGAACACTTCAGTCTCCCTGGTCACTCGATTACAGACCTAAAAGTTGCAATATTACAACAATAACAACAAAAAACCCTTCAAAAACAGACTCCAACAAGAGACTGCTGAAGTGGAATTAATTTGCAAAAACGACACCATTAAATTAGGCTTGAATAAAGACTGCGAGTGGATGGGTAATTACACAAAGTAAAACTATTTCGCCATGTTTCCCCCTCCCCCCCTTCTCCCCTCTTCCTCTCAACTTATTGTCAACTGCTGCAAATGGATCATTACATAATCAGCAAAATAGATAGATACTTAGATATTTGGTTACCTCTTCTTCAGTGCTCAAAGTATATTCACCTGTAAAAAAAAAAATCCCAGCACACCTGTCCAATTGCTTTGCATATGAACATTTGTTAGACATACCTGGTCTGTTAATATGTGAATACAGAAATGTCACCCACTTTAATAAAATCACCAGAAATGACATAGGAGTTGTAATGATCCTCACTCTGCACTATGGTAAAACCCTGTTAAATAGAAAGATCTGGTGACTATATTCCTGTCTGATGTCTCTTTAAACCAAAGTTCGCTCTTGTAATGATTGTTTTGTTTCTGATATTTACACGGCAAGGATTTGTAAACTTGTTAAAACTTCCTAAATAAACAGTTTAAAAAATAGGCATGTTGATCTAGATGCCAGAGAAAAGTTCAGCTCCTAGTTCAGACTGATGTAAATTTGGAGTAAATCCACCGACACTAAAGCAGATCATTAGAAATAATCAGGATTTATATCAGTGTGAGAGAAAATTAAGTCCATTCTTAACAGGAACCTCAGAAGTTTGTGCTGGTCAGAGGTTAAAAAAGTGGCATTGTCAGATGAAATGTAAAATATTGCCCTTTTGGGAATGAAACATTTTGATTTTCCAGTACAAAACAACTTTTCATTTATTTTTTTCCTTAATTTTACTTTGAAACATGGTCAACATTGAAAAAAAAATGTTTAGATTTTGTCAAAATGAAACCTGAAACAAAATTATTTTTGATTCACCTGAAATTTGGAAAAATACCATTTTCAGTTTGACCCCCAATTATTTTTTCCAATTTTTCAAAATTGCCAGTAAAATGAAAAATCTATCATTCGCCCAGCTCTATTTGGATTTTGCCTCCTGCATATCATGGGGAGTTTGATGTGCTAGATTACGAGCAATAAGGAAGGAGGAAGGTAACTTTTATTGTGTTCAATAGTTGCTCTTTAAACACAGGCAAACACTCACACACACACCATGATGCTAACTCACACTTCACACAAGCAGGCACACATTCACTATCCAACATGCAAACACTCACTCTAACACACCAACCTAAATGCACCAAACACACTCTTTCCCCAGCACAAAAACAATCATAGACCCACGCTCACTGGCTCTCACACACAAACACAACATCTTTATGTCCCAGTTTAGATGGTGTACTGTGTATAGTGATGTTACAAAATAAGGGACAGATCTGAGCTCTGAAATGGAAACATGGGAACCCATCGGAAATCTGCTGGCTTCTTGGTGCTGAGGCACTTGCATGATCTGTCTCTTTATTCCTGTACATAGTCTGTTGCCCCACTGTCTTGAACCTTCTGTCTCAACTACATATATCCATCACTGTGATATTTGAGGAATGTGTAGGGCTGATGTCATTTCTCCTACATGATTGTATTTATTTATATTGCCTTTGGAACACACCCAATATTATTATTACTACCTATCTTTGGTGAAAAAGTGGCAGATCTGCAAAATCTGCACAGGGCCTGCCTTCTCCTAGAGTGAGGCCAAAGCAGTGTGGAGGCTTATTTTTCTTATCATGTTTGAGATGCTATGGGGTCAGGTGCCTGTTGTGAATGAGAGGAATATTCACACCGTGCATTGTGTCCAGGTACTTATTTCTGGGTAGCACTTTTACCTTTCTCCCAGATATGTGAGAGAAGACAACTGGGTTTGGAATATAGGCCGCTGATGTATTGATCTATAATTATAAATTGCGGAACAAGCCTATTTAGGAGCCAATTTTTGAGTTACTTATAAGTGTTTAATCAAGCAAGACTGGTTGGGCCAAACTGGGATCTCAATAACACCAGAGTAAAGCTGAAGTCATTGGAGTTATTTTGGCTTCATCCCCAAGATCAGAATTTCCTCCACTGTGAGTTTTGCCTGTCCACCCCATTGTACCAGTTTGGCAGTGGTGTAACACCACTGAAATCAGTGGAGTTATGGTGGCATAAAACTGGTATAATGGAGAGGACAATATAGATCAAGGACTTCAAGATTTAAAAAAAAACAAAAAAACCACACACTCAGGTTACTATTCCTTATTCACATGCAACATTTGAATGACAATTATGCACAATGCAGACAACAGCTTTAAACTTTTAGGAAAACTAAACTAATAGTTCACTGTTATGGTCCTGTCTTGCCTCTGCAATGCTCTTTCCATTGCTACCTCTATAAGTAGTCTTGGAAGAATCAGATTTATATCAGTAAATATTGGCAAATGTTGATTTCACCATACACACACAAACCAGTGAAAAAATATTTCCTTCAACAATCAACATTTCCAGCGAGACAAAGTAAGAAAAATGCTGTTTGAGAACTTATGAGTGTTTGACTTAAGGATATTGACTTTATATATTTTCATGTCATGTTGAAACATTGTGCATTCATAGTTCTCAAGCTTTACCTTTTTGAATCTCAACATGTACTATCATTAAATCACTTTTGTCTGACCTCCTTCATAATCTCCTGTAACTGTGAAAATTTAAACTGATAAAAATAAAAAAATGCTTAATGATGAACATCAATATTATCAATCAAAATTATATACATACATTATATATATATATATATATATATATATTTATTTGCATTTTATTTTGAAAAGTAGTATCTAAAGATTGTTGTTGTTTTTTGTTTGCTTGTTTTGTTCTTTTTTAAGGAATAACTGTCAGCCCTTGTTCAGCCCTCTTCTACTGGGGACAACCATTCTTCGCATCTCCAGCCTAAATTTACTTATGGCCAGCTTATCCGCATTAGTTCCCGTAGCAGCATTGACCTTTAGCATTAATAGCTCTTCTCCCTCCCTAGTGTTTATCTCCCTGATCTATTTATAGAACGTGACCACATCTCCTCTCAGCCGGTGTTTTGCTCGGCTAAACACGCCAAATTATTTTAGAGCATATTAACGAAAGAGAATCAGGATCATTTCCTCTGTCACTCTAATCCTGAGCAGTGCCCTTCTCCTGCCCTCCACAGGCAGGACATGATGTGCTGAGGAAGAAAATGTCCAACTGAACCACTGTGACCGAGTTCCTTCTCCTGGGATTCTTTGAGGTTCGGAAGCTACAGATTTTACACTTTGTGGTGTTTCTAGGACTTTACCTGGTAGCCCTGAAAGGGAATCTCCTTTTTATCATCCTTGTAGTGCTCCACCACCACATGCACACCCCCAGGTACTTCTTCCTGATTAATCTGTCCATCTTGGACCTGGGATCCATCTCCCTCACTGTTCCCAAGTCTGTGGCCAAATCCCTACTACACACCAGGTCAATTTCTTATGGTGGATTAATTTACCAAGTCTTTCTCTTCATCTTCTTCACTGTGGTTGATTTACTTTTTTCACCATCATGGCACATGATTGATATATTGCCACCTGCCATCCACTGCACTATGAGATTATAATGAACAGAGAAGCTTGTTTTCCAAATGGCAGACAGTGTCTGGATCACTGCAATTCTCCTTTCTACACTGCACACTGGGAGCATGTTTCCAATAACCTTCTGTGGAGGCAACATGGTGGCTCTGTTCTACTGTGAAATCCCCAAATACTCAAGCTGGCCTGTTCTGACCTGTACCTTGGTGAAACTGTCGTTATTTACTTTAACATATTCTTAGGGTTAAGATGCTTTGGTTTTATAATTGTGTCATATGTTCAGATCTTCAAAACAGTTCTGAGAATCCCTTCTGAGCAGGGTTGGCATAAAGCCTTCTCCACCAGTCTTCTTTACCTCATTGTGATCTCCTTGTTATTTTGCAAGGCTGCTTTTGCTTATATGATGCACACCTCCTACTCTCCATCAGGTCTGGATCTTGTGGTGTGTGTGCTTTATTCCGTGGTGCCTTCTTTGATGAATCACAGAATAACTGGGGTGGAAGGGACATCAGGAGGTCATCTAGTCCAACTCCCTGCTCAAGCAGGGCCAATCCCCAACTAAATCATCCCAACCAGGGCTTTGTCAAGCCTGACCTTAAAAACCTCTAGGGAAGGAGATTCCACCACCTCCCTAGGTAACACATTCTAGTGCTTTACCACCCTCCTAGGAAATAGTGTTTCCTAATATTCAACCTAAACCTCCCCCACTGCAATTTGAGACCATTACTCCTTGTTCTGTCATCTCCTACCACTGAGAACAGTCTAGATCCATCCTCTTTGGAACCTCCTTTCAGGTAGTTGAACGCAGCTATCAAATCCCCCCTCATTCTTCTCTTCTGCAGACTAAATAATCCCAGTTCCCTCAGCCTATCCTCATAAATCATGTGCTCCAGGCCCCTAATCATTTTTGTTGCCCTCCGCTGGACTCTTTCCAAGTTTTCCACATCCTTGTTGTAGTGTGGGGCCCAAAACTGGACACAGTACTCCAGATGAGGCCTCACCAATGTCAAATAGAGGGGAATGATCACGTCCCTCGATCTGCTGGCAATGCTCCTATTTATACAGCCCAAAAATCTGTTAGCCTTCTTGGCAACAAGGGCACACTGTTGACTCATATCCAGCTTCTCGTCCACTATAACCCCTAGATCCTTTTCTGCAGAACTGCTTGCCTAGCCACGCGGTCCCCAGTCTGTAGCCGTGTGGTCTGATCATCTACAGCATGAGGAACAAGGAGATCAAAGGTGCCTTGAAGAGATTTCTCCCATGACCATGGTTTCATTCTGTGTTTCCTCACAGATATAATCAAATGATGACATTCTTATCTCCATGGGAATGTGATGTGCAACCTTTTTTATACAAAATGTTGTGTTTACAGTGGTAATAATCCAGACTAAATTCACTGAAGTCAGTAGAGTTACTCTAGATTTACCCCAGTGTAAATCGGATAAGAATTGATTGACCAATCTAGCTATAAATGGCAGAAAAAATTAAAATGAGATTAAAAAAAGCAAAATATTTTGTTAACACAGAGGTTCCCAGTGATAGTTCAGACCCTTCCAGAATATTGTGTTGTACAGCAAAATTTAAACTTTGGAAAGTCAAGAAATAGAGAGTTAATATACACGCTCATACTCTACAGGGAGACTTTGGCAAACCAGTAAAGTGCTTGAAACCACTATGGCTTATTGTTAAAGGCAGCCTAGTCAGCAAGCTGTAAATTGGCCATTCAGCAATCTCAGCTTGACCAAAGCAGGAGGGGAAGGGGGGTTGGGTGCATTGAAAGGGTAGCTTGACCCTGCCTCCTTCCTTATAAGAATTGTGTTGAAGTTGTTGATACGTGCATTTTAAAAGAGTAGGATATCTTTTAAATATTTAAAACCATGAATGTCTATTGAGGTCTCAAGGCTGCAAGTTCTGGAAAAAAAACACACCTGGTTATTCAATAATCAGAAGGAGCCTCTTGCTTGATCATTGAAACTGCTTACTTAACAATGTTTCTTTAAGGGATATGTCATTCTATTACTATTGTATAAATAAGGGGACTCGTCTGGGGACTCTTCGGGACTGGTCTCTCCCTTCAGATGCATCTTCTGTTCCCCACCAGCAGACAGGCTGCCACTGTGCCACTCGAGAGCCACACTCAGCTTCGGTAATTATCGAGGGTTGGGGGTGTTTTACTAATCTTGTTGCGGATGTATGTAAGTGCTTGAGACTAGTAAAGTTTAACTTTAAGTGAAAGCACTCTGGTGTTGTCTTGTTTGTGCCTGCCATCTATTGGTCAGATGTCTGTGTCTCCCTGATTTATTTCCTGACACCTCCTTGCACAGAGTAAAAGCTACCAAGAGCTTCGGGTTGAAAGAACCCCGGGTAACAATACAATCTTAAATCTGCCGCCAGGAGTTGACAATAGCCCCGTGGAATTCTCTGTATTAAACTCTAGCTGAATTCATTGTGTTAGCTGTAGCTGACTTGAATGGGGGAGGGAGAAGAGTGGTGTATTTGTGATATGAGGAACTTTGGGGATTAGTTGAGGAGTGCCATAGAACTGTGTTTGTAATATGGGGAGATCTGGTCTCACCCCAGCACCACATGTGTGACCAAAGGGAAGGGGTGCACATGTCCCTTGAGGGTCCCGTCTGCATCATGTCAATACAGAATTGTGTAGGGCATGTCAGTAGCAGGGCCCTGGGGTCATCTTTTCAGTGGTGAGGGGGGATATGAGAGCAGACTGTGGGTTTAATGAGGGACAGGGGGAAGTAGAGTTTAGGTGGTCTCCTGTGTGCAAGTGTGAAGGGGCTGTAAAAGGGGATGTAGTTAAATTGTACCAATGTGGCATTCTGTGGTGGGAGCAGGCCCAGTGTTCAAGCATACGACAAGCACAGGTACAGGGCTAATTTAAGAACATACATTTTAATTATGTTTGGCACTCTTTAAGACTTTTGCTATCAGGTCAACCAAACATCTAGAGTCTATCATTTTTTTTAATAAAAAAAACAAAATTAAAAAATTGGGCTTTCATAGAATTCCCCAAAATCTACAATTTTTCATGTTTTGGCAAGTGAGAAACAAATGTAACCCCTCTGCCAGGCTGAAACGATAGCAGCAAGGGCCAGGTTCAATACCTAGGGGTCCCTTCCCCGCCATGTAATGCAAACCAGCTCTAGACCCCCACCCAGTGACCTGGGAAAATCTTACACACACCCCTGGGTGCCTCAAGGAGGCAATACTTCCCCTCTCGCAAGCACAGACTTGGTGTAGCAGAAAAGGTTTAATCACATAAGATAAACAACAAGCATTAAATTTGGAAAAAAACCTCAACTAGAGTTCATAGGTCAAACCGTGAGCAAAGACCCACCCCAGCAAATTGGGCCGTGTCCTTCTCTCTGGGCCCTTGAGTCCAGCAACCCCCCAAATCACCCACAGTCCCAAAAGTCCCACAATCCAAAAGTCTCTGTCCCGGGTTAGTGCAGCCCCAGAGCTCAAGAGTCTCTTTGCAGAGGTCCCCCTCCCCAGCCTGGGTAGAAAGGGGCACCTTACGTGGATTGGGGCCAACTGCCCTGCCTCTTTGTGGGGTTCTGCTTCCACTAGTCGTCCCCGCAAACAGCTCAGCTCGCTCTGTGGGCTACTCCACTCTGCCAGCTGCTTTGGTCCACCAGCTGTCCTGTGATCCGCTCCAGCCGTCCTCGCGAGCTGCTCAGCTCCACTCACCAAGTGGCTGCACAAACTGCTCCACTCCGTTCTTCCAGTATTGCTTCAGGCTCCCCCACTCATTAGCACAGTGCTCTCAGCTCAGCAAGTCCTGCTCTTCAGTGATTTCAGCTCTCAGTGATTTCAGCTCATAGTAGGGGCGCCCCAGAACCAGTGAATTCAGCTCAGTAACCTGCATTTAGATTCTTAAGGGAATCAAAAATTAACTCTGACATTCCACAGTGGAGAGAGGCATAGGTGGAACTGGTGCTTCTGGCTCACACAAGGAGCCTGCACCACCAAGTACAGATATCTATCCCCAGCCTCTCTCCCTTGACTGGGTTTTGGAACCCATGTCCCTTGTCTAGCAAGTGCTATTTAATTGATAATGAAACCCTCTATCATAAGACAGTTTTGTAGTTCCTCATTTACTTAATCGGGGTGACAACATTTTATTGCTCCTGCCCCAATAACAACGAAATTGGGGCTCCCACAGCTGTGAAAATAACCATCCCATGCTGCTTTGCAGTATGCTAAGTGGGGTGGGAGTGCCGATGCAAATAACCGAAATACCAATGCAAACACTTTAAACTTCTTTCCGCACTCCCCATAATTTACCACCAGATGTCAGGGTGGGGCTCATCCTGACTCTGCTTACACAAACATTTTCAGCTAAAATTTGCAGAAAACTGATTTTTTTCTGCCTAAATCCACCCAAAAAAACTATGGGTTTTCAGTTCTGCTATGTATGGTAACAAAGTTCCTCCTCTTATTTGGTGGGTCCTGTGCTTGTTGGCAGATTTGCTTGCCTCGCATCACCCTGTGGGTCAAGAAACAGCCCAGAGACCTTCCGCTCTGGTAGAAGCCACAGTCCAGGTCAATTCCTCCTCTGTTTGATCAGGAGTTAGGAGGTTTGGGGGGAACCCAGGCCCACCCTCTACTCTGGGTTCCAGCCCAGGGCCCTGGGGACTGCACCTGTCTAGAGTGCCTCCTGGTACACTTGCATGACAGCTACAATTCCCTGGGCTACTTCCCCATAGCCTCCTCCCAACACCTTCTTTATTCTCACCACAGAACCTTCCTCCTGACGTCTGATAACACTTGTACTTCTCAGTCCTCCACCAGTATCCCTACTCACTCTCAGCTTCTTGCACGCCTCTTGCTCCCAGTTCCTCTCACACACACACTTCCTCTTCTCTGGCTCCCCCTGGTGTGACTGGAGTGAGTCCTTTTATAGCATCAGAGGGGCCTTAATTAAAGTCAGGTGCTTAACTGCCTCACCTGACTCTTAGCAGGTTAATTGGAGCCAAGTGTTCTCATTGGCCTGGAGCAGCCCCTGCTCTGGCCACTCAGGGAACAGAAAACTGCTTCTCCAGTGGCCAGTAGATCTCCATTCTACTCCTCTGCTGTTGCAGCCCCTATTCTGGCTCCTCTTGGATATATTATTACGTTTTTGGTTGCACTTTTCCTCTCACTTATTCATCTACGCACTCCCCATCCGTGGCTCCACAAAGTCGCAGGACATCCTTGTCAGCCTCCTCCTAGCCCTGGTCAAAATGGGCATTTACAACACCAGGGAGAGGAGGTTGGCCAACCGGATTTCCTAGAACTGTGGGGCCTATTTCTGCTCCTTCGTCCGTTCATGCATCTAGGCAGAGTTCCTCTGGGCAGTGTCCACTGGCTCCCTTGACGCCTTCGACGAACAATGGGCATTATCCAGCGTTCTCTGCTCGGTGCCCCCATCAGCTTCCCTTTATTTAGCCCTATGACCTCACTCCCGTTCCTATTTCATTGGTTGTCCCCCACAATTATTTGGTATCATGGACCTATGGATCCTCCCCTTAGGCTGTGGGGAGGTCCTTTAGCAGTAGGTGGACCCGCCCACTCCCTAGATACCAACAGGACTACTCTGCTGTTCCCAACTGGCCTGGGTCTATCACAGTATTTGAGGATACGTGAGATGTTCTGTGAAAATTTGATTAATTGAGAACACAATTTTCCTTTGCAAACAATTAAGCAAAAAATTTCTGACCACCCTTAATTGAAAACAGAGCTTTAAGAAAGCCTGGGTAATGCAAATATTGTCAATAATACAATAATTTCAACCCCCCACACCCTATTGCATCTGTTGTGTATTTGGTTGTCATGGTTTTTGTTCCTATGGCAACTGAGTTAGATTATTAGGGGATTTTTCAGCCGGCTGAGTGAGCTCTGTGTCTGTAAATAAAATGGCAGTTTTGTTAGCTGTCTGCTCTCTGGCCTCAAGTGATTTCTTCCTAAACCAGCTGCCCCCAAGGATATAACATGTGGCGACGATGGATGGGATTCCAGTGCTGCTCCAGTAACAGAAGGAAGTAGAAGTGAAGGTAAAGAACAAACAAACAAAACACCTGCTTGTTTGCACTGACTGTGAAAGTGAAACTAAAATCATGGCTACTCTGACCAGGCCACTGGAACCTTTTGATGAGAATATAGAGCAGTGGCATGTGTATACTGAGTGTTTTGAGCTTTTTGGTATTGCAAATGACATTACAGAAGCGAAGAAGGTGCCAATATTCTTAAGTGTTGTAGGGGCTAAAACCTATTCCCTGCTACGCAGCTTACTACACCCTGTTAAGCCTGAGACTAAATCTTACAGTGACATTGTGGAAATCCTGGGGTCCCATTTTTCCCCAAAACCACTGGTAATTGCTGAAAGATATAGGTTCCACAAAAGAGACCAAAAGGAAGATGAAACAGTTGTACAATTTGTAACAATTTTAAAAAAGCTAGCAGAACACTGTGAATTTAAAAAGATGTTAAATGATGCCCTGCGTGACAGGTTAGTTTGTGGTTTCTACAGTGAAGCTATATGGAAGTGCCTTCTGCTGGAGCCTGAGTTTACATTACAGAAGGCTGTTGATATTGCTGTCTCCATGGAACTGGCTACAAGGGAGGCACAAAACATTGGTGCATCCCCTAGGGTGCAACAGGGCTGCCCAGAGAATTCAGGGGCCTGGGGCAAAGAAATTTTAGGGGCCCCTTCTATAAAAAAATTGCAATACTATATTCTCCTGGGGGCTCTTGTGGGGCCCACGGCAAATTGCCCCACTTGCTCCCCTCCACAGGCGCCCCTGGGAAAAATAAACCTTCTGCATTTCGACACAAACCCAGTTTTGAGAAAACTTCTTTACAAGGTATCACCGGTTCTCAGCATCAGCTAGTGCTAAAAGGCATAAAGCTCATGAAAAGGGTTGGACAAATATTTTCCATCAAAACTTTTTCTGGATCGAAAACTAGGGGTTTTTAAAAAGCAGAAAAAAATCACGGACAATGTCTGCTTTCCTTCAAAATTTGTTGTGGTTTTTTTAATTGAAAAGCTGAAATTAGTCTGCCAAAACCTGAATATGGTTTGAGGTTTCAGAAGTGTGTGGCCAAATATTTGCTGCTTGCTGTATTTGATTGTTTAAAGAAACAATAAAAAAATTCTGCTTAAAAAAAAAATCCAAAACTTTTGAACCACCTCAGCTTGTAACCAAACACCTGAGCCCATCCAGGCAGAGATTTTTCCAGGTTTCTGATACTCTGCTGGCTTCCTTGACTCATATCTGTCTCCATAACTTTGGGTTCATTTAGGTTAGAACATAAGAACAGCCATACTGGGTCAAACCAAAGGCCATCCTTCCCAGTATCCTGTCTACTGACAATGGCCAATGCCAAGTGCCCCAGAGGGAGTGAACCTATCAGGTAATGGTCAAGTGATCTCGCTCCTGCCATCCATCTCCACTCTCTGAGAACCAGAGGCTAGGGACACCATTCTTTACCCATCCTGGCTAATAGCCATTAATGGACTTAATCTCCATGCATTTATCTGTTTCCTAGAGACTGGCTCCATGTGGTCCCTCACAAACTGGAGACGGTTACTGTGGGTTTTTCTTTCCTATAGCTTATGTACGTACTCCACAAACTGAGCATTTGAGCTTGTTCCAGAATCTGGGATGAGCTTATGTTGTCAAAACTGAAATGCTCAAAATAGCACATGCATGTGAATGGACACAGGGTGCTAAAATTAAATTAATCCAGGGGTTCTCAAACTGGAGGTCAGGATCCCTCAGGAGGTCACGAGGTTATTACTGGGAGTCATGAGGTGTCAGCCTCCACCTCAAACCCTGCTTTGCCTCCAGCATTTATAATAGTTTTAAATATATAAAAAAGTGGTTTCAATTTATAAATGGGGGGGTCACATCAGAGGTTTGCTATGTGAAAGGGTCACCAGGACAAAAGTTTGAGAACCACTGAATGAACCCCTCTGAAGCCTCAGGGAATACAGGGGAGGGGCATCTCCCTTGGTAGGGTTGGGAAGGATATTGCTCTTCTCATGTGATCCTTCCCCCCAGTGGCTAATTTTAAATGAAGCTACTACCCTCCCCTGACATGAATCTCCCTGTGGCACTGAAATTATATATACAGTATAATTTGGCATTTGAGAAGTGAAAGGGATGGTAGCTGTAGACGGGTTGGACTCAGCCCTGCGGCGCCTCCTGCTGGTGACTCTGGGAATTAGCTCTGTTCCAGCACAGAGCGCCCTCTGCAGGCTGGTGTTCCGCCTGTCCTCAGGCCCCTGTGTCCCTCCCTGGACCTGGTGCCCTTTTACATGGGGGTGCTGTCCCCTGGCAGTAACCCCTTTCTCTTAGGGTCTCCCCTCCTTGAGGAACCCCCACCCTCTATCCCCACTTTGCCTCAGTGTATGGCTGCTGCCAGTCATTGTCTAGCCCCACGTCCTGGGGCAGACTGCAGTATCAGCCAACTCATCACTGGCAAGGAGGGTTTGGACCTGCTGCCTTGGCCTACACCTGGGCTGCCCTCTGCAACTCCCAGTACCTGTTAGCCCTTCGCTAGGCCACAGCCTGGGGCTTTCCAGGCTGGAGCTCCCCCAGCCTGTCCCCAGCCCTGCTTCACTCAGGTATCCAGTCTCAAGCTCCCTGCAGCCAGGCCCTTCTCTCTCTGAAGGCAGAGAGAGACTGTCTGTGCTTCTGGCATCCCTGGCCTTCTTATAAGGCCCCGTGGCTCAGTTTGAGGCATGGCCCCAGCTGCAGCCACTTCCCCAATCAGCCCAGCCTAAAGGCTGCTTTCTCTAGCCTCGGCCCCTTCCAGGGCGGTTTTTAACCCCTTCAGGGCCGGAGCAGGGATCCACCCTGCTACATAGCCCTAATGGAAAACCTAACAGCTTGGCTCTTCTGCAAGCCTCAAACTGCTGAATGAGCTTTAGGGTAGGGAAGGCTGTGCCTCACAAACAGCCTGGCCCTGCCCCCTATCTGACCCCCACCCACTTCCTGCCCCCGACTGCCCCCCTCAGAATCCCTGACCCATCCTGCTCCTTGTCCCCTCACCGTCCCCTAGAGACCCCACCCCACCAACCACCACCCTGGGACCCCACCCCTGCTCCCTGTTTGCCCCAACCCCTAGCCACCCCCCCAGAACGCCCATAATCCACCCCCCATTCCCTGCCCCCTGACCAGCCCCCCAACCTCTGCCCCCTCCCTGTGCCCTGATTGTCCCCAGGACTCCCTGCCCCTTAGCCAACCCCCCTGGCCCCAGCCTCTTACCCCCGGCTCCCTCCTCACCCAAAGCCTCAGCGCCTCGGCTGAACAGCTGCAGCTTGTCCCCGGCGGGGCCTGAGCCCCGCCCCGCTCAGAGCCGCGTGGTGAGGGGGCGGGGCTGGGAGCTCATGCCGAGCAGAGGGAGCAGACCTCAGCCCGGAGCTCGCAGCCCTGCCCCTCACCACGCGGCTCTGAGCGGGGCGGGGCTCAGGGGCCCCACCAGAGACATGGCGCTTGATGTGCTAAGGCTCCAGGAGAGGGGCGGAGGTGGGAGCCTCCGCTATTCCCTTGGGGGCCCCTGCGGAGCCCAGGGCAAATTGCCCCCTTTGCCCCCCCCTCTGGGTGGCCCTGGGGTGCAAAAAGTTTCACAAGAACTGACCCACAAAACTGTGCAGAGTCAAAAATGTTACCGCTGTGGTAAGCCGGGTCACCAGGCATCAGAATGCTGGTGTAAAGACCTGGTGTGTCGACACTGTGGCAAAAAGGGACACATTGAGTGTGCCTGTAAACAAAATAAAAAGAGGCCTGTGGTCTGGCCGACAAAAAGAGGAACCCTGCATACCCTAGAGCAGACCCAGGATGATCAAGGTGACACCTCATCGCAAGAGGAAGTGCCACTGCATGTTTTGTCTTTGGCAGTGGGCTCACATGAATACTGGGTAACCCCGTTGTTTTAGGGGAGGGATAGCTCAGTGGTTTGAGCATTGGCCTGCTAAACCCAGGGTTGTGAGTTCAATCCTTGAGGGGGCCATTTAGGATTTGGGGATTGGTCCTGCTTTGAGCAGGGGGTTGGACTAGATGATCTCCTGAGGTCCCTTCCAGCCCTAATAATCTATGATTCTATGATGGCAAACCTATACACATGGTATTGGACACCGGTGCACCCGTCTCGCTGGTCTCTGAGACTGTGTGTAAAAAAAAAGCTACAGCATCTTCCGCTTAAGGCAACAAAAACTGTTCTGAAGACGTATACAGGAGAAGCTGTTCCCATGTTGGGCACTATTGATGTTAAGGTGGAGCTCAATGGACAGGCTGCTAAATTGCCACAGTTTGTGGTGAGAGGTAACTACCCAGCCTTAATGGGTAGGTCTTGACTTGGGAAGATTCAGCTGAACTGGGCAGAAGTGCACCGGATGACTAAAGAAGAAACCAGTCTAACCCCTATTCTAAGGAAACATGCTGCTGATTTTGGAGATGATTTGGGAAGTATGAAGGGAATCACTGTGACTTTGAACATTAAACCTGACAGTCCACCAAAATATCTGAAAGCCCGAACTGTGCCATATGCCATCAGACCAAAAGTTGAAGCAGACCTGGAGCGCCTGGTCACCAATGGAGTCCTAATACCAGTTACCCATAGCTCATGGGCCACTCCTATCGTTCCAACAGTGAAGAAAGATGGCTCTCTCCAGATTTGCGGTGAATTTAAAGTCACTGTCAACCCAGTGTTGTGTGCAGAGCAATACCCGCTTCCCCACATCAATGACCTCTTCGCAGGCCTGGCAGGGGGGACAAAAGTTCAGTAAGATTGATCTGAGTCAAGCATATTTACAGATGCACGTTGATGAAAAGTCCCAAAAGCTGTTGACTATTGTGACTCATAAGGGGCTTTATCGATACTGTCGCCTACCCTTCGAAATAACGTCTGCTCCTGCCCTGTTCCAGAGGGCTATGGACCAGATCTTTTGTGGCTTGTCAGGAGTTCAGTGCTATCTGGATGATATCCTGGTCACTGGAAGAAATGAAGAGGATCACTTAAAGAATTTAGAGGCTACCCTACAAAGACTGGAAAAGTATGGCCTACGAGTTCGCAAAGACAAGTGTAAATTCTTCAAGCCCTCTGTTAAATATTTGGGACATATCATTAATTCTGCAGGTCTTCATAAGGCCCCTGCAAAAGTTAAAGCTATTGTGGAGGCTCCCCCACCTCAAAATGTAAGCCAGCTGTGCTCGTTTCTAGGACTACTAAACTATTATGGAAAGTTCACCTCACAGTTAGCCACACTGCTAAAACCACTTCATGAGCTCCTTGGGCAGAACAAGGCCTGGAACTGAACTGAAGCCTGTAATGTTGCATTTAACAAAGCTAAGGATGCATTGCTAAATTCTGAAGTTCTAACGCACTTTGATCCATCCTTACCCCTGCAATTGGCCTGCGATGCCTCCCCTTATGGAGTGGGAGCAGTCGTGTCACATATTATGCCTTCGGAAGAAAAGAGACCTATTGCTTTTGCTTCACGCACTCTAAGCAAAGCAGAAACTAACTACACCCAAATCGAACGTGAGGCATTAGAAATTGTTTTTGGAATTCGGAAGTTTCATCAGTACCTGTTTGGGCGAAAGTTTACTCTTCTCACAGACCATCGACCTCTGATGTCAATTTTTGGACCCTACACAGGCATTCCCCCATTAGCTGCTAGTCATATGCAATGTTGGGCATTGTTACTTTCAGCACACACATATAAAATCAAATATCAAAATTCCACTCTGCACGGCAATGCAAATGGCCTCTCAAGGTTGCCTTTGCCGGTCAAACATCAAAATAGTGCCCCCCAAAAAATCTTCCGGTCACTGTGGAATAGTGCGCATGAAGGAAATTGCACGAAGCTATTTTTGGTGGCCTGGATTGGACAGTGCTATTGAAGAGAAGGCAAAAGCTTGTATGTCATGTCAGGGTGTGAGGAATGCACCCCAGTGGGCACCCCTACACCCATGGGACTGGCCTGAAAACCTGCAGCAACGTATTCACATTGACTTTGCTGGCCCCCTTGAAGGAAGTATGTTCTTGGTGGCAGTAGATGCCCATTCTAAATGGCCAGAAGTCTCTATAATGCAGTCCACTACTGCAGAGAGTACTATCCAAAAACTACAAGGACTCTTTTGTCATTTTGGTCTGCCAGAAGAACTTGAGAGCGACAACGGACCACAGTTCGTCTCTCAGGAATTTCAAAATTTTATGAAGGCCAACGGAATACACCACATCACGTCAGCACCATATCATCCATCCACCAACGGATTAGCTGAAAGATTTGTGCAGACAATAAAATACGCTTTGACATCAGCAAGGGGACAACACTCCATTCAAAAGCATCTGGATACCTTCTTACTTTCCTACAGAAACAAACCTCATGCTACGACCCAGGCATCGCCAGCCTTTCTAATAATGGGAAGACAGCTGCGCACTTGCTTTGATCTGCTGAAATCTTCTGAACCCCGACAAATTGTGCAACATCAGCAGCAATATCAAGTCATCAGACGGGCACCCAAAGCAAAAGACCGAACCTTTAGCCCGGGGTAGCCAGTTTTGGCTCGAAATTATACTTCCAGAGCTAAATGGGTCCCTGCCACAATCATCACTCAAACAGGACCTGTTTCCTACACAGTCCGGACTGCAGAGAATCTTACCTGACGGCGACATGTAGATCAGCTGTTGCCAGGTCATGCCAGTCCTCAGGACACATCTGCAGTTGAGGGGTCTGACTTCACCTCTTCTGGTGAGACACCGAATCACGAATCACCTGTTCCTGACTTTTCTCCTCCATTACTGCCGGCGGCTGAGATACCTCTTTGCCCAGCACGAGCAGATACCACCTCCTCACCCGTTCGTGCTGCGGACCCTGAGCCCATGGTACTTTTGGGTGCAACAACACCAAAAGTTCGCCATAATCCACTTAGAAACAGAAGGCCTCCTCATTGGCTGGATCTTTAGCTAGGACGAACCCACGGTTATGGGGCAAAATAATCCCCAGGGTTTAGCCGGAAATGGAGGCAATCTACCCTCCTTCTCTAGTCTAGTGTGTGTTTTATTTAGGGGATGTTCTTATTAGGGGGGAGGAATATGTTGTGTATTTGGTTGTCATGGTTTTTGTTCCTATGGCAACTGAGTTAGATTATTAGGGGATAGCCCAGTCTGTTTCAGCCGGCTGAGTGAGCTCTGTGTCTGTAAATAAAATGGTAGTTTTGTTAGCTGTCTGCTCTCTGGCCTCAAGTAATTACTTCCTAAACCAGCTGCCCCCAAGAATATAACAGCATCCAATGCAAATATTGTCAATAATACATTAATTTCAACCCCCCACATGCTATTGCATCCATTCTTATTTCTGTCTCAGAGGGGTAGCTCCCAAATAGTTAAACTGAGTAAGCAGGAAAGCTGATAGCCCACAGAATTTGTTTTGTAGACTAGTGCCTTTAAATTCAGGGTGAGAGCTGAACCAAGCAACCAAAACCTATCTATCCTGACATGGAGAACAGGTGGACATCAAGGAGATCAAGAATAGGCGGCCTTTTGTCCAAATGGCAGCCAGTACCTGGATCAGTGGGGTTCTCTGAACTGCAAACTGGAAACACGTTTGCAAAAATCTTCTGTGGAGACAATTAAATGGGTCAGTTCTTCTGTGAAATCCCCCAGAACCTACTTGCTATGACTCATATCTCAGTGAAACTGGGGCTATTGCCTTTAGTGTATACTTTGCCTTAAGCTGCTTTATTTTTATAACTGTGTCCAAAATCCCTAGGGACCTTTAAAATTCTAAACCCTGCTTTCAGTACCTTGTTAGTTTGGTCCTTAATTGAGAGCCCTGGAGAACTAAATCCTTCTTTTCACCTATAAAGCAAATGCACTTGTCCAAGACAGTGTGTCTGACTGCTAACCCGGAGGCATCATGTCTATGGAGAAGACAGGAGGTTGGTCTAATAGCAGAGCTGTGATTTTCTAAGAGTCCTGAGATGTTAAAGACAAGTTCCCAAGGAATCTTTTAACTCCATTAGGCCCTACTCCAGAAGGGAGCCACACAGGGCCGGTGCAACCATTAGGCAAACTAGGAGGCTGCCTAGGGCACCAAGATTTGAGGGCGGCAAAAAGTGGTGCCCAAAATGTCTGGGATGCTCACCCAGTGCTACGGCTTTGATCAGCTCCGGCCGGCCGGGAAGTGATGTCATTCCTCCCCCGGCAGACAGGGGTGCTGCGCTGCTCCCTGCTGTTCTGGCTCTTCCCCAGGGCCCACACCCCGCTCAGTCCCGCCCCCACTCCCCTGAGCTCTGCCGCCAGCCCCTGCTGCACCCCTTGCCCTGCCCGCAGCCAGCCCCACACCCCCTGCCTCCAGCCAATCCCACACCCCCTGCCCTGCCTCCAGCCAGCCCCACACTCCTTGCCCTGACCACAGCCAGCCCCACACCCCCTGCCTCCAGCCAGCCCCACACCCCTTGCCCTGCCTCCAGCAGGCCCCAAACACCCGCCTCCAGCCAACCCCACACTCCTTTTCTCCAGCCAATCCCAAACCCCTTCCCTGCCTCCAGCCAGCCCCACAACCCTGTCTCCAACCAACCCCCCACCCCCTCCCCGCAGCCAGCCCTACACCCCCTGTCTCCAGCCATCCCCACACCTCTGCCCTGCCTCCATCCAGCCTCACACCCCCTGTCTCCAGACAGCCCCTGCTGCACCCCCTTGCCCTGCCTCCCTTAAGCCCCACACTCCTGTGCCTCCAGCCAGCCCCACATCCCTGCCCTCCCTCCAGCCAACACCACACCTCCTGCCCTGTCTCCAGCCAACACCAGAACCCCTGCCTCCAGCCAGACCCACACCCGCTGTCTCCAGCCAGCCCCTGCTATACCCCCCGCCCTGCCCACAGCCAGCCCCACACCTCCTACCCTGCCTCCAGCCCCGCACCCCCTGTCTCCAGCCAACCCCTGCTGCAACCCCCTGCCTGGTTATTCATTTATTTTAATTAAATATGTAGACTAAATAATAAAATTAATAAAGTTTCAAGCCAAAGTTGTATTAATTCTAATGAACAATGCCATATTATGCAGTATTCATTTTTGAAAGTTTATAATCAATGCTCTGGGGCGAGGGGTGAGGGTGGGGGACACAAGCTGGAAGATTCGCCTAGGGCGCAGAGTATCCTTACACCAGCCGTGGAGCCACAATGTTCAGTGTTGGACAATATACCCACCACCAGTGCCTCTGGGACAAAATGCAGGAGATTCAGTTTGTTGGAACATATTTCTGGTAGAGGAGGTATCTAGGAAGCTGTGCAGAAGCTGTTCTGCAGGGATGAGCATGGTGGGTTGAGGCAGATGGCCATTCATATTGTTTTAAACTGGATAATCCCCTTTTGTGTGGCTTGTCTCGTGTCTGGTACTGAGAGAAAACCAGACGTGGTTTTGTCCATTATCACGGACTAGGGAGGCATGCATGGCCACACTGGTGGATGGGGCCACAGCTTTCCCAGAAATACCAGAAAGTCCGGTACTCTGGGAATGTGGCAGTGGCCAAACTAGTTGAAGGCAGAGTTGGGGAACATTTTTCCAAGCCATTGGCAGATTGTTTAACTCAGCTAAAAACATAGCAGCACCTGTCACAAACAGGTTGAGGAAACCATTTCCCAATGACAAGTTACTTTGACCAGCTCTACCAACCTGAGCTTAGAGCAACACACTCATCTTCCATGCATCTTCTGTCTCCAGGGTGCAGAGGGACTAGGAATGGGCATCTCTGAGATCATCCGGGAATAAACCTTCCCCTTCTATCACTAGGGAGTCCCTCCCCTCTTAGGTCTCACTCCCGCTGCTGTTCTGCAGTAGCTTCGTAGGCAACATCAGCCTCTGATTATTGCAGGAATAAAGTCCCCTTAAATTCTTAAGCCACTTGCACGTATGTGAGGATCACCATCTAATCTAGGCTCGCACCCTGGGGATTCAACCAGAGACATCAAGGGCTCAAAATACGAGCTTCTACAGCTTGAGCTGAACAGCCAGGCTGCCTGAAAGCCACTGGAACAGCCTCCTATCCTCTAGGTGGGGCACAGAGGGGCCTCATAACACACACTGCCCATGGGTGGGGTTTATACAGTGACACTGCACAGCTACACGGGTCAAGGGCTCCATCTGAGTTTCAGTCACCTCCCTCAGCCAGGAGGACAGTGCCTCACAGACAGTTGTACTAATGCAAAGCTATGAACTTTATTCGTGTATATTCTCTGTGTGGCCCCTTCTCCTCTCCCTCGTCCCTGTAGATCCAAAAAGTCACAGATTCATAGAGTTCAAGGCCAGAAGGGATGACCAGATCATCCAGTCTGACGTGCTGTACTCCAACAGCATCCGGCACCCGCACACCAAACCCAACAACTGAAATTAGACCAAAGTGTCGCAGCCCTCAGGAAACTAGACAATTCTGTGCCACTGGCAGACCATAGGAGAGACTGAGGTGCACCAGTGCCCAAGGTCCCCACAATGGCAGGGAAATGATTGAGATGCATGCAGAAAAGCATGGCAAGTTATCTGCACAACATGTTGGAGAGGAAAGCGACCTCCCGAAGGTCCCTGCCAATCTGACCGGGGGGAAGATTCCTTCCTGACCACCACATGATGATCAGTTAGACCCTGATCATGTGGGCAAAATCCAGCCAGCCAAAGACCCAAGAGAGAGAGATAATGGCTCAGTGCCACCTCAGAGCCCTGGCACATCCTACCCAATGTTCCATCTCCAGCTAGGGCCGCCCTGATGCTTCAGAGATTAAAAAAAAACCCTCCCAGAATACACTGGGGGGGAGAATCCCTTCCTGACCCCTGCCAGTATCCAGAGGAAACATTGAAGCATGAACTTTTAGAAACATAAGACATATGCTGCAAGTGAGACCCAGGGTTGCTGAGCTCTGCCCTCCACCATCACAAGCAGCTCCATCATACAATCTCACTCAGACATGTGTCCAGCTCTCTCTGAAAATGAATTTGTTCACTTGCCCCCCACAACTTCTATTTAGAGGCTGCTCCAGAACCTTGCCCCACTGGTGGTTAGAAACCTCCCTGTAATTTCTAGACAGTCTCTCTATCACTCACATGACCAATGTACATGTAAGCCAGGCTCCCCCTGTAACGGTTAGGCCACGAATGGTGGTTTATAAGACAATGGGTCCAGTCACCAGCTGGTGGCAATGGATATACAGTAGCTCAGATCCACAGATGCTGCAAATCGCTTTAGGGACACCAAAGTCAATGGAACTACACTGATGTGTTGAGGATCTACCCCAAATGTCTTCTCACCTACCCCAGTCTTACACCAGTCTGACTCCTCTGATTCCAACGAAGCAATTTCTGATTTATACACACAAACAAGACAACGCCCATCATTGTTTTCACTGGCCATGGAATGGGTACAAGTGACCAACCAGTGTAACAGGTACTGTTTTGACACAAAATGAAAGTCTAATTCCTTTTATGCACACAATTTACACCCATTTAACTCCACAATTGGGCCAGGTTTTCTACTGGTGTAAATCTCCCCAGCAGCAGTGACATCGGCAGAGTTAATCTGGATTTGCTTTGGTGCAACAGAGATCAGAATCAGACCTGTTTGTGTGCAAGCTGTGTGGTCATGGAAATCTCTGACAAATAAACAGATACTAAGTAAGCAAACTTTTATTAGATAAAGACAGAAATAAATTCTTGGTGAATTACATACACTCAGTCAGTCTCCTCAGGGCAGCTTTCATCTCCTTGTTCCTCATGCTATAGATAATTGGATTCATGATTGGTGGCAATACAGAATAGAGAACAGCCATCACAAGATCCAGAGCAGATGGGGAGCTGGAGGTGGGTTTCAGGTAGGCAAAGCTAGAACTGCAAACAAACAAGGAGACCACAATGAGGTGAGGGAGGCAGGTGGAGAAGGCTTTATGCCGGCCTTGCTCAGAGGGGATTCTCAACACTGATTTGAAGATCTGCACATATGACACAATGATAAAAATAAAGCAGCCTAAGAACAAACATATACTAAAAGCAAGAACCCTAACTTCAGTCAGATATGAGTCAGAGCAGGTGAGCTTCAATAGCTGGGGGATTTCACAGAAGAACTGATCGACCATGTTGCCTCCACAGAAGGTCAATGCAAACGTGTTCCCAGTGTGTAGCACAGAGTAAAGAATCCCACTGATCCAGGCACCAGCTGCCATTTGTATACACGCTCTGCTGTTCATTATTGTCTCATAGTGCAGTGGTTGGCAGATGGCGACATATCGGTCATATGCCATGATAATTAGAAGGGAAAAATCTACTTCCAACAAGAAGAGGAGGAAAAAGACTTGGGCAACACATCCAGCATAGGAAATGGACCTGATGTTCATGAGGGAGTTGGCCATGGATTTGGGGACAATCACAGAGATGGAGCCAAGGTCTAGGACAGACAGATTCATCAGGAAGAAGTACATGGGGGTGTGAAGGTGGTGGTCGAAGACTATAACCATGAAGATAAGAAGATTCCCCACCAGGGCTGCCAGGTAAATCACTAGAAACACTACAAAGTGCAAAATCTGCAGCTCCCGAACTTCGGAGAATCCCAGGAGAAGGAAATTGGTCAAGGTAGTTCGGTTGGACATTTTCTTTCTCAGGAAATTGTTTGATGTCTGCGGAGGGAGGGAAAAGAGAGCAAGGGACAGCATTAGATCAGTAAAAATAACTCTCTTTTTGTGAAAACCACCTCAATTTACTTGAGTCAGACCCTTAGCTTGTGAAGATTGGTTTAATATGGGAATGAGGATGGGGAAAAAAGCCCCACTGACTCCAATGGAGTTACTCCTGATTTACACTGGGGTGAGAGAAAATAGAATCAGCTCAATGGACTCCAGTGGAGTTACCTCTTTCTAACAAAGCTTGTTAGAAAACCTTTGTCTGTTTGCCTTTGCGGTATCTCTCCTTCACTGCTTCCCCAGCATCTCAAAGGAGGAAAAAAAAATCTGGCTTTTGGTTCCTAAAAAACCCAAACCGCTGCCAACCATATCATAGGTTTATTCCCCACTTTGAACTTTAGCGTCCACAAGATGGGGACCTGCATGGACTCCTCTAAACTAAAATCCTAGTTTAGATCTGGTAAAGCTGCCACCAGCCAGGTTTTTAGTGTCTGGCACACTCCCTGTTCCCCCAAACTTTCCCTGGGGAACACAGATCCAAACTCCTTGAATCTTTACACAAAGGGAAATAATCCATTCCCCCCACCTTCTTCCCCCTGCCCTAGTCCTTGGGAAAGGTACCTTGAATCAAACAAAGAGGGATTCCGTATCCCCCTTCCCTTCCCCTGAAAATCCAAACAAGGGAAGAAATCAATCAAGTTCTAAAAAGAAAAGGATTTTATTAAAAGAAAGAAAGAAAGTACACTATCTCTGTAACACCAGGATAAAAATATACAGGGTCTAGCTTATAAACCTGGAAGGCTTCCCGCCCCCTCCTTTCTCAGAATAATCAAAATAACAGCAAACAGAAATGAAGATATTTCTCCAGCCAACACACAATTCCAAATGCAGAAATTAATTATAAGACTAATCCGCCTTTCTAATACTCACTATACTGGATAGTAGGAAATACTTCAGGAAAACTTGGAGAACTTGAAGATATGTCTGGCATCTCTTAGATCCAAAAAGAGAACAGCAACCCAAACAAAGAACACAGACAAAGACTTCCCTCCACAGAGATTTGAAATTATCTTGTCCCTTGATTGGTCCTTTGGTCAGGTGTTCATCAGGTTACTGAGCTTGTTAACCCTTTACAGGTAAAAGAGACCTTAACCCTTAACTATCTGTTTATGACACTCCTGATTTACACTGGGGTGAGAGAAAATAGAATCAGCTCAATGGACTCCAGTGGAGTTACTCATAGTTTACACTAGGGTGATGGAGAGGAAAAATATGAACAATTGCTTTTGAGGTATTTGTATACCTCTGTCACCCAGAGGTGGGCAAACTCTGGATAATGGTGTATAAATGTTACTATCCTCAGAGGGGAATTGGGGGTCTGCCTGGCCAGATTCTGCTGTCAGGGGCACTGCTGCAAATATGGGGTAATTTCACTGCATGCCATGGAATTACTCCCACTTTATTCTGCTCTAAACTGGAGCAGCATCTCACATGGAGGTGACCCAACCCAATCATAATTACACTGTAAACTCGAGTTAGGAATACAGCCCAGGAGCTGTGATGCCCCATCCCTTGTTCTAGCCAGATTTTCACGCTTGCTGTGAGAGACAGATGTACCGGCTCCCCTCCTGCTTCTCTAACCACTCAACAAAACACCCTTCCAGAGCTTGGAAGAGAATCCAGGAGTCCCTCCAGTTTGCTCCCTGCATTAACTCTGTAAATCCAACACCCCTCTCGGAGCTGGAAATAGAAGCCAGGAGTTGAGCCACTGGACTCAACTCCCTCCCAGAGTTGGGAACACAAGTGACGTGTCATGACTCCCAGTCCCCTCCTCTAACAACTGCATCAGACTGTATCTCAGCCTCTGTGCCAGTGACTCTCCATTGCCATCAGGAATGACTGCTGCGAGTGACAATGGGTAGTCATTGGGCGAACGAACGCTAGTGAGAATGATTCTCCAGCGTGGTACTTGGGTCACTCACCTGAAGATCTGAACGTATGACACATTGATAAAAATAAAGCATAACACTCACCTGGTGTATGGTTAAAGCCCTAACCACTCAGGTTCAAGTTATGAGGGGTGCCTGCCCCAAAGTCCTTATGATAGACAGAAATAGAAACCCCAGTTCTGGCTCCTCTCTGGACTGAATTTCTGCCCAAAGCCACACATAAATTTCAGGAGGCCTGGCTCTCTGTCCCTGCTACTCTTACCCACTAGACCCCCATCTCTTTCCAGAGCTGGGGATAGAACCCAGGAGTCCAGGCTCCTAATCACCACTACTCTAATCCCCTTGACTCAACTGCCCTTGCTGCAAGTTAATAAACAGAAGTAGCAATAAACTAAGAACTAGACACAAATTGATAGATAGCTCAACAAACTAATAGAGACACAAGTAAGAAAAGAACAGATACAGAGAGTGCGAGAGAAACACAGAACTAACAAAAACTAACAGTTTGCTAGACAAGTAAAAACAAACTAATTGAGAGAGAAAAGTACAAAGAGACAGACAGACAGCAATAACAAAAAACTAATGTACACAGAGAGAAAGATATCAATGAGCTGATAGTGTTTGTCACAATTTTTGGACTACTTTAATGTAAACTCCTTAATCAATTCTAAAATATATGTGTCAATTTCATCAATTTCCCCACTCCCAATAGAAGGAAACTGAGGCACAGATATTCTGCCCTCTCTTTCCTAAGGTAAGTTCTTTGGACTGACTGAGTTTCCCATGCTAAAATTGAGCTAAGGGTGAAACTATGAAAAAAAATGTATTGTCACTTACAATTTCATCCTTAAAGTGCCACTGTGTAACTCGCAAATATATTTAATTGCAAGAGCAAACTTATGGTGCCAGTCAATGTGGAATCCTCCCAGACTGAAATGTCTTTTCTCCTCCAGCTACAAACTGCAATTGGTCTCCCCATCTCTCTCGAACCCCTTGCACACTGCTCTGTCCACCAATCTCTCTATCTAATGATCTTATCACTGTACTATGAGAGGCTGTTCCCCCACTGCACTGAGTCTGAGCTTTTGGAAATACATTGAGATCTGTGCTGTCTGCAGATGAGCTGTGTGTCAAAAAGGCTGGTACTGCAGGAAGGTGATTTATCCATGTCTGTATTCTAAGGGCTTGTGAGACTCACTGCCTGGAGCCCTCAACATCCCAGAGGAAACAATTAATTTCTCTTGCCCTCTACTTCCCTGATGAGTTTCCAGAAACTAAAATAATCAGAATTCCAACGAGGCAGCAGGGTCTCCAGGAAAGATTGTTAAGCACACACTGCGGGCAGACAGGACTGTACTCCAGACATCTGTCATCAATTCCTAGCCCTGCCACTGACCTGTTGTGTTATCTTGGGAAAGTCAATCCCTGGGGCTGTCTTTTCCCTCTCACCCTTTGCCTGTCCCTGGGACGGAGACTGTGTCTTACCTAATATAATGGGTCTCTAATATCAGATAATTATTTAATTAATTATTAAAAAGCTAAGGTTCAAGGTGTCCTGAGATCTGATCCCAACTATTCCTCTGACTTTGTTCAGTCCCTTCACTGCTCCATTCCAAAGTTGTCATCCCTTCAATGGGGATAAGAGTTACAACTTGGAGTATTTGGAATAGTTACAACATCTACCAATGTGATCTATGCCATCATGTGCCAGCAATGTCCCTCTGCCATGTACATTGGACAAACTGGACAGTCTCTATGGAAAAGAATAAATGGACCCCAATCAGACGTCAAGAATTAAAACTTTAAAAAACCAGTCAGAGAACACTTCAGTCTCCCTGGTCACTCAATTACATACCTAAAAGTTGCAATATAACAACAACAAAAAACCGTTCAAAAACAGACTCCAATGAGAGACTGCTGAATTGGAATTAATTTGCAAAAACGACACCATTAAATTAGGCTTGAATAAAGACTTCGAGTGGATGGGTCATTACACAAAGTAAAACTATTTCCCCATGTTTTTTCCTCCCCTTCGCCCCTCTTCCTCTCAACTTCTCGTCAACTGCTGCAAATGGATCATTACATATTCAGCAAAATAGTACAGATAGATACTTAGATATTTGGTTACCTCTTCTTCAGTGCTCAAAGTATTTTCGCCTGTAAAAAAATAAAAATCCCAGCACACCTGTCCAATTGTTTTGCATATGAACATTTGTTAGACATACCTGGTCTGTTAATATGTGAATACAATAATGTCACCCACTTTAATAAAATCACTGGAAATGACATAGGAGTTAAAATGATCCTCACTCTGTACTATGGTAAAAGCCTGTTAAATAGAAAGATCTGGTGAGTGTATTCCTGTCTGATGTCTCTTTAAACCAAAGTTCGCTCTTTTAATTATTGTTTTGTTTCTAATATTTACACCCATTCTGTGGTGGGAGCAGGCCCAGTGTTTAAGCATAGGGCAAGCACAGGTAGCGTCTGTCCATTGCAGTGATAAGGCAGAGCAGGAGTGTTGGTGTTAGAGGTGTTGTGGAGCATCACTCAAAGGGGGCAGAGTTAAGGTTATGTGGGCATTTACCTTACCTTACCTTAATTCTGTATGTCCAGGTTTTCAGAATCTTGAATTTTGCTGAACTGGACCTTCTAGATGGGCATGAGATCTTAACTCTGGGAGATCTTAACTCTGTTTCAATGAAGTTTTTGGCTATTTAAATTCCTAGATGTTTGAAGAGAAAGAAAAATATTGGTAGGAGTAAGTGGTTCTTGTGCTGTCTGTAGATAGCAGTGGATATGGAGGATGAGAGAAGCAAAAGGCTCTTTTCAGAACCACAATGCTTTTTTTTGTGGATGGGAGCTGTACTATGTGCCTTTCTGGGTTCCCCTCACATCCACCCCCAGAACTTCTCGATAAGTGCAGAACAAAGTGGGATGCATCTATCTGCCACATTGGATGCTCAGAGAAATGGCCTGTTCATCTTAATGAGCTATTCTGAGCTGAGCGAGAACCCTTCCAGAAGATGGTGCAGCCTGAATCAATTGCTCTGAGAAGTGTGAACTGCTCCACTCGTAGCAGTCACCCCAGTGCCAGCAGGGTCTTCATGGTGCTGTCAGTGCATCGTCCCCATGTGCCTCTTCTTAGCTTCACACCCCAAGAGGCGGCGCTTCCCTAGACCCAGCACACATGGGGAAGGGCTTAGGGAGACAGATTCAGCCCCTCAGCAGGGCAAGGACAAAGCTCCCAAAATCACGTGAGGGGAGCATGGAGGGTTGGACCCCCATAGATGGGTTAGGAACCCCCAGATATTGGCACAGACATGGGAGGGGAATGTGGGATTGTCAGGTGCCCCTGTCCCCAATATTCCACCCAGGCTGCTGTCACTCACCCTCATGTTCCCCTTCCCAGTGTCCCACCCCTCCCCATCACCTCACACCCAACCCATCTCCTATTCACCCTCCTCATTTATCCTCCTTGCCATAATCACCCCTGCTCTCATGGCCCACAAAACTCCTCTCTCCCTTTCCCACCAACTCTTCCACCCCCAATCATCTCCACTCCCCCTCCCAGGGAGCATGTGCATGGGTTATTTATTTTCATTTCAAAAAGAGTTTCAGCACCTTCTCTATATTCGGCTGTGCTCAAGTGGCAGTTCCCCAAGATTAGAAACCCTTCAACAGAGGCAGCTGTCACCTGCTTTTAGTCACAGATTTCTGCCTAGGGTTAGATTTTAAGTCACGGGGCCTAGATTTGTTGGCCAGAACATTCTCCTTTCAGCAGTTATGGGGCTGCGAGTCAGAAACAGATTTCAGACAGCTCCTCCTCTCGCCATTCACAGTGCAATCCATTTGGCGAGACTCCAAGCACTGCAAAGGCTGACGCACCTGACTGAGAACTAAGCACTATGGCTAAGATCTCTGTCACTTTATTTCCCCCGAGGGCGAGTAGGTGGACTGAACTCTACTGAGCTTTGGAGTCCCCGGTATGAGGATCTGAGCCCTGGTTTGATCTCTAGCTGTGCACAATAAATCAGCACCAAAATGCACCAACGGTAAGAAAAGTTAGAAATACTCCACTGCAGTCAACTGATTTCCCTCTCACTCATCCTGGTGTAAATCAGGAGTAATCCCAATGGAGCTGATTCCCCCATCACTCATTGCAGGGTAAGTCCATAGTGTTACAGTGACGTATGTCTGGTTTCAGGGAGAGGAGATTCAGGCCCTTTGACTCCAGCCTCTGCCGCATCCTCCACCCCCTGAACGCTCTTACTCTAGTCCCCGGGTGTCTCCTTCCTTCTACCTCACACAGCCCAGACACCCAAACAACCCCCAACCGCTTATTCCCTCCCTCTCCTCTCACAACCCTCCATCTCATGGACACTCTTGGTCCCTGTTCTTTGAGATTCCCTCTGTTCTTTGAGAGTGGCCCCGCACCGGTACTGCAGGCAGGGCTGGCTCCAAACCCCAGCGCGCCAAGCGCGCGCTTGGGGCAGAATGCCGCAGGGGGCGCTCTGCCTGTCTCCGGGAGGGTGGACCTCCCTCAGATGTGCCTTCGGAGGGTCTGCTGGTCGAGGCTCCGGTGGACGTCCCGCAGGCATGCCTGCGGATGCTCCACCGGAGCCGCGGGAGCAGCGGACCCTCCGCAGGCACATATGCAGGAGCTCCACTGGAGCCACGGGACTGGCGACCGCCAGAGCACCCCCCGCGGCGTGCCGCCATGCTTGGGGTGGCGAAATTACTAAAGGTGCCCCTGACTGCAGTGGTTAACCCTTTTTTCCTAGCAGAGGAAGCCATGCCCTGGAAGCTCTGCTGGGCATGCTTCAACTGAAGAACAGGTATAAAAGCCTGCAGAGCTGCTCAATTTGGGCTGACCGCCGGAGGAGAAGGAGGCATGCTGCTAGCTCCTGAAGAGGTAGAGCCTGCGCACCAAGATCCAGAAGCCAGCCAAGCCGGAACGTACCCTGATACCCAGATGGAGGACGTCACAGGAGGGGAACAGACCAGAGGAACCCTCTAAGCAGAGAACCTGGCAAATATGGTAGGAAGTGACCCAGGGGAACTATAGAGGCAATTGACGTTAAAGCCGTATAGGAGCTCGGCGTGTTGTGGGAAGATCCCTGCCAAGCTGGTGGTAATGGGAGTCTGCCACTACCACGGTCCTGGTTTGGGATTCAGTGGGGAGGGTGGGCTTGGATCCCCCTACCAGTCCTACCCCTTGAACTGGGAGAATTCTATGGACTCTGGCCGCTAGTCCACACGACCCCACTTGTGAGGGGAATTCAATTGACTCTGGCCATTAGGCCACATTGTGTCCACATGAGGGGGAGTGAGATCACGTTATATGGACCCTGGACACTAGGCCACACTGCCCTGATGCTTGGGGGGTGGGACTCTTATAGACTCTGGCCACTAGGCCACACTACCTTGCTTGCAAGAGGGATTGCATGGACTTGGGACATTAGACTGCACTGCTCCCACATGAGGTCAAGTTATATGGACCCTGGACATTGGGCGACACTATCCCGATGCCTGGGGGTGAGTTACATGGACTCCAGCCACTAGGAAGCGCTACCCTGACCAAGGGGTGACAGTGTGGATGAAGGCCATTAGGCCGCAACTGGCTGCCTGCCGAAAGGCGGGCTAGTGAACTTGTGAGTGGCAAGGTCCTGACACCCAGTCACACACCTGCCACAAAGAGGCAGCGTGGGCCAAGCCCGCCACACACCCCCTCCCATGGCCCAGAGTCAATTCTCCACCCAGAGTTCCTGACTCAGCTTCCTCAGAGATCCCTCCTGAACCCCTCTCGCCCACTAGTCCCCTCCTCTCCTCAGACCCATTCCCCTGACATGATCCCAGCCCCAGAGAAAAGTCCCCACCCCTGCTTCCTTCTCTCCCACCTCAAAACACCAGACATTTTCTCCTGCTTTTCTCCATTGGCCACTCCTGGCCATCACTTCCTTTCCACACCTCTTTCCTCCTTCCTCTGCCTGGCCGTCTCTAGAGCTGGGGGACTTTCAGTCCCTCATCCCATTTAGACCATCACCTCTCAGCCAAGCCTGCCCAAGGAGGGGAGAAGGGAACGCCCATCTGTGGAGTAGATCCCTGTCTGCTAGGAACTGCAGAGAGTCCCAGCAACTCAGGACATTCAGTGAAGGGACATAGCAATGGCTGATGGATAATGCAGTGGTGGGAACATGAGAGAGAGAGAGAGAAAGAGCGAACCAAACTATTCTGACAGTGGGTGCAAAAATAGCTAGACAGATATGACCAATGATTCCTAACACTGGAGGCACGAATGCATCGCAAGCTGGGAAAAAATCAACAAAGATCAGATCAGTAAGTTTTCCATTTCAATTAAATGTGTTAGATTATTAATATACAGGGCTAATTTAAGAACATAGAATTTGAATTATGTTTGGAAATCTTTAAAACATTTGCTATCAAGTCAATCAAACATCTACAGTCTATCAGATTTGTTTTTTTATCAAAAAAAATTGTTTTCATAGACTTCCCTAAAATCTCCAATTGTTCATGTTTTGACAAGTGAGAACCAAACATTTTCAGAAAAAAATTTGCAGAAAACTGGAGTCAATGGGGCAGATTCCATTGTCTCTCATTTTAGGGATTTCCATAGTGTTACACTGGAGTATCTCTGGTTTCAGGGAGATGAGATTGAGGCCCTTTGACTCCAGCCTCTGTCGCATCCTCCACCCCCTGAACACTCTTACTTTAGTCTCTGGGTATCTCCTTCCCTCTGCCACACCCAAACGACCTCACCCTCTAATCCCTTCCCAATCCTCTCACTAGCATCCACCTCACGGATGTTCTTGGTCCCTCTTCTTTGAGATTCCCCTCCCATGGCCCAGAGCCGATTCCTCACCCAGAGTTCCTGAGAATACCAGACATTCTGGTACTTCTGGGAAAGCTGTGGGCCCACCCCTGCCTGCGTCTCCCCACCAGCCAGTGTGACCTTGCATTCAACTCTCGTCTGTGATACTGAACCAAACCAGATGTGGTTTTGTCTCAGTACCAGACAGGGGACAAGTCACACAAAATGGAGATTATCCGGATTAAAACCAAATGAATGGCCACCTACCTCGACCCCTACCCCCGCCCCCAATAGCTTCTGCACAGATTTCTAGATACCTCCTCTGCTAGGAATATGTTCCAATAAACCAGATCTCCTGCATTCTGTCCCAGAGGCACTGGTGGTGGGTATATTGTCCAACAGTGAACAGTGTGGCTCCCTTCTGGAGTAGGGCCTAATGGAGTTAAAGGAGTCCTTGAGAACTTGCATTTAACTCCTCAGAACTCTTAAAAAATCACAGCTCTGCTCTTAGACCAACGCCCTGTCATCTCCCTAGACAGGATGCCACCAGGTTAGGTGTCAGACACACTGCCTTGGAGAAGTGCACTTGATTTATAGGTGAAAAGAAGGATTTAGTTCTCAAGGGCTCTCAATTAAGGAGCCAACTAACAAGAGACTGAAAACAGGCTTTAGTCTAGAATTTTAAAGGTCCGAAGGGGTTTGGACCCTAGGTCTCATCAATGGAAACTTTTGCAGAATATTCATAGGATTTAAGGCCAGAAGGGACCATTAGCTCACCCAGTCTGAGTCTTCCCCCTTCCTGTAGATCACATGCCATTTACCCCAGTCTTGAGGCCAATAACTTATGTTTGACAAACTCATGTTCCAAAAGGGCATTCAGTCTTGATCTAAAGACATCAAGCTATGGAGAATCCAGCACTGGCCTTGGCAAAAGCTCCTCAGAACTCTTAAAAAACCACAGCTGTGGTATTAGACCTACCTCCTGTCTTCTCCCTAAACAGGATGCCACCGGCTTAGCTGTCAGACACACTGCCTTGGAGAAGTGCACTTGCTTTATGGGTGAAAAGAAGGATTAGTTCTCAAGGGCTCTCAATTAAGAACCAAACTACCAAGAGACTGAAAACAAGCTTTAGTCCAGTATTTTAAAGGTCCCTAGAGCAGCGGTCCCCAATACGGTGCCTGCAGGTGCCATGACGCCCATGGAGGCATCTAAGCGCGCCTGTGTCCTGGCCAGCATTCGAACATCCGCCGAAACTCAACCGCCGCCACGGTCCTTCAACTGGCACCCACCAGATGAAAAGGTTGGGGACCACTGCCCATGGGGATCTGGACCCTAGGTCACATCAATGCAAATTTTTGCAGAATATTCATAGAATTTAAGGCCAGAAGGGACCATTAGCTCACCCAATCTGAGTCTTCTGACCTCCTATAGATCATAGCCCATTTACGTCTGTCTTGAGCCCAATAATTTATGTTTGACGAACACATGTTCCAGAAGGGCATTCAGTCCTGATCTAAAGACATCAGGCGATGGAGAATCCAGCACTGGTCTTGGTAAAAGCTGCCAAGGTGAATTGGACGTCCAGTCCCATTGAAGGGAATTTTCAAAGCTATTTGGGGAATCTGATAGATTTGAAGTTCTGAGCCTTATTGTATTCGTTTTCCCATCATATGGTTTAGCATATGGCACAAGGGATTTTGCTGCTCTTTGATCATTTCCTCAGTGGCAGTTGCCGTACTGGGAAGAGAAAAGAAGTCTGAGTGGGGACCTGATAACAGTCTTCAAATATGTTATGGGCTGTTATAAAGAGGATGGTGATCAATTGTGCTCCACGTCCATTGAAGATAGGACAAGAAGTCATGGGCTGAATCTGCATCAAGGGAGATTTAGGTTAGAGATTAGGAAAAGTTTTCTAACTCTAAGGACTCTGGGAGATGCCGAGGAGAGGATTGTGTGCTAGCTCAGAGAGAGATGCCTAAGTCCCATCAGGGAGGCCCCTGTCTCTGCTAGCGAACCACAAACCAGTGGAAGATAGGCATGTGCTTGATCCACGGACTGATCTGGTAGTATCCATTACTTGATGATATCAAATGGATACTCCCATCTAACAAACATACCTAGCCCACCCAATCCCACACCCACATATTCCAAAAACATGTGGAACAAAGAAACAAATCAACCAACCAACCAAATACAGTACATCCTTGCTATAACGAACCCTTGAAAAACTAAGCCATTTGTTCGTTAAAGCCAGGGGTTCATTATAGCAAACAGCCCTGCCTCTGGGGGCAGCAGCTGACACCTTTAGCCCCATGGCCATGGCAGAGGCTGATAGCTCTTCTGGCCCTGGGTCAGTACTGGAGGCAGAGAGCTCCTCCGTCCTTGGTGACATGGCAGGGACAGAATGTTTACTCCCCACCCTGAAGAAAGGAGAAGAGCCAGAGACCCCATGTGTGACTTTGATATGGTAACTGATTTTATGTGGAAAGTGCTCTGATACCATGGTAATGGGTGGCAGTACAAAAGCCTCAGACTGATCGATTGATCAATAGATGGAGGGGTATCTATGTGGATGGAAGGATAGCTAGACAGGGATAAGCTCATTGAGGATAGGTTCAGTAATGGCTATTAACCAAGAGGGTCAGGGATGCAACCCTGTGCTCTGGGTGTCCCTAAGCCTCTGACTGCCAGATGCTGGAATTGGACAGCACAGAATTCTCTCTGAAGCATCTGATATTGGCCAGTGTGTGAAGACAGGATAATGGGCTAGATGGACCTTTAGTCTGACCCATGTCGGAGAAAAACTCAGTTCTCGCTTTTTCTTTGGGTGCAGCAAAATCAAATACTTTATTCTTTCTCTAGTAATTACAATAGAGGGAGGGAGTGTCCTAGGACACAGGGTCGCCCCAGTCCCGGACAGGTCTCTCAACTGGTAAACAATTACAGCAAGCCTTTATACCTTTGTTACAGACAATAACTAGCAATAATACAGACAATAATGAGCAACAACTACATTTTGTTTATACATAAGCCTTTCTGCTATCTTATTTGTCTCACTCCTAGAAGACGCCAGCCTGAATATTTGATTATCAGTACAAGGTCGTAATAACTTTTTACACAGTTCTTTTCCTCTCGCCTCACACTATCCTTGCTTCTACAAGTCTCACGTCATTAGGGTTACAGCTAGCCTAACTCTTGCTAACTGACTGACATGCATTAAAATTCCCTTCAAATCCTTGTTAATTCTTTCCCTGCTTCCACACTCCCCCCTTTTGTACCTCTAGTACAACAGACATTTTAAAATCTCTATTTGCATTAAACCATGGATTTCAGATTCTACAGCAGATATGTCAACCTTAGGGGTTTTCATTGGATGTAATGACAATGCATGATTAGCATGAACATGAAAGGTATTACTATTATGACATTTTTTACAACAACAACAACAACAATAACATAATCCTAAGGTAACTAACAATACTACAAACAATAACATTCCCATAGGAATAATATAATGGGGTTGTTGTACAGTTTTGGTAACAAAGCACAATACATCATACTTAGTACATAAAGTAGACACTCTATAAGCTGTATGAAAGGCATTCTTTTCAGCTTGATATATATTCTGAAGCATGTGAATTTGCCCTTGCAATTCAGAGATTCTTTGAACCTCTGGTAACAATGAAAGCAAGTTTTGAAACCCATCAGGCACTACTCTAGTCCAATTAAAATATACCTGAAATCTAAGAGCTACTTGCAACATTCTATCTGCAGGCCATTAAATGATATGATTGCCTGCAGCAGTGGTAAGATTAATATGTATATCTTGCAATGTGGTGGCTTTAACGTACACACAGCTATCATTAGCTTGAAAAAGTGGGTGTCCCGTCAGGGTAGTTCCTTGACCTCCACCCTCCCAGCATATATTGTCATAAACAGTGACAACTTCCCCAGGCTTCAGTTTCCGTACACACTGAAGCTGTGGTGGTTCTAACGGCCAAAATGTCCATTGATTTCCTAACCCCATCCAGATATCAGCTGTAATCCCAGGAGCACTAACTAAAAATCGATTAGGAGAATCAGGTGGTCTCACTTCCCAGATATCTCGGTGAATCATCCAATCCCATATCCATCCTCCCCATGGACCCGGTAGGATTCGGTATGTGGGAGCCCACACCCCCTTAACCGGTCCATATGCGTGGAAGGAGCACTGTGAACGTCCACACTTCCATCCAGAAAGTCTCCAAGTATGTCTCCATGGCCACAGATTAGATGGTACTCCTGATGTGTCTGTAAGGGCAGTGGGCCAAGCTTGGTGCTCAAGATCATTCCGAATGGCCATCAGCTGGTCATTCAGGAAATCCTGAATTTCCAAACATGCTAGATCCCACTGCAATGCCTTCCCAGCCTCAGTGATATTCAATACCATCTCTCTCAATAACTTCTGGGTCATAGAACTAAGGGCGGAAATGACATGTAACTCACCCACTCCGGTTTGTACTTGGGTTAGCTGTGCCCCAGAAATTAGGCCGGTGGCCTTCTCTAGTTGGCCCAATTTCTCATCATGTTCTTGGTTCTTAAAAACATTCCAAACAGCTGCTGCACTATTGGCCCCATCCCATAAGGATCCGGTCAGGTCCCTCTTCTTTCTAGAGGAAATAACCCAGGCCCTCTGTTGTGCTAATCTAATGGCAGCCCCTTGTGAACAATTTGGATATGTAGAGGTGATCTGAAAACTAGATAAAGGCAATGTAAACTTCACAGTCCCTAGTGTAGTGTTAATTACAGTCCATCGATATTCTGCTACATCTCTCCTTAGTGTAGGTCTATACCACATCTGTTGGTTGTATACCTTTATATATTTCCGGGAGGTATTAATATTAATAGCATAAGAGGGAGTGTATTGCAATAAAGTACAGGTTACATTATCAGTCACTGGAATGGTTTCAATACAGGTAAAATTTCCAGTAGCAGAACAAACTCTTTGGGTATTCGTTTGATTGTTCACTAATTAGGTAACCAAATAACAATAAGGGCCTCTTTTAGGTAACAGAGCACAAATTCCAGGAATAACCATCATATCTACTTCACTATGGAACCCATCAATTTCATTCATAAATTTTTGGGGCTTATTTGCAGTAATATTATGGATCTCTATTTTCACCGATCCATTTGTTTTCCACTAAATTGTTCACTCATATGAATTCTTTTGAACTTTAAAAAATAGTCTTTCTGAGCAATATTCTAATAAATCACTAAAATGGGAAGGCCTTGGCCAATGAATTTCATTAGAATATACAATTTTGTTTGTATCTGGATAAATTACAGAGGTGATGGCCAGGTTTGAGGGGCTAGTGGGGGTAACCTTTGTGGTAGCAAGGCGCTTTCGGTATTCATCATCTGAAAGCCAATTAGGGAGGGCAGTACATCCCCAGGGTACTTGTCCATAAGCACAGAGCCCTGCCCCTGGAAGAAATCCAAGCCACCATTCAACCCCACATTCCCAAGCATGTTTTCCACAGTTCCCTCCTTGCCAATTAACGATACTTTGTTTCTTCCACCAGGGCCAGTTCTTAATGTCTCTTTTAGTCAGGAATCCCTGGACTCTGGAGGTTTCTGCAGAATGAATGTTTCTTCTTTTCTTCTCCAAAAACAATTGTGGTTTAGCATGATAAAGGGGAGAGGTCTTTAATGTTGGAATTCCTTTAGAAAAATCCAAAGGCACAGTAGGTCTGTCAGAGGACAAGGGAGAGGTTGCTAGTACGTCACCTTGCCCTCTTCTACCGCTGTCCAGCAGGTACAGCAGGGCTAGAAGAAGGAGTACGCTGATCATCAGTAGGAGTGTCCTCCCGAGGTGGAGGGGTCTTTTTGCAGTGAGATGCATGGGTCCAGGCAGGTAGTCCTTGACACTTCACAGCAGTGTTGGTGGTTAACAGGACTTGGAAAGGGCCTTTCCAGCGTTGAGCCAAGGCAGTCTTTCGTTGATGGATCTTTATGTAGATCCAGTCTCCTGGTTCCAACGAGTGGCAAGGTTGCACAGGATCCTTCGGTAATGCTTCCTTCACCTGTGTATAAAAAGACTTAACACATTTCATTAGTGCCTGACAATACTTAAGCATTATGTCATCCATCAAATGAATGTCCATCTGAGCTAGGGTTAGTGGGGGTGCAGCTGGTAGTCGCATTGGGCGTCCTGTCAAAATCTCATGAGGGCTGAGTCCAGTCTTTCGATTGGGAATGGCTCTCATACTCATCAGTGCCAAAGGAAGGTCATCTGGCCACTTTAAGTTTGTCTCAGCACAAATCTTGGCCAGTTTATTTTTTAAAATCCCGTTCTGGCGTTCCACTGTCCCAGCAGACTGTGGGTGATGAGGGCAGTGAAGGTTGTGTTGGATCTGCAAAGCTGCACATAACTCCTTTACAATCTGTCCAGTAAAGTGAGTTCCATGATCACTGTTGATACTCACAGGGATGCCAAAACGTGGTACAAAATCTTTAAGCAGAAGTTTCACAACAGTCCTGGCATCTGCTTTCCTGCAGGGAAAAGCTTCAACCCAATTGGTAAATACATCAACTAAAACTAATACATATTCATAACCACAACATTTAGACATTTGAATAAAATCAATCTGAATATTTACAAAAGGTCCCCAAGGGGAGGGTGGGCTTCCCGCTTAGCTTTAACAGCTTTACCAATGTTGTGCTGTTGACAAATCACACAGTGTTGACAGTAGGAATGTGCTACAGAAGGGAAACTGGGTGCACACCAATCTCGGTTAACTGCAGCAACCATCCCCCCTTTGCTCACGTGTGCCATTCCATGGTATATGCGAGCAAGATAGGGCAGTAACATCTTCGGTGCCACCAGGCGACAATCTGGGGCATGCCAAAGATGATCAGTATGTAAAATGCATCCAGCAGCACTCCAAGAGTGTTTCTCGGTTCTTGATGCAGCCTCCTGGATCTTAGCCAGATCCTCAAGGGAGGCTAGTGAAGGCTGCTCAATTAGGACACAAGTATGTGCAGCCTGAGGTACGGAAAGGGCCGCTGCTTTGGCTGCAGAGTCTGCCAAAGCATTTCCACGGGTAACTTCATCATGAGGGGTCTTGTGAGCAGTACATTTAAGAACAGCAATAGCTTTAGGCAACAAAAGAGCATCCAAAAGAGCAGATTCATAAAAACCATTCTTAATAGGAGAACCAGTGGATGTAAGAAAACCTCTATATTTCCAAAGCAACCCATAATCATGTACCACTCCAAAAGCATAACGAGAATCTGTATAGATAGTAACTGTTTGATCTTTAGCTAGAATGCAAGCTCGAGTTAAAGCCACAAGTTCAGCTACTTAAGAGGAAAACACTGAAGAAAGGAAAGCACTTTCAACAACAGCACAGGCAGTACATACAGCATAACCAGCAACCAATTTACCCTTAGAATCTCGCAAGCATGAGCCATCCACAAAATAAAGGAGATCAGGATTTTGCAAAGGCACATCTAGTAAATCATCTCTAGGACGAGTAAGGACAGATGTTACAAACACACAATCATGTGGTTCTCCGTCTTCTGGCCCAGGCAACAAAGAGGCTGGATTAAGAACAGGGCAACGAGACAAAGTAATAAGAGATGAAGATAGCAAAACAAGCTCATATTTTGTAAGACGAGAAGTGGATAAATGCTGTGTCTTAGATTTTAACAAAAGTGCAACCACAGCATGAGGAACAGCAACAATCAAAGGAGATCCTAAAACAATAGATTCAGATACCTGAACAGAAAGGGCTGCTGCAGCCACAGCCCGAAGACAAGGGGGAAATCCAACTGCCACAGCGTCTAGGGTAGTACTGTAATAAGCAATGGGACGGTGTTTGTCTCCGTGCTTTTGCGTTAGTACAGCCAAAGCAAACCCATTATGCTCATGACAGAAAAGAGTGAATGGATTAGTATAGTCAGGAAGCCCCAGAGCCGGTGCGCTGGATAGTCTCTGCTTGATAGCAACAAAAGCTCTCTCATCCTCTGGGGACCAAGGAAGTGGCTCAGGGGTACCTGACTTAGTCAGATCTTGTAAGGGTTTAATCACTGTTGCATAACCTAAAATCCACTGTCTGCAGTATCCAGTCATTCCCAGAAAAGTACGCATTTGAGAAATAGTACCAGGCCTAGGCATATTTAAAATAGCTGAAATACGAGAATTTGATAAATAACGCGTGCCATGAGAAATATCATGACCAAGATAATGAACCTTGGGTTGACACAGTTGGAGTTTTTCCTGGGATGCTTTGTGACCTTTGGCAGCTAAAGCAGTTAAAAGTGTCAAAGTATCAGTTTTACAAGATTCAAAAGAGAAAGATGCCAGCAAAAGGTCATCCACATACTGTATAAGCACTGATTTACCGGGGAAAACCACATCATCCAGATCCTTCTTTACGATCTGGGAAAACAGGGATGGAGACTCAGTATACCCTTGGGGTAATCTGGTCCAGGTATACTGACATCCTTTGTAAGTGAAGGCAAATAAATACTGACTATCTGGGTGAATGGGAATAGAAAAAAATGCTGAACACAAATCCACAACAGTAAAATAAGTGGCTGACGGGGGAATACAAGAAAGAATTGTAGTTGGATTTGGAACCACAGGAAAAGAAGGTAAAACAACAGCATTAATCGCGCGGAGGTCTTGAACAAACCGATAGGTGTTCTTTCCTGGCTTCTTTACAGGAAAGATAGGAGTATTACAAGAACTAATCGTGGGAACAATAATACCCTGTTGTAATAAAGACTCTATGACTGGAGCTATTCCTTCCTCTGCTTCAGGATGCAGTGGGTATTGTGGAACCCTTGGCAAAGTTTTAGCAGGGTCAATAAGAATTGTAACCAGCTCGTCTGTCCTAATCTGTCCCACTTCATTTGCATGACGAGACCAGAGATGGGGGGGCACTTGTGATAACAAATGCACAAGGTCAGGGCTAAGAGTTATCGTTGATTTAGCTGGCTCTGCTATATGGAGTGTGGCCAACACCAGGTTAGTATTCTCATCAGGAACTTGTAAGAATACACCATCTGGTGTACAATAAATGGTACAACCTAATTTACACAACAGATTCCTTCCCAGCAAATTCACGGGAGAGGAGGGGCTGAGCAAAAACGCGTGCTCATCAGCGAGGGGCCCTAGCAAAACAGCAAGGGGTTTTGTGACAGGATGCGAAACAGGACAGTTTAAAATGCCTACAGCATTAACAGACAACGCTGACAAAGGAACAGAGGGAAACTCTGAGAATCTTAAAGCAGATTTACTAGCTCCGGTATCCACAAGACAAGTAACAGATTTTCCTGCAATTTTACAATTAACATATGGGCCTTCCTGATTAATAGGAATTAAAGGATTCATGATGTAGTTACGTTCCCTCTGGCTGTCCTAGTAAGGGGTATTCTGTGGGAAAAAAGCAGGTGCTTCAGGATTTGGGAACAGAGGAGGGTTTTGAGATAGTCGGTTTGGACACTCATTTCTCCAGTGTCCCTCCTGACCACAAAAGTGGCATGCAGTGCTCCCAGTCGGGGCAGGATTCTGGGCAGGATACGAGGGACCCCTTCCCATACCTCGCCCACGACCTCGTCCTCTTTTTATTCCCCCACGGCCCCTGTTTTGATAAGTTTGTAATTGCAAAGCCATAAGTTTTGATTCAGTATTTTCTTTTTTCTGCTCTATGCAAGCTGTACAATGATTGGCAACTGTCACCAATTCTGAAAGGGGTTTAGTTTGCCAGCCAATACAAATAGTTCTTAATGGTTGCTGAACTTTTTGTAAGAGTCCCTGAACAAAAGCAGCTCCTACCGCTTCTCTGGCATTTTCAGCTGGATTAGCAATTCCCGAATGCTGTTCAAAGACCTTTGTCAGTCTATCTAGATAATCAGCAGGGGACTCTCCTTTGCTCTGTTTACAGTTAGTAATTTTTGTCCAATCTGTTTTCTTAGGACAAACCTCTGTAATAGAGGTTAAGAGACGCTTCCTAGCCTCTCTCAATTCACGCTCAATTCCAGGCTCGGTATCAGGCCAAGCTGCCTGTCTAATAAGCCGTTGTTGAACTTCAGCTGGCAGTACCGCTCGCAAAAGTTGATTAATATCTGCCCAAGATGGATTATAGCACTGAATCACTGTCTGGAGCTCTTCTCTAATTTTTTCTGGCTCCTCCCTGATTTTAGGAAATTCTTTTACCAAGTTTCTAAGATCTCCAGGTGTCCAAGGGGCATGCACCTTAACTAACTCCCCTACAGCTCCAGGCAAATCTCTCAAAGAAGCCTGGATTGTCTGTGCCATGCTTCTAAGAGAGTAGTGGGCATTGTTATCAGAAGAACCAGGGTTGATTGGGCTACTGGGATCACTCAGTAGTGAAGAAGACAATTCTTCCAAAGAAGGAGAATGAACAATTTGTGCAGTTGATACTTGCGGCGGCGATATTACCACCGCCAGCATAGCCTGAGTGGGGTGGGGCAGTGGGAGGTACTGGCTGCGGCTGTGGAATGCTGCTAAAAAAATCCACTATGTCCTCAGCAGTCTCCTCCTCACTTTCAGCCTTAACTAATTGGGGATAAAGAGAAACAGAGGGATTCGCTCGAGCAGGAAGACATTTGGATGTCTTACATTTAAGTTTCAAATCCTGTACTTCAGTTTTTAATTTTTCCTGGGAGTCCTTTAGACTCCGCACCCGAGACTCATGGAGTCTCTTGGTTGCTTCCTCCCACCAATACATACACTGCTCCCACTGCGCATCAGAGGCTTGTGAAGTAAGGGTTCCTCTGAGGTATGTAAGTTTATCTAACTCAAAGGTACCTTCTAATGGGCATTGTTTAAATGAATTTTCACGCGTGTACAGATTCCAATCATTTAAATACCTGCAGGTTTTAGGACCATAATGTACGTACATGTAATATGCTGGGGTACCCTTAGGGGGTAAGGTGGAATGTTTAGACTGTCCCTCCCCCATTTTCCAATCACACAAACGGGGGGGGTGCCCTGTCCGCGCTAGCAGATCATAAACTGAGGATCTCTCCCTACAGGGTACTCACACAGGAGAGACTAACGAGAATGACCACGACTCTCCTACACCTCCCTTCAGCAAAGAGCGTCGGCTAGTCTCTGGGAGATGGCGCAGCTTACTCTGATTGCTTCCAGTGAGATGATCAGACTGTCAGTAGCCCACACGGAAGGGAAAGGGGAGGGAAGATGGGTTCACACACTCCTAGACCCAGGTAGCTTCCTTGCCGGACTATGCCAGGCTGAGTCAGCCCACCGTGGGTCGGATCTCCTAAAGATCCACTAGTTACCGGGCTTGCGTTAGAGTAGTCCTGGTCACGAGCTTTCACTTCACAGGGTACTCTGGGCATCTTCTGGTAACAGTCACTCAGGCCTGGTCTATACTAGGCGTTTAAACCGGTTTTAGGAGCGTAAAACCGATTTAATGTCACACCCGTCCACACTAAGAGGCCCTTTATATTGGTATAAAGGGCTCTTTAAACCGGTTTCTGTACTCCTCCCTAACGAGAGGAGTAGCGCTAATATCGGTATTACCATATCAGATTAGGGTTAGTGTGGCCGCAGATCGACGGTATTGGCCTCCGGGCGGTATCCCACAGTGCACCACTGACCGCTCTGGACAGCAATCTGAACTCAGATGCAGTGGCCAGGTAGACAGGAAAAGCCCCGAGAACTTTTGAATATTTCCTGTTTGCCCAGCGTGGAGCTCCGATCAACACGTGTGGTGATGCAGTTAAAAATCAAAATAAAGAAAGAGCTCCCACATGGACGATGCGGATGTGATCGCTATAAGGGCAGGCAAATCTGTTCTATCAGCGCTCCATTACAGAAGACGAAATTCAAAATCATTTTTAAAAAATCTCCAGACAGATGCCATAGCAGGGACTCAGCGCACTGCTGCGTGACAAGCGTAACAGAAAGCCAAAGAATCAAATGGACGCTCATGGACTGAAGGACTCAAGCTATCCCACAGTTCCTGCAGTCTCTGAAAAGCATTTGCATTCTTGGCTGAGCTCCAAATGCTTCTAGGGTCAAAAACAGTGTCCGCGGTGGGTCAGGGCATAGCTAGGCAATTTACGCACCCCACCACCCACCACCAGAAGTGAAAGGGAAAACAATCCTCTCTTGACTCTTTTACATGTCACCCTATCTTTACTGAATGCTGCAGATAGATGCGATGGTGCAGCACTCAACACCAACATCCTTGCTCCCCCCACGCCATGGATGGCTGATGGTACAATATGACTGGTATCTGTCCTCATCATCAGCCTATTGGCACATGGGGCAGTGCAAAAGGACTAGTAACCATGCTGACTAGCATCGGTAAGGTCAATCAAGGGCGCCTGGTCCTAATTTTTCGTGGTAGATGGTACAGTATGGCTGATAACCATCGTCATCATAGCAACAGGGGGCTGAGCTCCATCAGCCCCCACCCTTCATGTGTAAAGAAAAGATTCAATTGCCTCTGGACTAGCAGAGGGATGCTGGGCTCCTCTCCTCCACACTCCTTACTGTCCTGTCTGGACTATCATAGCAGCTGGAGGCTGCCTTCCACTCATATCTCACTAACAAGTCACTGTGTCTTATTCCTGCATTCTTTATTACTTCATCACACAAGTGGGGGGACAATGCTACGGTAGCCCAGGAAGGCTGGGGCAAGAACGGAATCAACAGGTGGGGTTGTTGCAGGAGCACCCCCTGTGAATAGCATACAGCTCATAATTTCTGCAGGATCTGACACAGAGCAGCTGTGCTCTCTGGTTCTCTGATACAGTGGTTCTCTAGTACACTTGCCCATATTCTAGGCAGGACTGATTCTATTTTTAGATACCAAAAAGGAGGGATTGACTCAGGGAGTCATTCCCAATTTTGGCTTTTGTGCCCCTGGCTGATCTCAGCCAGGGGCACTTATGACACCAGCAAATGGTGCAGTGCAAAAGGACTGGTAGCCACGATCATCTTATTACCAATTTATGGTATGGTAGATGGTACAATATGGCTGGTAACCATCTCTACTATCATGCAAAAGCAAAAGCATGCTGCTGTGTAGCGCTGCTGAATTGCCTTTGTGAGCGGCATCTAGTACACATACGGTGACAGTCACAAAAGGCTAAACAGGCTCCATGATTGCCATGCTATGGCATCTTCCAGGGCAATCCAGGGAAAAAAGGCACGAAATGCTTGTCTGCCGTTGCTTTCCCAGCGGAAGGAGTGACTGACGACATTTACCCAGAACCACCCGTGACAATGATTTTTGCCGCATCAGGCACTGGGATCTCAACCTGGAAATTCCAAGGGGCAGGGGAGGCTGCGGGAACTATGGGATAGCTACGGAATAGCTACCCACAGTGCAACACTCCAGAAATCGACGCTAGCCTCGGACCGTGGACGCACACCACCGATTTAATGTGTTTAGTGTGGCCGCGCACACTCGATTTTATACAATCGGTTTTGTTAAACCGGTTTATGTAAATTCGGAATAATCCCGTAGTGTAGACGTACCCTCACACTGGTGTACACACACACACACCAAGGCCTCTTTTTTCCCCTTTTTTCTTCTTTACCTTTTTTTTTTTTTTTAACCACGATGCATCTTTACCTGGTCCGGACCAATACCATGAGGCGGTATGACAACCCCTCTTGAGGTGGTAAAAACCCCTCAGCACCGGTGCATTCTAATGCATTTACCTATGCATTACCTTATCCATTTACCTATGCATTTACCTTGTTGGCCAACTCAGCAGTTCCCAATACTGCTATAAACTAACCTTTTTGGGGCCTTTCCCCATTACCTCTCTGCATCTGATCTTGCTGCACAGTCAATAAGTTCAGATGGCGTGAGCCCAACAGAGACAGACGTCCCCACAGACAGTCCTCCTCCGACACCCCAATAGAGATTTCAAAAGGTCTCTTACCTCTATTGTGGCGCCATGGGGTTCGAAGGGGAATGATCCGTAGTAGACGTCTGTTGGTCCGTGGGCGTTGCCATCCTGGACGAGCCCCCAAATTGTCAGAGAAAAACTCAGTTCTCACTTTTTCTTTGGGTGCAGCAAAATCAAATACTTTATTCTTTCTCTAGTAATTACAATAGAGGGAGGGAGTGTCCTAGGACATAGGGTCGCCCCAGTCTCGGACAGGTCTCTCAACTGGTAAACAATTACAGCAAGCCTTTATACCTTTGTTACAGACAATAACTAGCAATAATACAGACAATAATGAGCAACAACTACATTTTGTTTATACATAAGCCTTTCTGCTATCTTATTTGTCTCACTCCTAGAAGACGCCAGCCTGCATATCTGATTATCAGTACAAGGTCGTAATAACTTTTTACACAGTTCTTTTCCTCTCGCCTTACACTATCCTTGCTTCTACAAGTCTCACGTCATTAGGGTTACAGCTAGCCTAACTCTTGCTAACTGACTGACATGCATTAAAATTCCCTTCAAATCCTTGTTAATTCTTTCCCTGCTTCCACACCCAGTATGGCCATTCTTATGTTCTTAGATAAACAGATAGATAGATTTTGATCTTATTTATGTAAGTGTAAATTTATAGTAACTCCACTGACCTGAGTGGAGTTTTTCTATATATTTACCAGTGTAAATTCCTCAGTGTGCATAAACGGATTACATGTTATGTTCTCATGGAGACAATAATGTCAACAGTTAATTATATTTTTTTAAGAAACAGAATGAGATGATGGCCATGGGAGAAATATGGCCATTTTATTTTAAGGAGAATAGCCTTGACACAATCATTTTCCACAGGGCAGCTTCCATAAAGTTTTTCCTCATGCTATAAGTGATCGGATTCATCATGGGACACACTGTGGAATGAAAAACAGCCACCGTGAGATCCAGACCTGAGATTGAGCTTGAGGTGGCTTTAATACAGGCAAATATGGGAGTGCAAACCAACACAGAGACCACAATGAGGTGAGGGAGGCAGATGAAGAAAGCTTTATGCCGGCTCTGCTCAGAGGGGATTCTTGGCACTGTTTTCAAGATCAGAACGTGTAACACAATTATAAAAACAAAGCAGCTTAAGGCAAAGTACACACTAAAGGCGAAAGCCCCAGTGTCACTGAGATATGAGTAATCGCAAATAAGTTTGAGGAGCTGGGGGTTTCCACAGAAGATTATTGCAAACGTGTTCCCAGTGTGCAGTGCAGAATTGAGACCTGCACTGATCCAGGTACTGGATGCCATTTGGACACAAGCTCTCTGTCTCACAGTGCAATGCTTGGCAGATGGTGACGTATTGGTTCTACGGCATGACAATCAGTAAGAGAAGCTCAGCTGTAGCAAAGAAAAGGACAAGAAAGACTTGGGTAACACATCCATAGTATAAAATGGCCCTGGTGCTCAAGAGGGAACTAGCCATAGATTTGGGTACGATGATAGCGATTGAGCCAAGGTATAGGACGGACCGATTCATCAGGAAGAAATATATGGGCATGTGAAAATGGTGAATGAGGGCTATGGGTGCAATGATGAGAAGATTACCCATCAGGGCTGCCAGGTCAATCCGTAGAAACACTATAAAATGCAAAATTGGCAGTTCCCGAACATCAGAGAATCTTAGGAGAAGGAACTCAGCCTTGATGATTCGGATGGATATTTTCTTCCTCAGTACATCATGTGATAGCTGTGGAGGGAAGGACAAAGGCTGCAGGGTTCAGCTGCAGTCAGTATAGGCCTTGCCAGAGCCCTAGGCATAACAACCTTGGTTCGAGTGATCATGAGCTAATTCAGTTCAAACTAGATGGAAGGATAAACAAAAATAGATCTGGGACTAGGGTTTTTGACTTCAAAAGGGCTAACTTTAAAGAATTAAGGAAATTAGTTAGGGAAGTGGATTGGACTGAAGAACTTGTGGATCTAAAGGTGGAGGAGGCCTGGAATTACTTTAAGTCAAAGACTGAATCCCTAGAAAGGGGAAAAAACCATAGGCAGGAGTTGTAGACCAAGCTGGATGAGCAAGCATCTCCGAGAGGTGATTAAGAAAAAGCAGAAAACCTACAAGAAGTGGAAGATGGGCAGGATTAGCAAGGAAAGCTACCTTATTGAGGTCAGAACATGTAGGGATTAAGTAAGAAAGGCTAAAAGCCATGTAGAGTTGGACCTTGCAAAGGGAATTAAAACTAATAGTAAAAGGTTCTATAGCTATATAAATAAGAAAACAACGAAGAAAGAAGTGGTACTGCTAAACACTGAGGATGGAATGGAGGTTAAGGATAACCTGGGCATGACCCAATATCTCAATAAATACTTTGCCTCAGTCTTTAATAAGGCTTAGGGATAATGGACGGATGACAAGTGGGAATGAGGATATGGAGGTAAATATTACCATATCTGAGGTAGAAGCCAAATTCAATCAGCTTAATGGGACAAAATCGGAGGTCCCAGATAATCTTCATCCAAGAATATTAAAGGAAGTGGCACATGAAATTGGAAGCCCATTAGCAAGAATTTTTAATGATTCGGTAAACTCAGGGGTTGTACCATATGACTGGAGAATTGCTAACATAGTTTCTATTTTTAAGAAAGGGAAAAAAAGTGATCCGAGTAACTTCATCCAAGTATAGGCCTGTTAGTTTGACATCTGTAGTATGTAAGGTCTTGGAAAAAAAATTTAAGGAGAAAGTAGTTAAGGACATTGAGGTCAATGGTAATTAGGACAAATTACAACAAGGTTTAACAAAAGGTAGATTGTGCCAAACCAACCTGATCTCCTTCTTTGAGAAAGTAACAGATTTTTTAGACAAAGGAAATGCAGTAGATCTAATTTACCTCGATTTCAGTAACGCATTTGACACAGTTCCACATGGGGAATTATTAGTTAAATTGGAAAAGATGGGGATCAATATGAAAATTGAAAGATGGATAAGGAACTGGTTAAAGGGGAGACTACAAAGGGTCGTACTGAAGGGTGAACTATCAGGCTGGAAGGAGGTTACTAGTGGAGTTCCTCAGGGATCAGTTTTGGGACCAATCTTATTTAATCTTTTTATTACTGACCTTGGCACAAAAAGCGGGAATGCGCTAATAAAGTTTGTGGATGACACAAAGCTGGGAGGTATTGCTAACACAGAGAAGGACCGGGATATCATACAGGAAGATCTGGATGACCTTGTAAACTGGAGTAATAGTAATAGGATGAAATTCAATAGTGAAAAGTGCAAGGTCATGCATTTAGGGATTAATAATAAGAATTGGGGACACATCAGTTGGAAGTAACAGAGTGGGAGAAGGACCTCGGAATATTGGTTGATCACAGGATGACTATGAGCCGCCAATGTGATATGGCCGTTAAAAAAGCTAATGCAATTTTAGGATGCATCAGGCGAGCTATTTCCAGCAAAGATAAGGAGGTGTTAGTACCGTTATATAAGGCAGTGGTGAGACCTCATCTGGAATACTGTGTGCAGTTCTGGTCTCCTATGTTTAAGAAGGATGAATTCAAACTGGAACAGGTTCAGAGACGGGCTACTAGGATGATCTGAGGAATGGAAAACCTGTCTTATGAAAGGAGACTCAAAGAGCTTGGCTTGTTTAGCCTAACCAAAAGAAGGTTGAGGGGGGATATGATTGCTCTTTATAAATATATTGGAGGGATTAATATTAGGGAGGGAGAGGAATTATTTAAGCTTAGTACCAATGTGGACACAAGAACAAATGGGTATAAACTGGACACTAGGAAGTTTAGATTTGAAATTAGACGAAGGTTTCTAACCATTAGAGGAGTGAAGTTCTGGAACAGCCTTCCAAGGGGACTAGTGAGGCAAAAGACATATCTGGCTTGATAAGTTTATGGAAGAGATGGTATGATGGGATCGCCCAATTTAGGCAATGAATTTTGGCAATTGATCTTTGATTATCAGCAGGTAAGTATGCCTAATGGTCTGTGATAGGATGTTAGATGGGATGGGATCTGAGTTACTGCAGAGAATTCTTTCCTGGGTGTCTGGCTGGTGAGTCTTCTATCAATGTATAAAAGGAGAAGTTGTGGGGGTGGCATCTTTATGTCAGCTGAGGGCACAGGATCCTGTATGTTGACTGAGCCTTTATCTTGTTGTTAGAGGGCTTATTCCTTCACTCACTCACTTCTCTGGTCCTTCTTGCATGAACAGAGAGCAAGAATACGCAAAGTCAGAAGGTGCAAACAATTCAGTGTTTAATGGGGTGAACTTCCAGCAAGCATGATTCCAGTTTCATTCCTCAGTGTCCCCCTTCCCAGCTCTGACACCACAGAGCTTTGCCTGTGTCCCTGTTCCCATTCCCCATGCCTTAGCAAAACATGATTCCATTTCCCCCACCCCCATTCCCTGTTCCCATTCCCTCCCTTACTTCCTGATTGACTGCAGACTATCTAGTAAAACTGGAGTTTTGCTTAGTTATACCTTAACCAATCATTTTACTGAAATTTACCTAACCAATCCTGACACATTGTAACATGCTTATTTAACCAATTATATCCCACCAGCTTAATTGGTTTACACACAACAAAATTAATTATACAGCAGACAGAAACAATCACAGAACCCGACAGAGATTTTACAGACAAACAATAGGGAAGTGGAGACTACAGTGATAGAACAATACAGAAATGAGGATTTCACATCCCAGCAATTGATAAGTGAGTTCTTGCCAGACAGGATGCTATCAAACTAAGTTTCCTTTTACATCTTCTAGGCTCTTCCCTTACTCTGGAGGTGATAGGAATATCAGGGCAGGACTGTATTCCTAACAGCTCAATAGCACCTTATTTAAATGTGACTAGTTTGGAATGTGAGGATGTGACCATTCACTTCCCAGCTGCCTCTGCTGCTTAGTCAAAGGCTGAGCCTAAAAACAGGGCCTCAGACTGTCAAAGTGAGAGAAGACCCTTACACCGGCAGACAGTGATTTGATCCTTTTCTTAATACCTCTATAACTAGCTAAGTTATAAGAATACACCTAAATTATTAAAGTATAGGCCTTTGCGACAGGCCTGACTATCTATATCCTAACACTTGTGGTGGGCATACATGTGTTAGTGCTGAATCTAGCAGCGGTGTTGCACACCAGATATGGTGCTAGAGCAAGAGATCTGGTCCTCTTCATCTCCTCCAAGTCCACCTGTCCTCCATGTCAGGATAGAGTCATAGAGTTCAAGGCCAGAAGGAACGACCAGATCATCCAGTCTGACCTGCTCTATGACAACACCACCCGGCACCCACAGACCAAACCCAACCACTGAAATTAGATCAAAGTGTCATGGCCCTCAGGAGACTAGACAATTCTGTGCCACTGGCAGACCATAGGAGAGACTGAGGGACACTAATGCCTGAAGGCCCCGCAATGGCAGGGAAATGATTGAGATACACCCAGAAAATCGTGGCAAGTGACCCACACCATATGCTGCAGAGGAATGTGAACCCCACCTCCCCCAAGTTCCCTGCCAATCTGACCGGGGGGAGAAATTCCTGACCCCCACAGGTGAAGCAGTTAGTGGGGGCAGGGATAGCTCAGTGGTTTGAGCATTGGCCTACTAAACCCCGAGTTATGAGTTCAATCCATGAGGGGGCCATTTGGGGAACTGGGGTAAAAATCTGGGGATTGGTCCTGCTTTGAGCAGCAGGTTGGACCTCCTAAGGTCCCTTCCAACTCTATGATTCTATGTGGGCAAGGCCATGCTCCTGAGTGAGAGAGAATGGCTCAGAGCCCTGTCACATCCTGCCCATGTCCAGTAGGGGTGCCCCTATGCTTCAGAGATTTAAAAAAAAAACCTGGGTGGGGTGGAGGAATCACTTCCTTACCCCTGCCAGTGGCCAGATGAAACCCTGAAGCATGAGCTTTTTAGAAACATAAGACATATTCAGCAAATGAGCCCCAAGGCTGTTGAGCCTGGCCCCCCACCATCACAAGCAGCCCCGACATACAATCCCACTCAGATATGTGTCCATCTCGCTCTTCAAACTAATTCATTGGTTTGCCTCCCACAACTCCTATTGGGAGGCTGCTCCAGAACATTGCCCTGCTGGTGGTTAGAAACCTCCCTGGAAATTTCTATCCAGTCTCTCCATTTCTCACATGGCCAAATGTACACGTGAGCCAGGTTAACACAGTCTGGCTCCTTGTCAACGTCTAATGGTTAGACCACAAATGGTGGTTTATAAGACAATGGGCCCAGTCCCCAGGTTGTGGCAATGGCTATGCAGCTCCATTGGAAGTAGTAGGTCAGATCCACAGATGCTGCAAATTGCTTTAGTGCCATCAGAGTCAATGGAACTACACTGATGTGCTGAAGATCTACCCAAAATGTCTTCTCACCGACCCCAGTCTTACACCAGTCTGACTCCCTGGTTCCCACAAAGCCACACCTGATTTATACATGCAAGCAATACATCTCTCATCATTGTTTTCTGTGGCCATGGAATGTGTGCACGTGGCAAAGAAGTGGAATGTATATTGTTTTGACACAGAATAAAAGTCTGATTCCTCTCTCGCACACAATTTACCCCCATTTAACTCCACAACTGGACCAGATTTTCTACTGGTGTAAATCACCCCAGCAGCAGTGACATCAGGGGAGTTAATCTGGGTTTGCATTGGTGCAACTGAGATTAGAATGAGACCTGGTTGTGTGCAAGCTGTGTGGTCATGGAAATAACTGACATTAAATGAACAGATACTAAGTAAGCAAACTTTTATTAGATAAAGACAGAAATTAATTCTTGGTGAATTACCTACACCCAGTCAGTCTCCTCAGGGCAGCATTCATTTCCTTGTTCCTCATGCTGTAGATAATTGGATTCATGATTGGTGGCAATATGGAATAGAGAACAGCCACCACAAGATCCAGAGCAGATGGGGAGTTGGAGGTGGGTTTCAGGTAGGCAAAAGCCCCAGTGCAAACAAACAAGGAGACCACAATTAGGTGAGGGAGGCAGGTGGAGAAGGCTTTATGCCGGCCCTGCTCAGAGGGGATTCTCAACACTAATTTGCAGATCTGAACATATGACACAATGATAAAAACAAAACAGCCTAAGACTAAACACACACTAAATGCAAGAACCCCAACTTCACTGAGATATGAGTCAGAGCAGGCGAGCTTGAGGAGCTGGGGGACTTCACAGAAGAACTGATCCACCATGTTGCCTCCACAGAACGTCAATGCAAACGTGTTCCTGGTATGTAGCACAGAGTAGAGAATTCCACTGATCCAGGCACCGGCTGCCATTTGGACACAAGCTCTGCTGTTCATTATTGTCTCATAGCGCAGTGGTTGGCAGATGGCGACATATCGGTCATATGCCATGATGGTGAGAAGGGAAAAATCTGCTCCCAACAAGAAGAAGAGGAAAAAGACTTGGGCAACACATCCAGCATAGGAAATGGACCTGGTGTTCATGAGGGAGTTGGCCATGGATTTGGGGACAATGACAGAGATGGAGCCGAGGTCTACGATGGACAGATTCATCAGGAAGAAGTACATGGGGGTGTGAAGGTGGTGGTCGAAGGCTATGGCCATGAAGATAAGAAGATTCTCCATCAGGGCTGCCAGATAGATCACTAGAAACAAAACAAAGTGAAAAATCTGCAGCCCCCAAACGTCAGAGAATCCCAGGAGAAGGAACTCGGTCACGGTGGTTCGGTTGGACATTTTCTTTCTCAGGACATCATGTGATGGTGTCTGGGGGGAGGGAGGGGATGACAAGAGCAAGGCCAGGAATAGATCAGTGAAATAACTCTCCTTTTATGAAAACCACCTTAATTTCCTTGAGTCAAACTCTTACCTTGTGATGATTGGTATAATATGGGAACGAGGATGGGGAAAACAGTACAAAATAATAGAAAACAGCCCCACTGACTCCAGTGGAGTTACTCCTGATTTACACTGGGGTGAAAGAAAGTAGAATCATCTCAATGGACTCCAGTGCAGTTACTCCTAATTTACACCAGGGTGATGGAGAGGAGAAATAGGAACTATTGCTTTTGAGATATTTGTATACCTCTGTCACCCAGAGGTGGGCGAACTCTGGATAACAGTTTATAAATGTTACTACCCTCAGTTTACCGAGGAGAATCGTGGGACTGCCTGGCCATATTCTGCTGTCGGGGAACTGCTGTGAATGTAGGGTAATTTCACTGCATGCCGTGGAATTACTCCCCATTTATACTGTTCTTAATGGGAGCAGAATCTCGCAGGTGACTGAACCCAGCCAGCCATATTTACACAGTGAACTCGAGTCAGGAATAAAGCCCAGGAGTCCTGACGCCCCGTCCCCTGTTCTAGCTGAAATTCTAACAGAAATTGTAACAGAAATTGTTCTGAAATGAGACTTTCTCAGTCTCTCCTTTTGAAGCTGCTCCACTTTGTATCAATAATTAAATAGTCTTTGGAGCAGGGACTTGAATTTGGCTCTTCCAGACTCCAGGTGACGGGGGGAGGGATAGCTCAGTGGTTTGAGCGTTGTCCTGCTAAACCCAGGGCTACGAGTTCAATCCTTGAGAGGGCCATTTAGGAAACTGGGGTAAAAATCTGTCTGGGGATTGGTCCTGCTTTGAACAGGGGGTTGGACTAGATGTCCTTCTGAGCTCCCTTCCAACCCTAAAATATGATTCTATGTGAGTGTCCCATGCAGGAGAATCTCTCAAACAAATTTGCTGGCCCAATGAATCTTCATTGTCACTCACAGCAGTCATTCCTGATGGCAGTGGAGAGGCTGAGATGCAGTCTGATGTAGTGGTTAGAGGAGGGGACTGGGAGTCAAGACACTCTCCTGTAAAGTAGGAATTCAAATCCTTTCTGATCATCAGTCAGCGTGAGGGATTGAACCTGAGTCTGTCACAGGCCAACCGAGTGCCCTAACCACTCAGCTTTATGTTATGAAGGGAGCCTGCCCCAGAGTCCTTATGAGAGACAGAAATAGAACCCTCATTTCTGTCTCCTCTCCTCTACACACTGGACTGAACTTCCACCCGGAGCCACACATAAAACTCAGGAGGCCTGGCTCTCAGCCCCCACTACTCTTACCACTAAACCACTAGTGGATAAAATACTGCCTCGGGCCACATCCGGCCTGTGGGACTGTCCTGCCTGGCCCCTGAGCTCCTGGCCAGAGGAGACTAGGCCCCGGCCCCTGACCTGCTGTCCCTTCTCCCCAGGAGAAATGGTCTGGGCAGTGGGGCTGTGAACTCCTGGGGCAGCGGATCTGCAGTGCCAGGCCTGACCCGGTGCTCTGAGCTGTGTGGTGGCGGTGGCGGCAGCGTGGCCCAGCTCTAGCGGAGCAGCGCAGCTGTAGCGCTGCCCATCACCAGTGCTCCAGGCAGTGCAGTAAGGGGGTTGGAAGCAGGGGGGTAGTTGTGTAGAGGGTGGGGGAGTTTGGGGAGGTGGTTGGGGGCAGGGGTCTGGATAGGGGGCAGGGAGGTCGGAAGGGAAACAGTGGGATGAATGGGGGCAGAGGTCCCGAGGGGCAGTCAGGAAGGAGGAGGGGTTGGATGGGACGGCAGGGGGCAGTCAGAGACACAGGTTCCAGGGGCAGTCAGGGGCCAGAGAGAAGGGGTGTTTGGATGGGGCAGGGGATCCAGGGGGCCCATCAGTAAACGGGGGGGGTTGGATGGGGCAGGAGTCCGCGGGGGCAGATAGTAGGTGGGGGCCTGGATCTCCATACAATTTATGAAACCCGATGCGGCCCTCAGGCCAAAAAGTTTGCCAGCCTCTGCACTAAACCTCGTTCCCTTCCCAGAGCTGAGGATAGAACCAAGGAGTCCTCACTCCTAGTCCCCACTACTCTAACCCTCTAGACCCAATGCCTAAAAGACAGAAGTAACAATAAACTTAGAACTAGACACAACCTGATGTAGATAGATAGATAGATGTCACAACAAACCAACAGAGACACACAAATAAGAAAAGAACAGATACAGAGAGTGAGAGAAACACAGAACTAACACAAACTGGCAGATAGAGAAGTAAAAACGAGCTAATTGAGGCCTAGTCTACACTGAGAAGGGGGGTCGAACTAGGGTACGCAAATTCAGCTACGTGAATAGCGTAGCTGAATTCGAAGTACCCTAGTTCAACCTACTCACCCGTCCAGTCGTGGCGGGGTCAAACTCCGCGGCTCCCCCGTCAACTCCGCCACCGCCGTTTGCAGTGGTGGAGTACCGGAGTCGACCGCAGCGCTTCCGGAGTTCGAACTATCGCGTCTAGATCAGACGCGATAGTTCGAACTCCGAGAAGTCGAACTCACCGCGTCGACCCAGAAGGTAAGTGTAAACCTACCCTGAGAGAGAAAAGTACAGACAGACAGCAATAACAACAAACTAATATATATAGAGAGAAAAGTAACAAAGAGCTGATAGTGTTTGTCACAATTTTAATGTAAACTCCTCAATCCAGTCTAAAAAATATGTGTGTCTATTTGATCAATTCCCCCACTCCCAAGAGAAGGAAACTGAGGCATGGATATTCTACTCTCTCTTTCCTAAGGTAACTACTTCAGTTTCCCATGCTCAAACTGAGCTAAGAGTGAAACTGAAAAAAAATATGTATTGTCATTTACAATTTTGTTATTAAAGAGCCACTTTGTAACTCCCAAATATATTTCGTTGCAAGAGCAAACTTACGGTGCTGGTCTGTGTGGAATCCTCCCAAACTGAGATGTCTTTTCTCCTCCAGCTACATACGGCAATTGGTTTCCCCTCTCTCTCTAGCTCCTTGCAAACTGCTCTATCGACCAATCTCTCTATCTAATGCTCTTATCATTGTATTATGAGAGGCTGTTCCCCCACTGCACTGAGGCTGAGCTGCTGGAAGTACACTGAGGTCTGTGTTGTCTCTGGATGAGCTGTGTGTCAAAAACTTCGGTGCTGTGGAAAGGTGATTTATCCATGTCTGTTTTCTAAAGGCTTGTGGGACTCACTCCCTGGAGCCCTCAACAGCCCAGAGGCAACAATTAATTTCTCTTGCCCTCTACTTCCCTGAATAGTTTCCAGAAACTAAAATAATCACAATTACAATGAGTTAGCAGGGTCTAGAAGAAAGATTTTGAGGCAAACACTGCGGGCACACAGGACTGTACTCCAGACACCTGGCATCAATTCCTAGCCCCGTCGCTGATCTGCTGTGTTACCTTGGGAAAGTCATTCCCTGGGGCTGTCTTTTCCTTCCCACCCTTTGCCTGTCCCTGGGGTGGAGACTGTGTCTTTTCCTTCCCACCCTTTGCCTGTCTTTTCTACTGTAAGCTCCTTGAGGTGGAGAGCGTGTCTTATGTAATATAATGGGCCTCTCATATCAGGTGCAACTTTCAGATAATTAATTATTAAAAAGCTAAGGTCCAAGGTGTCCTGAGATCTGATCCTAACCATTCCCCTGACTTTGTTGAGTCCCTTCACCACTCCATTCCTCAGTTTGTCAACCATCCAATGGGGTTAATAATTACAACTTGCAGGATAATTTATAATTAGTGGAGATTGCTTGTCATTGAAAATAATTGTGGTGTGGAAATATTCATTTTGAACTCATTTTTCTATGGCATTTGGTTTGTCGGTGGGAGAAAGCTGTTTTTGGCTCTGTTTTCATAAAAACCTGGAGATGGAAAAATTTTTTGTATATTTTTTCAGGTTTTTTGCGGAAAGTTTTCAAAATCAGAAATATTTTTCCAAAACTAGAACATATTTACCATAAAGTGGCATTTTTACTAGAGAACCAAACACTTTTCAGTCTCCAGTTTCATTTTTTTGCCCACCCGCCATCCAAAAGCAATATTATGGGATGTTTCAATGAAAACAAAACAATGACATTCCCCACAAAAATATCATTTTCATTTTTGACCAGCTTTAATAATGAGTATTTAAAACTAAATAAAATGCATACGAGTTGATGTGGGTGCAATATTCACCACAATTTTATTTGACAACATCTGCTTATCATAGGAACTGTCTAACTGGGTCAGACGTTTTTACCATTCGGTCCTGTATTCTGTCCCTGACAGTGGCCAGTATCACCTGATTCAGAGGAAAGGTACAAGGTGCTGTAGAGGAGAATACTCGAATGACCTGCCTATGTCAAAGTCTCATCAGCAGCAGGTGATGAATGGTCTATGGTGTGAGGAAGGTGAGTTTCTACCATTTATATTGTTTTATGTATTACAAAGTAACAGTGTGCTCTCACTGTCCAGATAAACTGGAATCTTCAAAGAAACCCTACTGGATTTGTGTGTCTAAATCCCTTTGGCTTTCAACAGGAGAGGAGTGCCCATCTCCATTAATCCCCTTTGAATATCTCACTTCATTTATTATTAATTTCTGTTGTCAATTCTATCCCTGACAACTTTCAAATCAAGATTGGATGTTTTTCAAAATGGGGAATCACTGGCTAGGTGGTGGCATTGCTGAAAAGGATCTTGGGGCTAGAGTGGATTAAAAATTGAATATGGGTCAACTATGTGATGTAGTTGAGAAAAAGGTTAATATAATTTGGGGTGTATTAAAAAGAGTGTTGTATGTAAGACACGGGAGGTAATTGTCCCGCTCTATTTGGCACTGGTGAGGCCTCAGCTGGAGTACTGTGCCAGACTTTAAGAAAGATGTGGACAGATTGGAAAGAGTTCAGAGGAGACCAACAAAAATGATCAAAGGTTTAGATAACCTGACCTATGAGGAACAGTTAAAAAACAGGTGTGCAGAGGAATGGGGTTTGATCTGGAAAAGAGGACCAGCAACTTCAGTCTGTAGCACAATCCAAGAATTTTTTTTTTAAAATACTGTTTGAATGGTGCCTCACACAGCCAGGTTAAAATATATATATACAGACTAAATGGGGAAAATGTTAGAGAAATTGTGGTGAAAGAGGAGATTTGATGCATTGGACATGTCCAGTCACTAGTGAGTATTGGACACAATCCATAAAGAAATGAACCAATTGTTGGATATTTATGATCTAATAACCTTCTGGTGATCGTCCTGGGGCTTCCTGGTGGAAATGGTCACACAAAAGGAAATGAAAAATTAACCTCTGATCTGCTAGTAACTGCTCAGCTATTAGTAACCTCTCAATGGGTAAAGAAAAATAGTCCAACCTTCGAGGAATGATTAAAAAACAATATGGGAGGTTGGTTATGGAAAAATTAACACAAAATTACATATTCTGCAAAATCAACGGAGGTCTGAACTATATCCATCACTGCGACATTTGAGGAATGTGTAGGGCTGCTGTCATTTCTCCTACATGAGAGTTTTTATTTATATTGCCTTCAGAACACACCCAATATTATTCTTACCTATCTTTGGTGGAAAAGTGGCAGCTCTGCAAAGTCTGCACAGGGCCTACCTTCTCCTAGAGTGAGGCCAAAGCAGTGTGGTGGCTTATTTTTCTTACCACCTTTGAGATGCTTTGGGGTCAGATGCCTGTTGTGAATGAGAGGAATATTCACACCATGTATTGTATCCAGGTCCGTATTTCTGGGTAGGATTTTTGCCTTTCTCCAAGGTATGTGAGAGAAGACAACTGGGTTTGGAATATATGCAGCTGATGTATTGATCTATAGTTATAAATTGCTGAACAAGACTATTTAGGAGCCAAATTTTGTGATACTTATAAGTGTTTAATCAAGCAAGAATTTGGTTGGGCCAGACTGGGATCTCAATAACACCAGAGTAAAACTGAAGTCATTGGAGTTATTTTGGCTTCATCCCCGAGATCAGAATTTCCTCCACTGTGAGTTTTGCTTGACTGAAGACAAAGTAAAAACTGTCCATCCCATTGTACCATTTTTTCAGTGGTGTAACCTCACTGAAATCAGTGGAATTATGCTGGAATAAATCTGGTATAATGGAGAGGACAATATAGCTCAAGGACTTCAAGATTTAATACCATTTAAATTAAATATTTTGTTGCATCAGAGCCTAAATGGAACAAATTCATCCTTATGTTAACCATTGTAGCTAAAAAGAGACACTGGGGATAAATTTAGTACCAAATATTAAAAATAATAAAGTATGATACACACAGAGAAGAAAAGAGATAAAGACCTAATTACACAGAGTTCAAGTCCCAGATGTCACAGTGAATAATCTAGTCCCACATGCATCCTCCCCATGGACCTGGTAGGATTTGGTATGTAGGAGCCCACACCCCTCCTACTGGCCAATATGCTTGGAAGGAGCACTTGCAACTCCATCCTGAAAATTTCCAAGTATGTGTGCATAGCCACAAATCAGACGGTACTCCTGAAGCACTAGTAAGGGCAATGGGCCAAGGCTGATGCTCAAGATCACTCTGAATGGCCATTAGCTGGTCATTCAGGAAATCCTGCATCTCTGAACATGCTAGATCCCACTGCATTTTCCTGCCTCAGTGATCTTCAATACCATCTCTGTCAACAGCTCCTGGGTCATCGAACTAAGGGCAGAAATAACATGTAATTCACCAACTCCAGCTTGCACCTGGGTCAGCTGTGCTCCAGTAATAAGACCAGTGGCTTTCTTTAGTTGTCCTAATTTCTCATCATGTTGTTGGCCTTTCAGAATATTCCAAATTGCTGCGGCACTATTTCCACCATCCCATAAGTGTCCAGCTAAGCCTCTTTTCCTAGAAGAGACCTATGCCCTTTGCTGAGCTAGCCGGATAGCAGCCCCCTTGGAGAAATCTGGATACCCGGAAGTGATTTGAAAGCTGGATAGGGGCAGGGTGAATTTCACAGTCCCTAATGTAGCATTAATTATGGTTATTCGATGTCCTAGTATATCTGTTTTGGGGATAGAATTATACCACATCTATTGTTTAACTATTTTCAAATATTTTTGAGAGGCATTAACATCAATAGCATAAGAAGGAGAATATTGTAAGATGGTACAGGTAAAATTATTAGTTACTGGGATAATTTCAGTACAGGTAAAATTTCCAGTGGCAGAACATACTCTCTGAGTATGAGTCTGGTTATTTACTAACTGGGTAACTAAATAACAACACGGGCCCCTTTCTCCCAATACACTACAAACCCATGGAATGGCCATCATATCAACCCCTTCATAAAACCCATCTATCTCAGTTCAAATTCTCTAGAGTTATTTGTGGTAATATCATATACTTCTATTTTTACTGATCTATTTGTTCTCCATTAAATTGTTTGCTCATATGACATGTCCTGAACCTTAAAAAATATTTTTTCCAAACAATACTTAAATAAATGACTAACATGTGAAGGCTTTGGCCATTGGGTTTCATCAGAATAGATAGCATTGTCTATGTCTGGATATATTACAGGGGTGGCAATGGTAGTGGTAATGGCAGGGACAGTGGTTGTGGCAACAAGGTGCTTTTGGTATTCCTTATCTGAAAGCCAATTAGGGAGGGCAGTACATTCCCAAGGTTCTTGCCAACAGCGTGCTGTGCAGCCTCTGGGAGAAACCCCAAATACCTAGTAGTACCACATTTCCAAGAAAAGATTCCACAACTTCCTCCTTGCCAGTGTACAATTTTCCGTCTCTTCCACCAGGACCAGTTCTTAATGTCCTTTGTAGTCAGGAACTCCTGGGCCTTGGCAGGTTCGGCAGAGCAAGCATTTCTTTTTCTTCTTTCCTGGAACATTTGTGGTCTAGCATCATACAGGGGAGAGGTTATCAGCACATCACCCTGTCATGCTGTGGTTTCTTTAGCAAATGCTGATGACACAATGATTTCATCAGTGGACAAGGGAGAGGTTACTAGCACTTCACCTTGTCCTTTTCTCCTGCCATTCAGGAGGAGGAACAGAAGTACCAGAAGTAGAAACAAGCTGACTAGCAATTGATGTAGAATCATCTTGAGGTGGAAGGGTCTTTTTGCAATAAGAAGCATGGGTCCAGGCAGTCAGTCCTTGGCACTTCACAGCAGTGTTGGTAGTCAGCAGGACTTAGTAAAGGCCTCTCCAGCATGGAGCCAAAGCAGTCTTTCGCTGGTGGACCTTTACGTAGACCCAATCTCCTGGTTCCAAGGAGTGGCAGGGCTGTTCAGGGTTCTTGGGTAATGCTTCTTTCACCTGTCAGTAAAAAGACTTAACACATTTTATTAGTGCCTGGCAGTAATTAAGCATCATATCATCCATCAAATGAGTGTCCATCTGAGCAAGGACCAGTGGGGGAGCTACTGGAAGTCGCATCAGGCGCCCTGTCAAAATCTCATGTGGGCTAAGACCAGTCTTTTGGCGGGGAGTGGCCCTTATGCCCATCAATGCTAACGGCAAAGCATCTGGCCATTTGAGGTTTGTCTCTGCACAAATTTTAGCCATTTTGTTTTTCAGAATACCATTGTGACGTTCCACTGTCCCAGGAGATTGTGGATGGTGAGGGCAGTGGAGGTTGTGTTGAATCTGCAAGGCTGCACATAATTCTTTTACAATCTGTCCAGTAAAATGAGTGCCATGGTCACTGTTGATACACACAGGTATACCAAATCTTGGTAAAAAGTCTTTGAGCAAATTTTTTACAACAAACTTGGCATCTGCCCTCCTGCAGGGGAACGCCTCAACCCAGCTTGAAAAAAAAAACCCAACTAATAGTAATACATATTCATAATTACAACATTTAGATATTTGAATAAAATCAATCTGAATATTTACAAACAGTCCAAAAGGAGGTGCTGGGGTCTGGGGATGGGCTGCTTGTCTGGTTATAACAGCCTTACCAACATTGTGTTGCTGGAATATTGAACATTGTTGGCAGTAGTGATGGGCCACAGAAGTAAAACCTGGGGTATACCAATCGCGTCCCACTGCAGCAAACATCCCCCCTTTGTTCACATGTGACACCCCATGATGAGGGTGGGCAAGGTAGGGCAAAAGCATCCATGGTGCAACCAGCCAGACATCCTGGATGTGCCAAAGATGGTCAGGGCGTAAGGTGCACCAAGCAACACTCCAAGACTCATGGCACCAAAGATTGTGGAAGAAACAAACTCCACTCTCAGGCTGGAAGCAACAAAATCAGAGATAGCTTTATTCAAGCAATTGCAAGGGAAGAATACAGCTGGCCGAGAGCATCTTTGCCTCAGTTTCTCCAAAGTACAAGCAAAATCACACAAGCATTTATACCTCTTTGTGACGTGCATTAATTAAATCATCTGCATTTTATTTAGGCTATTTACTATCTATTCCAGTATTTTCTCACTTTCTCTTCTCAAAACATCATTATCTCAAGGCTGGGTCACACTGACTATTCTGCTGTTTCTCATTCACTTCTGATGTGAGTCCTGCTTCTACAGGTCTCACAATATTAGGCTAAGACTTAGTTCAACAGTTGCTTTGTCTCTGAGACTTAAATGGCTGCACTTAAACCCTCTCTTTCTTTCCCTGCTTCCACAGTGGTGTTTGAATATTTGCCAGTGTAAATACCTCAGTGTGCATAAACGGATTGCACGCTGGGTTCTTATGGAAACAATAATGTCTTCATTTGATTATATTTATAAAGAAACACAGGATGAGACAATGATCATGGGAGAAATATGGACATTTTATTTTTTGGAGAATAGCCTTGACCTAATCATTTTCCAAAGGGCAGCTCTGATCTCCTTGTTCCTCAGCCTATAGATGACTTGAATCATCATTGGTGGTGCCATGAAGTAGAGAACAGCCACCAGGAGATCCAGACCTGAAGTCGAGCTGGAGGTGGGTTTACTGTAGGCAAAGATGCCAGTGGAAACAAACACAGAGACTACAGTGAGGTGAGGGAGGCAGGTGGAGAAGGCTTTATGCCGGCCCTGCTCAGAGGGGATTCTCAGAACTGTTTTGAAGCTCTGACCATATGACACAATTATTAAAACAAAACAGGTGAAGGCTAAGGACACACTACAGGCAAGAGCTGCAGTTTCAGTGAAGTCCAAATTAGAGCAGGAGAGTTTGAGGAGCTGGAGGATTTCACAAACCATCCTGACAACCTGCCCTAGTTGGCCCTAACTCCAAAGAGGGGAAACAGCGCCTGTCCTGGACCTCACCTGATGGCAGCATCCCTGGAAGGACCCTGGCTAAAAAACAGGTAGGACTGAGGCCTAGGGGGTGTCCCAAGTGGGTTGCAAGAATAAATATGTATTTATAGCACAGAGATGTGATCTTTAGCTAACAGAACTTGGGAAGAATTCAGGGTGGCATAGTTTTTTCTGTAGCTGATCTTCAGCTTCTGTTGGTATGAATGGCCCACCTGAATATCGGTGATGTCTTCTTACATGTTTGTTCCTGTGTTTGAGAATCTCATTGCATAACACCACCCTCCCATTTTCTTGCCCAGGAGTGATTCTGGAACTAAGCTCCCTCTCTGTCACCATTCCCAAATCCATGGCCATTTCCCTCAGGTTGATTTCTTATTCTGGATACGTTGCCCAAAACTTTCTCCCTTTCTTCAGCAGATTTTGCTTCGCTGACTGTCACAATCAAATAGAAATCTGTCTTTATGACAAAATGATATTGTTGTTAGGTGAAGGACTAGGCCTGTACCTTCTCAGCTTGGATGTGACTAGATTTACCCTGGGTGGGGTATGAATGTCAGATCAGCACATGTAATGGGACTTGCCCACTTACACAAAGGTTATAACTAGGCTTGGGCAAAGCTGATTTTTATTCTTTTATAATTTCAACAGTGGATATCAAAGTTTATTTTTCAGTGTTTATTTTTTCAATTTTTATCTATTTAATTTTTAACAGTTGCACAAAAATATGTTTTTAAGCATTTATTTTTCAAGTTTTACCAATTTAAATTTTCATATTTGTAGGAAATTGGGGGAGAAGGAAGGTCAGACAATAGTTCTTTAATGACAGTAGAAGTTGAGATTCAACAAAGTGAATCTTTATAACCATTACAACACAAATTATCAACATCATATGTCAAAATATACAAAATAAATAACCTTACATCAAACTCTAATAAATTCTCAAGCCACATTTTTTTTACTTTGCCTGTCTGTACATTTTGATTATTATCAATGGAAATATTGTTGGTCAGTTTGTGTGTGCACAGTGGAATCCAAGTTTATTGGCATTTACCAATAAAAATCTAATCCTTCCAAACTTATCTATAATATAGTGACATACAAGTAACTTACACCAGTGTTTATGTCACTACTGAGTTTAGCCCAGAGTCTTGGGACCAGAACCTCATCAGCATTAAACTGATGATGTCAATGGAGCTACTCTACATTGGTGCGCGTCTAGCTGAGCTGAGAAATCTGCCTTTTACATCTCTGCCCATCTCACTTTCTAAGAAAGAACAGATTAGTTAGGAACTTTTACCCCATCTTCAGTTCAGTTTCACAGGCAAAGAATATGGATTTGAACCTGTTTCGAAGGTCAGATCTCCACCAGCTGTCAATAGCCTGGTTACTCAGAAGTCAATGGAACTTTATCAATTTACACCTGCTCTGGAACAGACCTGTACTTTTTAATCTTTGCTTCTGTGTACCTCTTAGTGACCAATGACAAACAGCCCGGGCTGCCTGAGCTCCCCCAGAGGTAATGATGTGGAGTTAATAAAGGAAAAGGCCATTGCAGGACAACTGAGGTTCTGGTGCCACTAGGCTCTTAGCTATTGTAAGTCACATGTCTGTGCTATAAATATATATTTATTTCTGAATACCCCAGCCACAAACTTTGAGCCTCAGCCCTGCTTTGTTTTTTAGCCAAGGGTCCTTCCAGGGATGCTGCCATTGTGTGAGATCCAGGGCAGGTGCTGTTCCCCCTCTGGGGGGTTAGGCTCAGCTATGGCAGGTTGTCAGGGCAGTTTGCTCAGAGGTGAGATCAGATCTGGGGTCACAGCCCTGGAAACCTGATTCAGCTATTTAGCCCCTGGTCCAGTACATCCTGGGCTGTGACCATCTCTGAAGCTTTCACAAGATAGAATCAGCTCTAGAGCTGGGAGAGGCTTTCAGTCCCTGATACTATTTAGTCCATAATGACTCAGCCATTGCTGCCCTAGGAGGGGAGCAGGGAGCCCTCATCTGTGGAGTAGATCCTTGTCTGCTAGGAACAGTAGAGAGACCCAGCAACTCAAGACATCTAGCGAAGGGACATGGCAACGGCTTCTGTATCACACAGTGAGAGATAGATAGATAGATAATGCCCAAACAATTCCGATGCCTGAGAATAGAAGCTGAGACAAATTCCACATAGACCAGCACAGCAAGTTTGCTATTTCAGTTACATATTTTGGAGGGATTAATATACAGGGGAAATTTAAGAACATAAATGTGAAATGACAATCTGAACTCTTTTAGACTTTTAGTATCAAGTTAATGAAAACATTAGCTGCTGGCCAGAATTTTTTTCCTCTCTGGAAAATTGTGAATTTTCACCATAAACCAACAGATTTTAGCAGTCAAAAATAAATAAATAAATTACATAAAATAAACACCTGAAAACTGGAAATTTGAAGCTGAAAACAAAACATTTCTTTCTTTCCAAGGATGATATTTTTTCCAGGAAAGCAGACAGAATATGAGAAAAAAAAACTGTTTAACTGAAAACCCAATTTTCCATAAAAATAAATAAATTAATTAACAGCTAGCTTAACAAAGAGAACATACAGGGATGACTTGATCACAGTCTGTAAGTATCAACATGGAGAAAATAAATTGTGGGTCAGGTCTAAATAAATGATTCATTGCAAATTACCTATCCATGCTCAGTAATTAGCTCCTAGGATACAGTTGGAGAAACTGAGGCACAGAGTGTGCAGGACCTCAGTTGACTATCTGGAATTAGATCACAGGAGCTCTAGTGTCTTGATCACATCTAACTCCTGTTGCGTGGCTGTACTTGTTATCATTTGAGGCTGGGATTCTCAAGGGAGTCTAAGGGAGTTAGGTGCCCAAGTTGTACATGCCTTACTCCCTTAGGTTCCTTTGCAAATTCCATCCTTCATCTGTCTGAAATTCAAAAGAAGTGCAGACCTTGGAAGTTATCAAGGTAGATGCAGGGCTACTATTACAAAGGGCTTTAGGCACATAGAGATGGTGATAGGTACCTAGTGGGATTTATCTTCCCACAGTATTCTTGACAGCAAGTTAAAGAAGTATGGGCCGGATGAATGGGCTATAAGGTGGATAGAAAGCTGGCTAGATCATTGGGCTCAATGGGTAGTGATCAATAGCTCCATGTCTAGTTGGCAGTCTTTATCAAGAGGAGTCCCCCAAGGGTCAGTCCCAGATCCGGTTTTGTTCAATATTTTCATTAATGATCTGGAGTATGGCATGGATTGCATTCTCAGCAAGTTTGCAGATGACACTTGTGATGAACTGGGACTGTCCTTACTGTGGTCTGTGAATGCTGAGGGAGGACGATCTGCACTGGTGGATGGGAGAGTAGCTGTAGATAGGATACCTAAGCATATAACATGAGAACCCAGGAAGGGGGAGAGGCCAGGTGACACCTCTTCCCGTGAAGCTGAACAAAAGGCTGGAGAGTGAGAAGGGTTTCCAGGAGGTGGCTGGGGAATGGAGGGAAGCAGAGACAGGGCTCTGACCTTCTAAAGGGGGCTGTGGTGCTCCTGGGACCCCAAGATGGACCTAACTGGGGAGGATCCTGTTATCTCTGCCTGCAAACCTGTGTTCTTGTCGTCTAAATAAACCTTCTGCTTTACTGGCTGGCTGAGAGTCATGGTGAATCGCAGGAAGCTGGGGGTACAGGGCCCTGACTCCCCTGCACTCTGTGACAACACTAAACTGGGAGGAGGAGTGGTAGATACGCTGGAGGGTAGGGATAGGATACAGGGGGACCTAGACAAAATTAGAGGACTGGGCGAAAAAAAATCTGATGAGGTTCAACAAGGACAAGTGCAGAGTCCTGCACTTAGGACGGAAAAATCCCATTCACTGTTACAGATTAGGGACCGAATGAATTAGAAGCAGTTCTGCAGAAAAGGACCTAGGGGTCACAGTGGACGAGAAGCTGGATATGAGTCAACAGTGTGCCCTTGTTGCCAAGATGGCGAATGGCATTGGACTGTATAAGTAGGGGCATTACCATCAGATCGAGGGATGTGACCATTCCTCTCTGTTCAACATTGGTGAGGCCTCATCTGGAGTACTGTGTCCAGTTTTGGGCCCCACACTACAAGAAGGATGTGGAAAAAATGGAAAGAGTCCAGTGGAGGGCAACAAAAATGATTAGGGGTCTGGAGCACATGACTTATGAGGAGAGGCTGAGGAAACTGGGATTATTTAGTCTGCAGAAGAAAAAAATGAGGAGGGATTTGATAGTTGCTTTCAACTACCTGAAAGGGGGTTCCATAGAAGATGGATCTAGACTGTTCTCAGTGGTACCGGATGACAGAACAAGGAGTGATGATCTCAAGTTGCAGTGGGGGAGGTTTAGGTTGGATATTAGGAAAAACTTTTTCATTAGAAGGGTGGTGAAGCACTGGAATGGGTTACCTAGGGAGGTGGTGGAGTCTCCTTCCTCAGAGGTTTTTAACGTCAGGCTTGACAAAACCCTGGCTGGGATGATTTATTTGGGGATTGGCCCTGCTTTGAGCAGGGAATTGGACTACATGACCTCCTGAGGTCCCTTCCAAATCTGATAAGCAGGTTAGGCATCTATCTCCCATTGAATGTCATTGGGACTTAGCCATCTAGCTCACTTAGGAGCTTTGATAAATCCCTTTAGATGCCTGTCTCCATCTTTAGGTGCCTAAATCCCTTTGTAATCCTGGCTCACAGATTAGAAGATGGGCTGTAGTCAAGTTATCCTGGAGGAGATCCTAGGTCCTGTGCCATGAAGAGTCAGACTAGGAGATCATAATGGCACCTTTTGGCTTGAAATGAATTTTTGCCTCTGGGCCTCAGCTTCTGAGCTGTGCTGGGCTTCTGGGAGTGAGTCCCTGCAAGCCCTTAGGAAATAGACATGGATAGACAGCCTTCTACAGCATCAGTCCTCTAGTGTCTGTGAAGCTCAAAATCAGCTACAGTGAGCAACATGTTTGAATCTAGTTCAGTCAGTTCATTCTCAGGGTGAGAGGCAGTGGTGCTGGAACAATTTTCATAGGGGAGTACTGAAGGCGGAAACCATGTATTTGGGGTGTTATTACTACTTCAAGCCAGGGGATGAGGCAGTATCCCCACCACCCATAGTTCCAGCACCTATAAATGAGGGGTGAAAGGGCTCTTACATAGCAGTGTCTTTCTCTTCTATATACTAAAGTGGTAGGGATGATAGAGTTAGAGAAATAATGACCAAAGAACCCAGGCGCTGGAGGATCGAACGCATCCCACTATGGGGGACAATCCACAGTGACCAGCTCAATAAATTCACTATTTCAATTAAATATATTTGAGGATTAATATGCAGAGCAAATGTAAGGCCTTAAATTTAAATCACAATTTGAACTCTTTAAGGCTTTAGCTATCACTTTAGTCATACATCTAGATAAAAATAAAGTGCAAAAATTTGACTTTGTATCAGAAACCCAAAATCCGAAAAAAATTCAGGATTTGGCAATCAAAACAAATTTATTTTCAACTAAAAGCTGATAAAAATTGAAAATATTAAGTTCTAAACAAAATAAAATTGGAGATTTCAGTTGGGAAAAAAAAGGGGGGGAGGAGATTTTTTTCAAGAATAGCAGATGTTTTCCCTGGACATTTTCTGATGAATTGAAAATCCCATTTTTGAAAAATAAGTGGACAGAAAATCTCCGACCGCCTCTATTTGGAAACTGAGCTTTAAGCAAAGGTGGGAAACATTAATACCTTTAAATAATAAATCAATTTCAAACCCATTTGTTCTATTGCAACCATATTTATTTCTGTTTCAAAGGAATAGTTAGAGGCAGGTAAAAAATGAGCAATGCCTGCAGACTGTGTTTTGTACACACTAGCACCTCTAACTCAGAATCAGAGTCAAACCAGCCACCTAAAGCCTGTCTATTTTGACCCTGCCCAAGGATATAGAGGAGGTCAATGGGATTGAACCCAGATCTTCTACTTTAGCCCCGTATCCTCTGTCCCACACTGATGCCAACTAAACATCAGTGCTGTAAACAGGTGCACAGAACATACACATAGTAAAGCACAGACCCTCCTTAACTGAGATCACAGTCCTAGCAGAGAAGGCAGAGAAAAGGGAAGGGGAAACAGAGACACAGAAAGGCGAAGTGATGGGTCCAAGGTCACACAGCAGGTCAGTGGCAAAGACAGGACTAGAATTCAAGTCTCCTGACTGCCGTTGACACACACAGCACAGAGGTAAAGGTACAGAAGTAAATGATAAACTGTAGCAGTAACAGAGGGATGCTCCTAGCCCATCATTACACAGAGACACAAGTGCAGCAGGTATCGGGTCCATAAATCCATCTGTAAGCAAGTAGCAGGACATCTGTGCACACAACCTGGTGTGGAATCATCACAGGAGAGCTGGCACTCAGGGCACAAGGTGTGTCCATGTCGTGTTTCCCTGGAAAGAGGTATCAGGCTGTGCTGATGGTTTCAAAGTTTAGTTTCCTATGCAAGTTGTGAGCCTGCTGTTTGTAATAAGAACATACAACTGGAAAGGCCTTCTGGGTAATTGGATCCAATCACCTGATTTTACTGGCAACCCCATCATACTATCCCCATCAAAAACTGATCCAGCCCCATGCTAATACTAGTTGGGTTGTTTGTCCCCAGCTGCTCCCACTGGGAGGCTGTCCCAGACCCTCCCTTGTCTGCTGGGGATAAACCTGTTTCTCATCTCCAGCCTAAATTTACTCATGGCCAGCTTAGCCTCATTAGTTCCTGTGCTAGCATTCTCCTTTAGCTCTTCTCCCTCCCTGGTGTTTATCCCCTGATCTATTTACAGAGAGTGACCACATCCCCTCTCAGCCAGCGTTTTTTTGTTTGTTTGTTTTTTGTCTAAACAAGCCAAACTCTTTTAGGCTACAACTACACTACAAGCTAGGGCTAGATGTATGAGTATAAATCACAGTGCAGCCGCAGTAGCATGGGTAGAACCATAGCTTAGTCATACCACGTGTCTTGTCTGAAGCTCAGGGTCATCTACTCAGAATGGCTGCCCATGCTACCATAACTATACAGTATTTATTCTTCTGTTAGCTCTCACTGAGGCATCTCAAGGACATGGACCCAAGCTGGGACTCACTCCCCTGGCTTGTAGTGTAGATATAACCTCACTCTTCTCTTGGAAAATAGCTCTCCATTGTCGCAATAGGAGAATTGTCATTCCTAAGAATGTAGACCAGCCCTCACAGGTGCTTGTCCAACCTGTTCTCCAAAAAATCCTCCAGTGATGGGGATTCCAAACCCTCTCTTGCATTCCTAAAACATAAGTTATTGGGCTCAAGACGCGGTAAATGGGCTGTGAACTATAGGAGGTCAGAAGACCCAGACTGGGTGAGCTAATGGTCCCTTCTGGCCTTAAATTCTATGAATATTCTGCAAAAATTTCCATTGATGAGACCTAGGGTCCTGATCTCCTAGGGACCTTTAAAATTCTAAACTCAAGCCTGTTTTCAGTCTCTTGCTAGTTTGGTCCTTAACTGAGAGCCCTCAAGAACTAAATCCTTCTGTTTACCTATAAAGCAAGTGCACTCCTCCAAGGCAGTGTGTCTGACACCTAACCTGGATGTGTCACGTCTAGGGAGAGGACAGGAGGTTGGTCTAAGACTAGAGCTGCAATTTTCTAAGAGACGTGAGGAGTTAAATGCAAGTTCCCAAGGACTCTTTTAACTCCATTAGGCCCTACTCCAGAAGGGAGCCTCAGTGTTCACTCTTGGACAATATACCCACCACCAGTGCCTCTGGAACTTTATGCAGGAGATCCAGTTTGTTGGAACATATTCCTGGCAGATGAGGTATCTAGGAATCTGTGTAGAAGCTGTTTGGGAGGGAAGAGCATGGCGGGTTTGGGTAGCTGGCCATACATTTGGTTTTAATCTGGATAATTCCCATTTTGTGTGGCTAGTCCCCTGTCTGATACTGAGACAAAACCAGATGTGGTTTTGTCCAGTATCACAGATAAGAGTTGCATGCAAGTTCACACTGGCTCGTGGGGACCCGCAAGCAGGGGTGGGGCCTCAGCTTTCCCAGAAATACCAGAATGTCTGGTATTCTGGGAATGTGTCAATGGCCAACCAAGTCGAGGGAAGAGGGGAGCAAGATTTTTCCAAGCCATTGGCAGATTGTTTAACTCAGCTAAAAACATAGCAGCATCTGTCACGAATAGGGTGAGGAAACCATTTTCCATTGATGAGTTACTTTGACCAGCTCTACCAACCTGAGGTGAAAGCAACACACACACCCCTGCCCATGCCATGCATCTTTGGTCTCCAGAGTGCAGAGAGACTAGGAATGGGCATTGCTGAGATGATCCAGGAATAAAACTGCTGCTCCTCTCTCTAAAGAATTCTTCCCCCTTAGGTCTCACTCCCGTTGCTGTTCTGCAGTAGCTTGTCAGGCAATATCAGCCTCTGATTAGTGCAGAAATAAGGTCCCCTGAAATTCTCAGGCCACTTCCGCATATGCGAGAGTCACCATCTAATCTAGGCTGGCTCCCGGGGGACTCAACCAGAGACATCTAGGGCCCAAAGTATGAGCTTCTACAGCTTGAGCTGAACAGCCAGGCTGCCTAACAGCCTCCTATCCTCTAGGTGGGGCACAGAGAGGCCTCATAACATGCACTGTCCATGGGTGGGGTTTATACAGCAACACTGCACAGCTGCAGGAGTCAAAGGCTTCATTTGAGCTAGAGTCACCTCCCTCAGCCAGGAGGACAGGGAGACACAGACAGTTGTACTAATGCAACGCTATGGACTCTACTGGAGTTTATTCTCTGTGTGGCCCCTTCTTCTCTTCCCCATACATGAACATCCATAAATTCACAGTCATAGAGTTCAAGGCCAGAAGGAATGACCAGATCATCCAGTCTGACCTGCTCTATGCCAACACCACCCGGCATCCACAGATGAAACCCAACCACTGAAATTAGACCAAAGTGTCACAGCTCTCAGGAGACTAGATGGTTCTGTGCCACTGGCAGACAATAGGAGAAACCAAGGGGCACCAGTGCCCAAAGCCCCCGCAATGGAAGGGAAATGATTGAGATACATCCAGAAAATCCTGGCAAGTGACCCACACCACAGGCTGCGGAGGAATGCAGACCCCACCTCCCGCAAGGTCCCTGCCAATCTGACTGGGGAGCACGTGGGCAAGACCAAGCCAGCCAAACTCCCGAGTGAGAGAGAATGGCTCAATGACACCTCAGAGCACTGGCACATCCCACCCATTGGCCTATTTCCAGCTAGGGCTGCCCCGATGCTTCAGAGATTAAAAAAAAGGCCTCCCAGAATACACTGGTTGGGACAGAGGAATCCCTTCCTGACACCTGCCAGTGGGAAGATGAAACCCTGAAGCATGAACTTTTAGAAATATAAGACATACGCTACAAGTGAGACCCAGGGCTGTTGAGGCTGGCCCCCCACCATCACAAGCAGCCCCCTCATACAGTCCCACTCAGACATGTGTCCAGCTCTCTCTTCAAACAAATTCAGTCATTGGACCCCCATAACTACTGCTCCAGAATCTCTCCCCGCTGGTGGTTAGAAACCTCCCAGTAATTTCTAGCCAGTCTTTCCATCTCTCTCACACCTGAATGTACACGTGAGCCAGGCTAACATAGTCTGGCTCCTTGTCTTCCTCTAGTGGTTAGGCCACGAATGATTGTTTATAAGACAATGGGCCCAGTCCCCAGCTGGTGGCAATGGATATACAGTTCCACTGGAGGCAGTAGGTCAGATCCACAGATTCTGCAAATTGCTTTTGTTCCACCAAAGTCAATGGAATTACACTGATGTGTTGAAGAGATACCCCAAATGTCTTCTCATCTATGCCAGTCTTACACCAGTCTGACTCCTCTGGTTCCAATTAAACCACTCCTAATTTATACACACAAGCAAGACAACTCCCATCATTATTTTCAGTGGCCACGGAACAGGTGGTAGTGGCGAAGCTGTGCAACGGGTATTGTTTGGCACAGAATGAAAGTCTGATTCGCACACACAATTTACACCCATTTAACTCCAAAACTGGACCAGATTTTCTAATGGTGCAAATCACCATAGTGGCAGTGACATCAACGGAGTTAATCTGGATTTGGATTGGTGCAAAAATCAGATGTGTTTGAATGCAAGCTGTGTGCTCATAGAAATAGCTGACATTAATAAACAGATACTATGTGAGCAAACTTTAATTAGATAAAAACAAAAACAAAAATTCTTGGTGATTTACCTACACCCGCTAAGTCTCCTCAAGGCAGCTTTGATCTCTTTGTTCCTCATGCTGTAGATGATTGGATTCATGATTGGTGTAAATACAGAATAGAGAACTGTCGCCATAAGATATAGAGGAGATGGAGAGTTGGAGGTGGGTTTCAAGTAGGCAAAGATGCCAGTGCAAACAAACAAGGAGACGACAGTGAGGTGAGGAAGGCAAATGGAGAAGGCTTTATGCCGGCCCTGCTCAGAGGGGATTCTCAGCACTGATTTGAAGATCTGAACATACGACACAGTGATAAAAATAAAGCAGCCTAAGACTAAACACACACTAAAGGCAAGAACCCCAATTTCATTCAGATATGAATTAGAGCAGGCAAGGTTGAGTAGGTGGGGGATCTCACAGAAGAACTGATCCACCATGTTGCCTCCACAGAAGGTCAATGTAAATGTGTTCCCGGTGTGTAGCACAGAGTAGAGAATTCCACTGATCCAGGCACCGGCTGCCATTTGGACACAAGCTCTGCTGTTCATCATTGTGTCATAATGCAGTGTTTGGCAGATGGCGACATATCGGTCATATGCCATGATGGTGAGAAGGGAAAAATCCACTCCGAAAAAGAAGAGGAGGAAAAAGACTTGGGCAACACATCCAGCATAGGAAATGGACCTGTTGTTCATGAGAGAGTTGGCCATGGATTTGGGGACAGTGACAGAGATGGAGCCAAGGTCTAGGAGTGACAGATTCATCAGGAAGAAGTACATGGGGGTGTGAAGGTGGTGGTCAAAGGCTATGGCCATGAAGATAAGAAAATTCCTCATTAGGGCTGCCATATAAATCACTAGAAACTCCACAAAGTGCAAAATCTTCAGCTCCCAAACATCAGAGAATCCCAGGAGAAGGAACTCAGTCAAGGTGTTTCCGTTGGACATTTTCTTTCTCAGGACATTGTGTGGTGATTGCAGAGGGAGGGACAAGAGCAAGGGCCAGGATTAGATCAGTAAAATACCTCTCCTTTTGAGACATCCACCTTAATTTCCTTGAGTCAGACCCTTAGCTTGTGAAGATTGGTGTAATATGGGAATGAAGATGGAGGAAACAGTCCCAGTGACTCCAGTGGAGTTACTCCTGATTTACACTGGGGTGAGAGAAAATAGAATCAACTCAATAGACTCCAGTGCAGTTACTCATAATTTACACCAAGGTGATGGAGAGGAGAATTAGGAACAAATGTTTTGAGGTATTTGTATACCTTTGTCACCCAGAGGTGGGCAAACTCTGGATAATGGTGTATAAATGTTACTATTCTCAGTTTACTGAGGGGAATCAGGGGTCTGCCTGTACAGATTCTGCTGTCAGGGCCACTGCTGCAAATGTGGGGTAATTTCACTTGCTGCCATGGAATTACTCCCCATTTATACTGCTCTAAATGGGAGGAGCATCTCACATGGAGGTGACCAAATCCAGCCATAATTACACAGTAAACTCAAGACAGGAATGCAGCTCAGGAGTCCTGATGCCCCTCCCCCCGTTCTAGCTTGATTCTCAAGCTCATTGTGAAAAACAAATGTTCCGGCTCCCCTCCAGCTTCTCTGTCCACTCAATTAACCTTCTTCCAGAGCTTGGAAGAGAACCCAGGACTCCTGATTCCCAGTTCACCATCTGCTCTAACCCACTAAATCTAACACCCCTCCCGGAGCTGGAAATACAGGCCAGGAGTTCTGGCTCTACCCACTAGACTCAACTCCCTCCCAGAGCTGGGAACACAAGTGATGTGTCTCAACTCTCAGTTCCCTCCTCTAACCATTACTTCAGACTGCATCTCAGCCTCTGTCCCAGTGACTCTCCATTGCCATCAGGAATGACTGCTGCGAATGACAATGGACAGTCATTGGGCCAGCACATGTGAGAGAGAGTGATTCTCCAGCGTGGTAGTTGGGTCACTCACCTGGTGTCTGGAAGCGTTCAAATCCCTGCTCCAGTGCTTATTTAATTATTGATACAACGTGGAGCAGCTTGAAGAGGAGAGACTGAGAAAGTCTCATTTCAGAACAGCTCATAGCCTAGCGACTCAGGCACCCTCCTGTAAATTGAGAATTCAAATCCCTTCTCATCTTCAGTCAGAGGGAAGAATTGAACCTGAGTTTGTCACAAGCCAGCAGAGTGCCGTAATCACTCAGCTTGAAGCTATGAGGGGTGCCTGTCCCACAGTCCTTATGAGAGACAGAAATAGAATTGGCCACTTCTGGGCTGAACTTCCTGCCAGAACCAGATATATAACTCAGGAGGCCTGGTTCTCAGTCCCTGCTACTCTTACCCACTAGACCCCAACACCTTTCCAGAGCTGGGGAGAGAACCCAGGAGTCCTGGCTCCTAGTCCCCACTACTCTAACCCACTTGACTCAACTGCCCTTGCAGCAATGTAATAGACTGAAGAAACAATAAACTGAGAACTTGACACAAGCTGATGCTAGATAGATAGATCTAACAACAAACTAACAAAGAGACACGAGTAAGAAAAGAACAGATACAGAGAGTGAGAGAGAAACACAGAACAAACCCAAACTAACAGGTAGATAGAGAAGTATAAACAAACGAATATAGAGAGAAAAGGATAAATAGACAGAAAGACAGCAATAACAACAAACTAATGTATACAGAGAGAAAAGTAACAATGAGCTGATAGTGTTAGTCACATTCTAAAAAAATGTGTGTCAATTTGATCAATTCCCTCACTCCCTTTCCTAAGGTAAATGCTTTGGACTGCCTCAGTTTCCCATGCCCAAATTGATGTAAGAGTGACACTATGAATAAAAAAATCTATTGTCACTCACAATTTCATCCTTAAAGTGCCACTGTGTGACCCACAAATATATTTCATTGCAAGAGCAAACTTACGGAGCTGGTCTGTGTGGATATCCTTTCTCCTCCAGCTACACACCGCAAATGGTTTCTCCTGTCTCTCTAGCCCCATGCACGCCCCTGTATCAGTCAATCTCTCTATCTAATGCCCTTATCACTTTACTATGAGAGGCCTCCACCACACTGAGGCTGAGCTCCTGGAAATACATTGAGATCTGTGCTGTCTGCAGATAAGCTGTGTGTCAAAAAGGCTGGTGCTGCAGGAAGGTGATTTATCCATGACTGTTTTCTTTGGGCTTGTGAGACTCACTCCCTGGAGCCCTCAACAGCCCAGCGGCAACAGTTCATTTCTCTTGCCCTCTACTTCCCTGAAGAGTTTTCAGAAACAAAAATAAACACAATTACAATGAGGCAGCAGGATCTAAAGGAAAGATTGTGAGTCAAACACTAAGGGCACACAGGACTTATTCCTGCCTCTGACCTGCTGTGTTACCTTGAGAAAGTCATTCTCTAGGGCTGTTTTTTCCCTTCCTCCCTTTGCCTGTCTTTTCTACTGTAGGTTCCTTGGGGCGGATACTGTGTCTTACCTAATATAATGGGCCTCTCATATTAGGTTCAAGTATCAGATAATTAATTAATTAATTGATTAAAAGCTAAGGTCCATGGTGTCCTGAGATCTGATCCCAGCTATTCCTCTGGCTTTGTTCAGGCCCTTCACCGCTCCTTTCCTCAGTTTGTCATGTGTCCGGCCAGTACCACCTGATTCAGAAGAAAGTCTAAGAGGCCCTATAGAGGACTGTCCTCAAATAACCTGCCCATGGTGGAGTCTCATCATCATCATCTTGTGAATGGTCTATTGCGTGAAGAAGATGAATTTCTTCCCCTCATAGAGTTTTATTTACTACAAAGTAACTGCATGCTCTCATTATCCAGATAGGCTGGAATATTCAAAGGAACCTACTGGATTTGTGTGTCTAAATCCCATTGGCTTTGGACAGGAGAGAAGTGCCCAACTCCATTAATCCTCTTTGAATATCTCTCTTAGTTTATTATTAATTATTTATTTTGTCAATTCCTTCACTGACCGTTTCAAATCAAGATTGGATGTTTTTCTAAATGACCTATAAATATAGATTATTTTGCAGATATTCTGTGGGCTGGGTTATACAGGAGGTCAGACTAGACAGTCACTATGGTCCCTTCTGGCCTTGGAATCTATTAATCTAATTTGATCTCCACCAAAAATAGGAACAAAATTTCTCCCAAAACCTCACAAAATGGTAGATATTGTTCTAAAGATTCTAAATGTCTATGAATTAAAAAAAAGGATTCTGATCCTCTCCCCTGTTTTTGACTAGATCTATTAAAATCAATTCCAGGAGATTTTAGCTTAATTAGGCAACACCTCAGAGTAGCACAACTCCACCTCTCTCTTGGCGATGTAGGCTATTTTGAGTTCACGGAGGGGCCAACATGGCCACCAAAATTCCAATTACGTTTAATGGGAATTTGATATCCCAGTCCCTTAGGTGAAAATCTCCACCCATAGTTTTACAATCAAAACTTGCAATTTTTTTCTGGTGGGATTTTTAAAGCCATTATTCAATATTTTTATTAACAACTTCGATAACGGAGTAGAGAATTTGCTTATAAATCTTGCAGATGAAACCAATCTGGGAGGGACTGCAAACACTTTGGAGGACAGGATCAGAATTCAACATGACCTTGAAAAATTGGAGTATTAGTCTAAAATCAAAAAAGAGGAAATTTAATAAAGACAAGTGCAAAGTTCTTCTCTTACCAAGGAAAGATCAAAGGTAGAACTACAAAATGGGGAATCACTGGCTAGGTGATGGCATAACTGAAAAGTATCTAAGGGCTAGAGTGGATCACAAATTGAATATGAGTCAACAATGTGACGTAGTTGCGAAAATATCATTTGTATTTGCATGTATTAAAAAGAGTGTTGTATGTAAGACATGGGAAGTAATTGTCCCGCTCTACTTGGCACTGGTGAGGCCTCAGCTGGAGTATTGTGTCTGGTTCTGGGTGCCACACTTTGAGGAAGATGTGGACAGATTGGAGAGAGTTCAGAGGAGACCAGCAAAAATGATCAAAGGTTTAGATAATCTGACCTATGAGGAACAGTTAAAAAAACAGGCACGCAGAGGAATGGGGGTTGATCTGGAAAAGTGGACCAGCAACCTCAGTCTGTAGCACAATACAAGAAAATTTATTTAAAATACTGTTTGAATGGTACCTCACACAGTCAGGTTAAGTATAAATATACACTTCTACCCCGATATAATGCGAATTCGGATATAACATGGTAAAGCAGTGCTTGGGGGTGTCGGGGGGGGGGAAGGGCTGTGCACTCCACTGGATCAAAGCAAGTTCAATATAATGCGGTTTCAGCTTTAACGCAGTAAGATTTTTTAGCTCCGAGGACAGCGTTATATTGAGGCTGAGATATATATATATATATTTATATATATATATATATGGACTAAATGGGGATAAATGTTAGAGAAATTGTGGTGAAAGAGGAGATTTGATGCATTGGACATGTCCAGTCACTAGTGAGTATTGTACACAATCCATAAAAAAATGACCCAATTGTTGGATATTTATGATCTAATAACCTTCTGGTGATTGTCCTGGGGCTTCCTGGTGGAAATGGTCACACAAAATGAAATGAAAAATTAACCTCTGATCTTGCTAGTAACTGCTCAGCTATTAGTAACCTCTCAATGGGAAAATAGTCCAACCTTTGAGGAATGGCTCAAAACAATATGGGAGGTTGGTTATGGAAAAATTAACCCAACAATTACATATTCAGTAAAATAGACAGAGGACAGAAAAATACTTAGATAATTGGTTACCTCTTATTCAGTGCTCAAAGTATATTCTCCTGCAAAAACAAAACAAAACAAAAAGAAAGCACACCTGTCCAATTCTTTGCATATGACCATTTGATAGACATATCCGATCTGTTAATATGTGAATACAGAAATGTCACTCACTTTAATAAAATCAACAGAAATGACATAGCAGTTGTAATGATTCTCACTCTGTACTATGGTAAAAGCCTGTTAAATAGAAAGATCTGTTGAGTATATTCCTGTCTGATGTCTCTTTAAACCAAAGTTCACTGTTGTAATGATTGTTTTGTTTCTGATATTTACATGATAAGGATTTGTAAACTTGTTAAAACTTCCTAAATAAACAGTTTAAAAAATGGGCATGTTGATCAAGCTGCCAGAGAAACGTTCAGCTCCTAGTTTAGACGGATGTAAATTTGCAGTAAATCCACTGACACTAAAGTAGATTCAATGGATTTATATCAGTGTGAGAGAAGAATTAAGCCCATTCTTAAAATTTGCACTGATCAGACGTTAAAAAAATGGCATTGTCAGTTGAAGTGTAAAAAAATTGACCTTTTTTGGAATGAAACGTTTTGATTGACCAGGAGAAAACAACTTTTCATTTAAAATTTTTCCTTAATTTTACTTCACAATATGGTCAACATTGAAAGAAAATGTTTAGATTTTGTCAAATGAAACCTGAAACAAAATTGTTTTTGAATTTTTGATTCACCTAAAGTTTGGAAAATACCATTTTCAGTTTGACCCACAATTATTTTTTTTCTGAGTTTTCAAAACTGCCAGTGAAATGAAAAATCCATTATTCGCTCAGCTCTATTTGGATTTTGCTTCCCGCGTATCATGGAGAATTTGATGTGCTAGATTAGGAGCAATAAAGAAGGAGGAAGGTCAAACTCACACAAAAATCCATGCAGTATCTTCTATACACTGATGCACACACACACACTCTTCACACAAGCAGGCACACATGTATTATCCAACAAGCAAACACTCACTTTAACACCCCACTGTAAATGCACCAAACACACTCTTTCCCCCAGCACAAAAACAAATATAGCACACACTCGCTAGCTCTTACACACAAACACAACACCTTTATGTCCCAGTTTAGATGGTGTACTGTGTATAGTGATGTTACAAAACAAGGAACCAGATCTGAGTTTGGCAATGAGAACAAAACACTTTGAGGGCCAAGGCATCAGTTCCCACACTTGGGAATATGAACTGGCAATGCATGGAGTGGAGGGCGGGGGGGTGGCTGTCTACAACTCTCTCCCACAAGCAGCTCCCCAGCACTGAAATGGAAACATGGGAACCCATCGGAAATTTGCTGGCTTTTTGGTGCTGATGCACTGCATGATCTCTCTCTTTATTTCCATATATAATCTGTTGCCTCGCTGTCTTAAACCTTCTGTCTGAACTATGTAGATCCATCACTGTGACATTTAAGGAATGTGTAGGTCTGCTGTCATTTCTCCTATATGAGATTATTTATTTATATTGCCATCAGAATACACCCAATATTATTACCTATCTTTGGTGAAAAAGTGACAGCTGTGCAAAATCTGCACAGGGCCTGCCTTCTCCTAGAGTGAGGCCAAAGCAGTGTGGTAGCTTATTTTTGTTACCACCTTTGAGATGCTTTGGGGTCGGATGCCTGTTGTGTATTGGCTCCAGGTCCGTATTCCCGGGTAGCATTTTTGCCTTTCTCCAAAGTATGTGAGAGAAGACAACTGGGTTTGGAATATATGTAGCTGATTGTAACGGGTTGGGACTCACCCCCACGGCACCTCCTGCTGGTAACTCTGGGAATTAGCTCTTTCCAGTGGAGCGCCCCCTCTTGGTGGTGTCCCATCCATTGTTCTGTCCTCTGTCGTTGTCTTTTAGTCTCTCAATGTGGCACAAATTGCCTAGTCCTCGCTCTTGTCCCTTGTATCAGGGACGGACCGCTCGTGCCCGCATTCTCCACCATGTATAATGGGTTCAGGACTCACCCCAGCGGCGCCTCCTGCTGGTGACTCTGGGAATTAGCTCTTTCCAGTGGAGCGCCTTCTGCAGGCTGGTGATGTCCCATCCATCGTTCTGTCCTCTGTTGTTATCTCTGGACCCACGTTGCTGCGTGCTCGGCAGCGTCCTCTTCGAGGCCACTGCCCTCCGGCAGTGCCCCTTAGTCCATCTGCACCCCCTTCCGGGGGTCCGTGATCAGCAGTCCCACACCCCAGTCACTATGTCCAACCGCCCTTTGAGTCCAATCCCTTTTGTCAGGGATCTGGCGTAGCAAGATGGCCGCTCCCTACGGCCAATGGCTGGGTGCACTGCAAGGAGTGAAGGGGGGGACCCAGGCCCGCCCTCTACTCTGGGTCCCGGCCCAGGGACCCTCTGGCGTCAGCCTCGCTGTCCTTCTTTCCCCTTCCGCTGTCTGTTTCCCTGGGCCGCTTCCCCTACGGCCCCTTGCACCCGCTAGGCCCTTCCCTTCAGGGCCTGCAGCCTGGCAGGCTACAGGTTCAAGCTCCCTAGCCTTCCTGAGCCTGGCCAGCATTGCGCTGTCCGCGGTGCTAGTCTCCTCCCTTGGAGACTGACCTTCCCCTGTCGAAGGCCTGGGACAGACTGACTGCTCCTGCTCTGGGCAGCCTTTTTATATGCCTGAGCCTGGCCCTGATTGGCTGGCTCTAAACTGGGCCGTGATTAGCTCACAATAAATCACTCTCTGATTGGGTCACTGTCTGCACAGGCGCCCTGGCCTGCTGCAGCCCATTCTCACAGGGAGTGGGGCAGTCCGCCCCACTACACTGATGTATTGATCTATAGTTATAAATTGCAGAACAAGCCTATTTAGGAGCCAGATTTTGAGTTACTTATAGGTGTTTAATCAAGCAAGACTCTGGTTGGGCCAGACTGGGATTTGAGTCACACCAGAGTAAAGCTGAAGTCATTGGAGTTATTTTGGCTTCATTCCTGAGATCAGAATTTCCTCCACTATGAGTTTTGCCTGAATAAAGACAGAATAAAAACTGTCCTCCTCATTGTACCAGTTTTGCAGTGGTGTAAACCCACTGAAATCAGTGGAGTCACAGTGGCATAAATCTGGTAGAATGGAGAGGACATTATAGCTCAAGGACTTTAAGAGTTTTTTTTAAAAATCACTCTGGTTATTATTTCTTGTTCACGTGCAACATTTGAATGAGGATTATGCACAATGCATACAACAGCTTTAATATTTTAGGAAAACTAAACTAATAGTTTACTGTTATGGTCTTTTCTTGCCTATGCAATGCTCTTTCCATTGCTACCTCTATAAATAGTTTTGGAAGAATCAGATTGTTATCAGTAAATATTGGCAAATGTTGATTTCACCATACACACACAAACCAGCGAAAACATATTTCCTTCAACAATCATCATTTCCAGTGAGGCAAAGTAAGAAAAATGCTGCTTGAGAACTTATGAGTGTTTGATTTAAGGTTATTGACTTTGTATATTTTCACGTCATGTTGAAACGTTGTGCTTTCACAGTTCTCAAGTTTTAACTTTTTGAAACTCAACATGAACTATCATTAAATAATTATTGTCTGACCTCTCCATAATTTTCTGCAACTGTGAAAATTTAAACTGATAAAAATAAAAAATGCTTAATTATAAACATCAATATTATCAGTCAAAATTTTACGTGGATATAAATATACTGCCATGCCTATGTATAAGATAGTATTGTATATGGTCAGGAGTCTTCTTTGATTTTTCTTTTGAGAAGTAGTATCTAAAGTTTTTCTTTTGGTTTGGTTTTTTTAAAGGAATAAAAGTCAGTCCTGGTTCAGCCCTCTTCTGCTGGGTACAAACCTTCTTCGCATCTCCAGCCTAAATTTACTGATGGCCAGCTTATCCGCATTAGTTCTTGTGCCAGCATTGTCCTTTAGCATCAATAGCTCTTCTCCCTCCCTGGTGTTTATCCCCCTGATCTATTTATAGAGAACAACCACATCCCCTCTCAGCCGACATTTTGCTCGGCTAAACAAGACAGATTATTTTAGGCTACATCTACATTACAAGCTAGGGCTGTGATTTCCCAGCTCACGTGCATGCACTTGTGCTAGAAGGATGAGTATATATCACAGTGCAGCCGCAGTAGCATGGGCGGCACCATAGCTTCATCATGCCACATACAAGCTTCTCTCAACCTCAGGGCCACCTACTCAGCATGGCTGCCCATGTACCGGGGCGGCTCCAGACCCCAGCACGCCAAGCGCGTGCTTGGGGCGGCATGCCGCGGGGGGCACTCTGCCGGTCGCCGGGAGGGCGGCAGGCAGCACTGGTGGACCTCCCACAGGCGTGCCTGTGGAGGGTCCGCTGGTCCCGCACGTCTTTGGTGGTGCCGCGGGACCAGCGGACCCTCCGCAGGCACGCCTGTGGGAGGTCCACTGGATCCGTGGGACCAGCAACCGGCAGAGCGCCTTCCGCGGCATGCCACCCTGCTTGGGGCAGCAAAATGTCTAGAGCCACCCCTGCATGCTACCATGACTATACAGGATTTATAATTCCGCTAGCTCTCATCAAGCCATCTCAAGGACATGGACCCGAGCTGGGAATCACTCCCCTGGTTCATAATGTAGATGTAGCCTCACGCTCCTCTCATAAAATATCTCTCCATTGTCGCAATAGGAGGACTATCGCTTCTAAGACTGTAGGATTACCATTGTAATTGGTTCCATATTTACATGGCATTTTATCAAGCTGCATCTGGGGCCAGATCCTAAGATGGTAGAAATGGACACTGCTCGACTGTAAGGGAGCTGTGGCAATTTACACTGGTGTCACAATGCAGTTCACTACGGGTGTGATTGTTAGAGGTGAGGAACACTCTTTCCTGACATTGCCCTTGTCCTTCCCCCTCCCAAGACAGCACACGATGTACTGAGAAAGAAAATGTCCAACCAAAGCACCATGACTGAGTTCTTTCTTCTGGGATTTTCCAATGTTTGGGGGCTGCGTATTTTACACTTTATCCTGGTTCTAGGGATTTACCTGGTAGCCCTGACAGGGAATCTCCTTGTTATCCTCCTTGCAGTGCTTGACCATCACCTTCACATCCCCATGTACTTCTTCCTGAAGAATCTGTCCATCTTAGACCTCGGATCCATCTCCCTCTGTCCCCAAGTCCATGGCCTACTCCCTGTTAAACACCAGGTCAATTTCTTATGCGGGACGTGTTACGCAAGTCTTTCTCTTCATCTTCTTCACTGTGGTTGACTATGCTTTTCTCACCATCATGATGTATGACCGATATGTTGCCATCTGTCAACCACTGACTATGAGATTATAATGAACAGGAGAATTTGTGTCCAAATGGCAGCCAGTGCCTGGATCACTGCAATTCTCCTCTCTAATCTGCACACAGGGAACACATTTGCAACAACCTTCTGTGGAGGCAACATGGTGGCTCAGTTCTACGGTGAAATCCCCCAAATACTCAAGCTGGCCTGCTCTGACCTGTACCTTGGTGAAACTGTGGTTATTTCCTTTAACATATTCTTAGGCTTAAACTGCTTTGGTTTTATAATTGTGTCATAGGTTCAGATCTTCAAAACAGTGCTGAGAATTCCCTCTGAGGAGGATCAGCATAAAGCCTTTTCCGTCTGCCTTCCTCACTTCATTGTGGTCTCCTTGTTATTTTGCACTGCTGTTTTTGCTTACGTGAAGCCAAACTCCCGCTCTCCATCAGTTCTGGATCTTGTGGTGGGTGTGCTTTATTCCATGGTGCCTCCTCTGATGAATCCGATCATCTACAGCATGAGGAACAAGCAGATCAAAGGTGCCTTAAAGAAACTAACTGGGTGGAGGTTATTCACCAAAATTTTTTTTCCAGATTTCTCCCATGACCATGCTTTCATTCTCTGTTTCCTTATAGATATAATCAAATGATGACATTATTGTCTCCATGGGAAGGTGATGTGTAATCTTTTTAATACAAAATGCTGCGTTTACAGTGGTAATAATCCAGACTAAATTCACTGAAGTCAGTGGAGTTACTCTAGGTTTACACGAGTGTAAATCAGAGAAGAATTGATTGATCAATCTAGGTATAAATGGCAAAACAAGAACACTTTGTTAACACAGAGTTAAGATTGTCCAGTGATAGTTCAGACCCTTCCAGAATATTGTGTTGTACAGCAAAATTTAAACTTTGGAAAGCCAAGAAATAGAGAGTTAAGATACAAGCTCATGCAACCTTAACTCTGCCCCCTGGAGCTGATAATAGCCCCACGGATTTCTCTGCATTAAACTCCAGCTGCATTCATTGTGTTAGATGTAGCTGACTTGAATGGTGGAGGGAGAAGAGTGGTGTGTTTGTGATATGAGGAGCTCTGGGGATTAGTTGAGGAGCACCATAGACCTGTGTTTGTGATATGGGTAGATCTGGTCTCACCCCCATACCCCATGTGTGGGACCAAAGGGAAGAGGTACATGTGTCCCTTGAGGGACATGTCTGCATCATTTCAATACAGAATTGTGTAGGTCATGTCAGTAGCAGGGCCCTGGGGTCATCTTCTCAGCGGTGAGGGGGGATATGAGAGCAGGCTGTGGGTTTAATGAGGGGTAGGGGGAAGTAGAGGTTTAGGTGGTCTCTTGTGTGCAAGTGTGAAGGGGCTGTAAAAGGGGATGTAGTTAAATTGTACCAATGTGGCATTCTGTGGGGAAGCAGGCCCAGTGTTTGAGTGTAGGGCAAGCACAGGTAACATCTGTCCATCTCAGTGACAAGGCAGAGCGGGAGTGTGGGTATTACAGGTGTTGTGGGGCATAGCCCAAAGGGGGCAGAGTTAAGGTTATGTGAGCATTTACTTTAATTCTGTATGACCTAGTTTTCAGAAGTTTGAGTTTTGCTGAATTGGACCTTCTGGACAGGCATGAGCTCTCACTGGGAGACCTTAACTCTGTTTCAATGAAGTTTTTGGCTATTTAATTTCTTAGCTGTTTGAAGAGAAAGAAAAATGTTGGTTGGAGTAAGTAGTCCTTGTGGTGGCTGTAGATAGCAGTACATAAGGATGACGAAAGATGCAAAAGGATCTTTTCAGAACCCCCACACAGGGGAGGGATAGCACAGTGGTTTGAGCATTGGCCTGCTAAACCCAGGATTGTGATTTCAATCCTTGAAAGAGCTACTTAGGGATATAGAACAAAATCAGTGTTTGATCCTGCTAGTGAAAGCAGGGGGCTGGACTCAATGACTGTTCAGGATCTTTTCCAGTTCTAGGAGATAGGTATATCTCCATTACTTTATTTTATTTCTGGACAGGAGCTGTATACTGTGCCTGTCTGGGCTCCCCTCACATCCACCTCCAGAAGCTCTCCAAAAGTGCAGCACAAAGCCAGACACATCTATCTGCCAGTGAAGTGGCCTATTTATCTTTATGAGCTATTCTGAGCTGAGTGAGAACCATTCAGGAGACAGTGCAGCCTGAAACAATCACTTCAAGAGGTATGAACTGCTCCACTTGTATCAGCATCCCAGTGCCAGCAGGGTCTTCACAGTGTTGTTGGTGCACGCTCCACATGTGCCTCTTCTCAGCTTCACACCCCAAGGAGCGGCGCTTCCCTAGACCCAGCACACATGATCCCAAGATTATGTGAGGGGAGCAGGGAGCATTGGACCCCCATATCTGGGAACCCCCAGATATTGGCACAGACATGGGAGGGAATGTGGGGATGTCAGGTGCTCCTGTCCCCATTTTCCCCAAGACTGCTGTCACTCACCCTCATGTTATCCTCCCAATCTCCTGACCCCAAAACTGTCTCTTGATCCCCAGCTTGTCTCCTATCCACCCACCTCATTCATCCTCCTTGCTATAATCACCCCTCCTCTCACTGCCCCCAAAACTCCTCTCTTCCTTTCCCACCAACTCTTCTGCCCCCAATCATCCCCCCTCCCAGTGAGCATGTGCATGGGTTATGTATTTTCATTTTAAAAATAGTGTCAGCACCTTCTCAATATTCGGCTGTGCTAAAGTGACAGTTCCCCAAGATTAGAAACCCTTCAACAGAGGCAGATGCCTCCTGTTTTTAGTCACAGACTTCTGCCCAGGGTTAGGTTTTAAGTCACAGGGCCTAGGTTTGTTGGCCAGAACATTCTTCTTTCAGCAGCTGTGGGGCTGCGAGTCAGAAACAGCTTTCATCCAGCTCCTCCTCTCGCCATGCACATGCACAGTGCAATCCATTCGGCACTACTCCAAGCACTGCAAAGGCTGAGGCGCCTCACTGAGAACTAAACACTGTGGCTAATAACGCTGTCACTTTATTTCCCCCGATCCCCAGTGAGTGGACTGCACTCTGCTGGGTGGCCCTTGAGCTTTGGAGACCCTGGTGTGAGGATCTGAGCCCCGGTTTGATCTCTAGCTGTGCACAATAAATCAGCACCAAAATGCACCAGCTATAAGAAAAGTTAGAAATACTCCACTGCAGTCAGCTGATTTCCCTCTCACTCACCCTAGTGTAAATCAGGAGTAACCCCACTTGAGTCAATGGGGCTGATTCCCCTGTCACTCATCTCACGGTAAATCCACGGTGTTATACTGGAGTATGTCTGGTTTCAGGGAGAGAAGTTTCACGCCCTTTGACTCCAAACTCTGCCACATCCTCCACCCCCTGAATGTTCTTACTCTAGTCCCTGAGTGTCTCCTTCCCTCGGCCTCACACAGCCCAGACCCTCAAACAACCCCCCCCCAGCCCTTAATCCTCTTCCTTCCCTCTTACAACCCTCCAACTCACGGACACTCTCAGTCTCTGTTCTTTGAGATTCCCCCTCCCATGGCCAGAACCGATTCTCCACCCAGAGTTCCTGACTCAGCTTCCTCAGAGATCCCGGCTGAACCCCTCTGCCCACCAGTCCCTTCCTCTGCTCAGCCCCACTCCCCTGACATGGCCCCAGCCCCAGGGAACAGCCCCCCACCCCTGCTTCCTTCTGTCCCGCCTCCAAACACCAGACATTCTCTCCGGCTTCTCTCCATTGGCCAGCTTTGGCCACCACTTCCTTCCCACACCACTCTCCTCCTTCCTCTGCCTGGCTCTCTCTAGAGCTGGGGAGGGGTGGGGCGTTCAGTCCCTCATCCCATTTATTCCATCACCTCTCAGCCAAGCCTGCCTAAGGAGGGGAGCAGGGAGCGCTCATCTGCAGAGTAGATCCCTGTCTAATAGGAACTGCAGAGACCCAGCAACTCAGGACATCCAGTGAAGGGACACGACAGCGGCTGCTGGATAATACAGTGATGGGGGCATGAGAGAGAGGAATAACCAAACAATCCTGGCAGTGGGTGCATAGATAATTAGCTAGCTAGATAGATAGATATGACCGATGATTCCTAACACTGGAGGCTCAAATGCATCGCAAGCTGGGAAAAATTCCACAAAGACCAGCACAGTAAGTTTACCATTTCAATTAAATATGTTAGAGCATTAATATACAGGACTAATTTAAGAACATAAATTTGAATTATGTTTGGAACTCCTTAAGACTTTTGCTATCAAGTTAATCAACCATCTAGAGCCTATCAGCATTTTTTTTTTATCAAAAAAAAATTGGGTTTTCATAGACTCCCCAAAATCTCCAATTATTCATGTTTTGGCAAGTGAGAAATAAACATTTTTTGCAGCAAAACTAATTTTTTTCTGCCTAGATCCACCCCAAAAATGAGTTTTCAGTTTTCCTGTGTGTATAGGTATCCTCAAACATATTTCACGGATACTTCATATATATATATATATAGTGGCAAAGTTCCTCCTCTCCTCTAGTAGGTCCTGCGCTTATTGGTGGATTTCTTCCCCTCAGTGGTTTTCCCCTTGGATGAAACCCATAGTCTGGATCAACTACTCCTATGTCTGATTAGGAGTAGCGGGGCTAGGGGGGAACCCGGGCCCGCCCTCTACTCCGGGTTCCAGCCCAGGGCCCTGTGAATTGCAGCAGTCTCCCTGGGCTACTTCCCCATAGCCTCCTTCAAACACCTTCTTTATCCTCACCACAGGATCCTCCTGGTGTCTGATGCTGCTTGATTGTATGGTGTTTTCCTCAATCCTCCAGTAGTACCCCCTCTCAGTTCTTAGTTCCTTCTGTCTCTTGCTCCCAGCTCCTCATGCACACTTCTTTCCTCTGGCTCCTCCTCCCTAGACTGGAGTGAGCTCCCCTTTTTATACCAGGTGCCTTGATTAGCCTGTCCTGATTGGCTGCAGGTGCTCCAATCAATGTAGCTCTCTCCGGTGCCTTCTAGAAAGTTCTTAATTGGCCCCAGGTGCCTTGATTAACCTGGAGCAACTGCCATTTTGGTTCCCATGGTACTAGGGATTTGCTTAGCCTGGAGCTAACATACGTGCTCCTCAATACTTTCCTGTAGCCATCCGGCCTTGCTCCATCACATATCCCCCCCCTCTGCTCAACACCATAGGGTTGGGCAACTTGGGACGCCACGCAGTGGGCTCGTGAAAGACCATCAGCGTTGCCGTGGTGGCATCCAGCCCTATGCCATATACGGAACTGGAATGGTTGTAGGGATAAGAACCACCTGGTGACCCTCGCATTCTTTCCCTTATTTCGCTGCATCCACTGGAGGGGAGCGTGGTCCGTCACAAGAGTAAATCGCCGGCCCAAGAGGTAATAACGCAATGTCTCCATGGCCCATTTGACAGCGAGGCATTCTCTCTCGACTACTGCATACTTCTGTTCTCGTGGGAGCAGCTTTCTGCTTAGGTAGAGAATCGGGTGTTCTTCATCTCCAATCATTTGTGACAGAACTGCCCCCAACCCCACCTCAGAAGCATCTGTCTGTAAAATAAATTCCTTGGTAAAGTCTGGGGCTATGAGTATGGGGTCATTACAGAGGGCCATCTGAAGGTCTACAAACACCCCCTCTGCAGCGTCGGTCCACTTTACCATATCTGGACCTTGAGCCTTCACCAGATCCGTTAGAGGACTTGCTCTGCTGGCGAAGTGGGGAATAAACCGACGGTAGTAGCCTACTACGCCTAGGAATGCACGGACCTGCTTCTTTCGGGTTGGCCGGGGCCAGTTTTGAATCGCTTCTAGTTTATTAGTTTGGGGCTTCACTATACCCCTTCCTACAATATATCCCAGTTACCTAGCCTCTGCTAGTCCTATGGTGCACTTAGCAGGATTAGCGGTGAGGCCAGCCCGCCTTAAGGTGCGTAGCACTGCCTCAACCTTCTCCAAGTGGGTTCCCCAGTCTGGCGTATGGATGATGACATCATCTAGGTATGCAGCTGCATAACTAGTATGGGGGCGCAGCAGCTTATCCATGAGGCGCTGGAATGTGGCTGGGGCCCCATGTAACCCAAAAGGGAGAACAGTGTACTGGAATAGCCCGTCTGGGGTGGAGAATGCTGTCTTTTCTTTAGCTTCTTTGGTCAGGGGAATCTGCCAATACCCTTTTGTCAGATCCAGTGTAGTCAAGAAACGGGCACTACCCAGTCGGTCAACCAGTTCATCGATGCGTGGTATGCGGTATGCATCAAACTGGGATACTTCATTCAGTCGGCGAACGTCATTACAGAATCTTGTGGTACCATCAGGTTTGGGCACTAGAACAATTGGACTGCACCACTGACTGTAGGATTCTTCAATAACGCCTAATTCTAACATTTTCTTTACTTCAGCCTTGATTTCTTCTCTTTTGGCTGCTGGGATTCTGTAGGGTCTCAGTGTTATTTTGGCTCCAGGGATCATGCGGATATGGTGATAGGTCTCAGTTGTCCGCCCCGGTTTTGTAGAGAAAACATCTCGGTTACGATTAATCATATCGGTTGCCTCGATCTTTTGGATTGGCGTCAAGTCGGGTGATATCTTTACTTGCTCATGTACGTTATCCTCCTGGGGAAGAGTCTCCCGGGTGACTAAGCATGCCTCTCGATCATGCCAAGGTTTTAGAAGATTGATGTGGTAAATTTGCTCCGGTTTTCTGCGGCCTGGCTGCAGTACCTTATAGTTTACCTCTCCCACGGCTTCAATTACTTCATAGGGTCCCTGCCACTGGGCCAACAGCTTGCTTTCTGCTGTGGGCACAAGGACCATTACTCGATCCCCCGGTTGGAACCGTCGAAGCTTTGCTTGGCGGTTATAATGGGTCCGTTGGGTCTCCTGTGCTTTTTCCAAGTGTTCTCATACAATGGGTGTAACCTGGGCTATCCAATCCCTCATCTGTAGTACATGCTCAACTATGTTCCTTCCAGGATTTGGCTCCTCTTCCCAGGCTTCTCTGGCTATATCCAATATGCCTCGGGGGTGGCGCCCATATAGTAATTCGAATGGAGAGAATCCTGTGGAGGCTTGTGGAACTTCCCGGATGGCAAACATGAGGTAAGGCAATAGGGTATCCCAGTCTTTCCCATCCCGGCTCACCACTTTCCTGATCATGGCCTTGAGGGTCCTATTGAACCTTTCCACAAGGCCGTCTGTTTGTGGGTGGTATACAGAGGTCCGTAGGGCTTGTACATGGAGCAATGAACAGAGATCTTTCATCAATTTAGACACAAAAGGTGTCCCTTGATCAGTCAGCATCTCCTTGGGAAGCCCAACCCGGGAAAAGATCTGTACTAACTCCTTAGCTATTGTCTTGGAAGCTGTGTTGCGTAGGGGGACAGCTTCCGGGTATCGGGTTGCGTAGTCTAGTACAACCAGCACATGTTGGTGGCCCCGAGCTGTCTTCTCTAGGGGCCCAATCAGATCCATGGCTATGCGTTCAAATGGTACCTCTATTATTGGAAGAGGTATCAAAGGGGCCCGTAAGTGTGGGCGAGGGCTATGTAGCTGACACTCTGGACAAGAGGTGCAGTATCGCCTGACATCTTCATGTATTCCTGGCCAGAAGAACCTCCGCAGGATCCTGGCCTGGGTTTTCTCTACCCCTAAGTGTCCTCCAAACAAGTGACTGTGGGCGAGGCTCAATATGGCTTTTTGATGTTTTCGGGGCACCAGAAGTTGATGTATCTCCTGCTCCTGCATTTGCACCACACGGTACAGGAGATCTTTCTTCACTATAAAGTAGGGTCCTGGACCTCGGACCTTCCCCTCCACTGGTATCCCATCTATCTCAGCCACCTCTTTCCTGATGTTATCATATCTGGGGTCCTCTGCCTGGTCCCGTCCGAACATCTCTCTCCCAGGACTAACCTGCCTGAGCTCCCAGGAGCCGGCTTCTGCTTCTTCCAATGGCCTGTCGCCCTCATGGCTGGGGCCAGCCTCCGGCTCACCTTCCGTGTTGGTAGTTTCACTGTTGGCTGCTCGTGCCCGTCTGCCTACTAGCGCAGTCTTCTGGCCTTGGGTCAAGATCTGGGTTCCCAAAGCCTTCGCGGCCTTCCTTTCTTTTTTTGCCTTCCGGGCCTTTTGGGGGGCTGAGAATAGATCCTGAGAAAACTCAGAAAACATTGGGGGTTGACATTCCCCCAGTGATGAGTCACTGTCAACAGGGTCTCCACTTCCCTGCAGCCTCTCAGGGGGAAGTAAATTATCAAACCCTGGATAGTCTCTCCCAATAACTACAGGATATGGGAGTTTAGGTACAACGCCCACTGTCACCTCAATGGCGTTCCCCTGAACCTCTATCTCCACTGGGATGGTGGGGTATTGGCTCATGGCCCCATGCACACATGTCACTGCTACATGTTTGGCTTGCAGCAGCTGGCTACTTTTTACCAGCTTACCCGATATAAGGGTGATAGCACTTCCTGAGTCCACCAGTGCTGTAGTCTCTGTTCCATTTATCTTCACTGGCCTGGTATAGTTATGTGGGGCTAACGCAATGCCCGCCAGGTGGATAAGGGAGCATGGGACCTCCCAATCCCCCAAGTTGCATTGCATAGGCTCTTCGGTGCTGGGACACTGTGCTGCTATGTGTCCCCACTCCCCACATGCATAACATCTATAACTATTTCTAGTCAGTCTCCCATCCTGTGGGCTAGGGGTTTTAGTCACAGGGTTCCCTCCACTCAGGCCAATCCCTTCCTTCTGGAGTCTCTGTTGGTTTTCAGCCCCCCTCTTCCTCCACCTAGGACTCCCCAGGGGTTTGGCTGTCCCTCCTTCCAGGGTTGGGGTTGGGTGTTTGCTATGGAAGGGGCTTTCCTTGTGTAGTTGGGTCAATTCCCTGGCTGTCATGCGTCTTTCTATCAGCGTGATCATCTCATCATAGGTGCACGGATCGTTCTGGCCTACCCATTTGCGGAGATCTGGTGGCAGTGCCCTCGTGTACCGGTCGATGACCAGAACCTCTAGTATCTCTTCCGGACTCCGGGATTCTGTTTGCAACCACTTTCGTGTGAGATGGACGAGGTCATATAATTGGGATCGTGGGGTTTTGTCTTCCCGGTACCGCCACTCATGATACCGGTGGGCCCGTACTGAGGATGTTACCCCAGATCTGGCCAAGATCTCTGCCTTCAGCTGGGAGTAGTCTGCTGCAGCTTCTTCAGGCAGATCATGGTAGGTCTTCTGGGCCTCCCCACACAGGAACGGGGCAAGGATGCTAGCCCACTGATCTCGAGGCCAGGCCTCCTGTAGAGCTGTTCTCTCAAAGGCCAGAAGGTATGCCTCTACATCATCTTCCCTCGTCATTTTCTGCAGCCAATGAGCCGTGTCCCATCATGCCCACGATTCATTTCTGCAAGGGTCTTTACCTGGCTTACCAGTTCCTGCAACATAGCTCGGTCTTGAATAGCTTGGTCCATCAGCAGGCGGTTAGTTTCCTGCTGCAGCCGCACTGCTTCTTGCTGGGCAGCTGCCTGGACACGGGTAGCCTCCTGCTGGGCCGCCGTGGCTTGTATCAGTGCCCGTACTACATCATCCATTGTGGTAACAAATTGTAAACCCCCTTCCTTTTTTTTTCTTTTTTTTTTGTGGTTTTTTTTTGTTGTTGTGTTTTTTAAATCACCCTCTTTCTTCCGCCGCGCTGTGCACACCAAAGATCCCACTTCTGACACCAGTTGTGGCAAAGTTCCTCCTCTCCTCTAGTAGGTCCTGCGCATATTGGCGGATTTCTTCCCCTCAGTGGTTTTCCCCTTGGATGAAACCCATAGTCTGGATCAACTACTCCTATGTCTGATTAGGAGTAGCGGGGCTAGGGGGGAACCCGGGCCCGCCCTTTACTCTGGGTTCCAGCCCAGGGCCCTGTGAATTGCAGCAGTCTCTATAGTGCTACTTGTAACCGCTACAGCTCCCTGGGCTACTTCCCCATAGCCTCCTTCAAGTACCTTCTTTATCCTCACCACAGGATCCTCCTGGTGTCTGATGCTGCTAGATTGTATGGTGTTTTCCTCAATCCTCCAGTAGTACCCCCTCTCAGTTCTTAGTTCCTTCTGTCTCTTGCTCCCAGCTCCTCATGCACACTTCTTTCCTCTGGCTCCTCCTCCCTAGACTGGAGTGAGCTCCCCTTTTTATACCAGGTGCCTTGATTAGCCTGTCCTGATTGGCTGCAGGTGCTCCAATCAATGTAGCTCTCTCCGGTGCCTTCTAGAAAGTTCTTAATTGGCCCCAGGTGCCTTGATTAGCCTGGAGCAACTGCCATTTTGGTTCCCATGGTACTAGGGATTTGCTTAGCCTGGAGCTAACATACCTGCTCCTCAATACTTTCCTGTAGCCATCCGGCCTTGCTCCATCACTATATATATATATATATATATATATAATATATATATATATATATATATATATATAATATATATATATATATATATATATACACCCATGAAGTATAAGTGAAATATATTTGAGGATACCTGAAACTTTCTATGAAAATTTGATTAATTGAAAAAACAATTTTTCTTTGAAAACAATTTAAGTAGAAAATTTCTGACCACACATAATTGGAAACTGAGCTTTAAGAAAGCCTGGGGAATGCAAATATTGTACAATAATACAATAATTTAAAAGCCATACGTTCTATTTCATCTCTTTTTATTTGCAGCCATTGGTTCATACTGTTGGTTATGCCTAGGGCTCCAGCGAGGCCTGTACTGACTGCAGCCGAACCCTGGCCATTGCCATTGTCCTTCACTTCACAGCCATCACATGATGTACTGAGGAAGAAAATGTCCAACCAAATTACCGTGACCGAGTTCCTTCTCTTGGGATTCTCTGACATTCAGGAGCTGCAGATTTTGCATTTCATGGTGTTTCTAGGGATTTACCTGGTAGCCCTGACTGGGAATCTTCTCATTATCACAGCCATAGCCCTCGACCACCATCTTCACACCCCCATGTATTTCTTCCTGATGAATCTGTCCCTCCTAGACCTTGGCTGCATCTCCATTGTCGACCCGAAGTCCATGGCCAATTCCCTCATGAGAACCAAGGTCATTTCATATTATGGATGCATCATCTAAGTCTTTTTCTTCCTTTTCTTCGCTACAGCTGAGCCTCCCTTACTAATCATCATGGCATATGACTGGTACATTGCCATCTGCCAACCACTGCACTATAAGTCAATGATGAACAGGAGAGCTTGTGTCCAAATGGCAGCCAGTGTCTGGATCAGTGGTGTTCTCAATTCTGCACTGCACACTGGGAACACATTTGAAATAATCTTCTGTGGAGACAATGAGATGGATCAGTTCTTCTGTGAAACCCTCCAGCTCCTCAAACTTGCCTCCTATGACTCATATCTCAGAGAAATTGAGGCTATTGACTTTACTGTGTACTTTGCCTTAAACTGCTTTTTTTAATATATATAAAATTATGTCTTATATTCTGATCGTCAAAACAGTGCTGAGAATGCCCTTTGAGCAGGGCTGACATAAAGCCTTCTCCACCTGCATCCTTGACCTCATTGTGGTCTCTGTGTTTGTTTGCACTGCTAGCTTTACCTATATTAAACCCACCTCCAGCTCAGTCTCAGGTCTGAATCTCATTGTGGCTGTTTTGTATTCCGTGGTGCCTCCCATGATGAATCCGATCATTTATAGCATGAGGAACAAGGATATCAAAGCTGCCCTATGGAAAATGATTGGGTCAAGGTTATTCTCCAAAAAAATAAAATGACCATCTTTCTCCCATGACCATCGTCTCATTCTGTGTTTCTTTATAAATATAATCAACTGTTGACATTATTGTCTCCATGAGAACATAATGTGCAATCTGTTTATGCACACTGAGGTATTTACACTGGTGTAAATATCTAGAAAAACTGCATTCAGGTCAATGGAGTTACTATAAATGTACACCGATATAAATATCCTGTGTTCACACAGTGGCCAATGTCAGATGCTTCAGAGATAATGAACAGAACAGGACAATTATTGAGTGACCTATCCTGTGTTGTCCAATTCCAACATCGGGCACCCAGAGGCTTAGGGACACCCAGAGCACAGGGTTGCATCCCTGACCCTCATGGTTAATAGACATTGATGTATCTATCCTCCATGAATTTATCATGTCTCGCTATCCATCCATCCCAATACAGACCCCTCCATCTATTGATCAATCGGTCAGTCTGAGGATTTTGTACTGCCACCCATCACCATGGTATCAGAGCACTTTCCACATAAAAACAGTTACCATATCAAAGTCACACATGGGGTCTCTGGCTCTTCTCCTTTTTTCAGGGTGGAGAGTAAAAATTCTCCCCCTGCTGCAGTCCCGAGGCCAGAGGAGCTCTCTGCCCCCACTACTGACCCAGGGCTAGAAGAGCTATCAGCCTCCGCCATGGCCAGGGGGCTCAAGGTGTCAGCTGCTGCCCCCGATGGCAGGGCTCTTTTGCTATAATGGACCTGTGGCTTTGACAAACAAATGGCTTGGATCCCCTGGGGTTGGTTATAGCGAAGATACACTGTATTTTGTAGGTTGGTTGATTTGTTTCTTTGTTCCAGATATTTTTGGTGGGTGGGGGTTTGGGAGGGCGAGGTATGTTTGATTGGAGGGGAGTATCCATTTGATGTCATCAAGTATCGGGTACTACCAGATCAGGCCCTAGACGGAGCACACGCCTATCTTCCACTGGTTTGTGGTTCACTAGCAGACACAGGGGCCTCCCTGACAGGACTTAGGCATCTCTCTGTAAGCTAGCACACACTCCTCTCCTCAGCATCTTCCATCAGCTAGCTCAGGCGCCTCCTCTCCTAGTGTGCTGGATTTTGTGACTCCCATTCTTAAGTGTCTGTATCTCTCTATCTGTTGTATAGGGAGCCCAGGGGCCTGACTCAGGCTGTGTGACCCTATTGTTGTCCCAGTGATTTTCTAGGTGCCTAAAAGTTAGGTGTTGCTGTACTGTGGGTCACCACGCCTGGTTTTCTTTATGGATCCAGGCCCCAGGGGGTATTTAGGCATCTAGTGGGTTTTTCAAAAGCAATTAGGCATCTGACTCCTATTGAAATCAATAAGTTTTGGACACCTATATCCTTTAGAAAAACCTACCATGCACCTAAACACCTTTGAAAACCAGGCCTTAAGTGATGAAGTGCAGGTGTCTATACTGGGCAATGATACCCTGGTATGCAGCTATGGGACCATTGACTCATGATCTTCAATATCCGCCAGAGATCCTAGAATCAGAGAAATGCCGGGCTGGGAGGGACTGGAAGTCTCTTGTTAGTTTGGTCATTAATTGAGAGCCCTGGAGAACTAAATCCTTCTTTGTACCTATAAAGCAAGTGCACTTCTCCAGGCAGTGTATCTGACATGTAGACGTGAGGATTCACCCCTGCGGCACCTCCTGCTGGTGACTCCTGGGAATTAGCCCAGTTCCAGCTCCAGAGCGCCCTCTGCAGGCTGGTGATCCACCTGTCCTCTGGCTCCCGAGTCCCTCCCTGGACCTGTTGCCCTTTTACCTGGGGTGCGCCCTCTGCAGGCTGGTGATCCGCCTGTCCTCTGGCTCCCGAGTCCCTCCCTGGACCTGTTGCTCTTTTACCTGGGGTGCTGCCTCTGGCAGTAACCCCTCAGTCTTAGGGTATCCCCTCCCCAGGGAACCCCCACCCACTATTCCCACCTTGCCTCAGTATACGGCTACTGCCAGTCATTGTCTAGACCCCATACCCTGGGGCAGACTGCAGTGTCAGCCACTCATCACTGGCAAGGTTGGATTTGGACCTCCTCCCTTGGCCTACCCCTGGGCTGCCCCTTGCAACCCCCAGTACCTTTTAGCCCAATGCTAGGCTGCAGCCTGGTTCTTTCCAGGCTGGAGCTCCCCAGCTCCTCTGCCTTTCCCCAGCCCTGCTTCACTCAGGTACCTTGTGTCTAGCCCCCTGCAGCCAGGCCCTTCTCCTTCTACACACAGAGGGAGACTGCCTGGGCTCGTGGCTCACAGCCTTTGTATACAGGCCAGTTGTGGCCTGATTAGGGCGTGGCCCAGCTGCAGCCACTTCCCAATGAGCCCAGCTTAGTAGCTCCCAGCCACAACCTTCCCCCAGGGCTGTTTTAAGCCCTTCAGGGCAGAAGCAGGGTAAGCTCCCTGCTACAGACATCTAACCTGAAGGCGTCATGTCTAGGGAGAAGACAGGAGATTGGTCTAAGACCAGAGCTGTAATTTTCTAAGAGGCCTAAGGAGTCAAGTTCTCAAGGACTCCATTAACTCCATTAGGCCCTACTCCAGAATGTTCACTGTTGGACAATATACCCACCACCAGTGCCTCTGGGGCAGAATGCAGGAGATCCAGTTTCTTAGAACTTATTCCTGGTAGAGGAGATTTCTAGGAAGCTGCGCAGAAGCTGCTTGGGAGTGGTGGGCATGGTGTGTAGCTGGCTATTCATTTGGTTTTAAGCTGGATAAAACCCTTTTTGTGTGGTGTGTCCCCTGTGTGGTACTGAGAGAAAACCAGACATGATTTTGTCCAGTATCATGGATGAGGGATGCATGCAAGGTCACACTGGCAGGAAGGGCCATGAGGTAGGGGCAGGGCCACAGTTTTCCCAGAAGTACCAGAATGTCAGGTGTGATGTTGCTTTCTAGAAATAATAAACCCCATAATGCTTTATAGAAATATGCTTATAAGTGTAAATATGACAAGACTGGAATATGTTTTATGTTAGACGTGCCCAGTACATGTTAGCTCTCTGCTAGACTGCAGCCTGGGGCTTTCCAGGCTGGAGCTCCCCAGCTCCTCAGCCTTTCCCCAGCCCTGCTTCACCCTAGGTACCTTATCTCAGTTCCCTGAAGCCAGGCCCTTCTCCCTCTGAATGCAGAGAGAGACTACCTGGGCCTCTGGCCTCCCTGGCCTTTTATAGGGGCCAGCTGTGCCTCAGTTTGGGGCGTGACCTCAGCTACAGCCACTTCCCCAATCAGCCCAGTCTTGAGAGCAGCAGCTCTCAAGCTCTGCCAGGCCACTTTTAAACCCCTTAAAACTAGGAGCAGAGGTCCACCCTGCTACAGACACGGATCCACATCTGAGCTTTCCTGGGAATGTTGCATTGTCTGGTAAAGTTCTGAGTCAATCATGGACATGTGACTTTCCCATGTGAATCCAAAATTTCATTTCGCTGCTGGACCCTGCATAGGAGAGGAGAAGGGATTTCCACCCACAAGAGAAATTATATTTAAGCCCCTGGAAACCCTCCATTCTGTCTTCAGCTGGCTCAAGAGATAGCCTCTTCACCCCCATAGGATACGTGAAAGAAATTCAAACAATGGATAGTAACCACAGGGGTGTGAGTAATTGCTGCACCCAGACTAGAAGGAGGCTAGTCTGTAAAAGAAGCTTACTGGAACATCTCTGAGGGTGAGAGTTCATCTGGAATCACTTTCTTACTGTATTATGCTTAGATTTGCATGTTTTGTTTATTTTGTTTGGTAATTCACTTTATTCTGTCTGTTATTACTTGGAACCACTTAAATCCTACTTTTTGTTTTTAATAAAATCACTTTTGACTTATTAATTAACCTAGAGTATGTATTAATACCTGAGGGAAGGGGCAAACAGCTGTGCATATCTCTCTATGAGCGTTATAAAGGGTGAACAATTTATGAGTTTATCCTTTATAAACTTTATACAGGGTAAAATGGATTTATTTGGGGTTTGGACCCCATTCAGAGTTGGGTATCTGAGTGTTGGAGACAGGAACACTTCTTAAGCTGTTTTCAGTTAAGCCTGCAGCTTTTGGCGGATGTGGTTCAGATCTGGGTCTGTGTTTGTAGCAGTCAAGTGTGTCTGGCTCAAACCAGGCAAGGCACTGAAGTCCCAAGCTGGCAGCGAAGACAGGCTCAGAAGTAGTCCAGGCACAATAGGTGGCAGTTCCCAAAGGGGTTTCTGTGATCCAACCCGTCAGATCCGGTATTCTGGGAATGCGTCAGTGGCCAACCTAGTTGAGGGAAGAGCTGGGAAACATTTTTCTAAGCCTTTGGCAGATTGTTTAATTCAGCTAAAGACATAGCAGCATCTGTCATGAAGAGGCTGAGGAAACCATTTCCCATTGACAAGATACTTTGCCCATCTCTACTAACCTGAGCTGAGAGCAACACACACACCCCTGCCCATGCCATGCGTCTTTGGTCTCCAGGTTGCAGAGGGACTAGGAAAGGGCATGTCTGAGATGATCCATGAATAAACCTGCTCCTTCTTTCACTAAGGAGTCCCTCCCCTCTCAGGTCTCACTCCAGCTGCTGTTCTGCAGTAGCTTCGTAGTCAACATCAGCCTCTGATTAGTGCAGGAATATGGTCCCCTTAAGTTCTCATGCCACTTTCACATATGTGAGGGTCACCATCTAATCTAGGCTGGCACCCGGGGGACTCAACCAGAGACATCTAGGGCCCAGAGTACGAGCTTCTACAGCTTGAGCTGAACAGCCAGGCTGCCTGACAGCTACGGGAACAGCCCCCTATCCTGTAGGTGGAGCACAGAGAGGCCTCATAACACACACTGCCCATGGGTGGGGATTATACAACGACACTGCGCAGCTGCAGAGGTCAAGGGCTTCATCTGAGTTGGTGTCACCTCTCCCAGCCAACAGGACAGGGCATCACAGACAGTTGTACTAATACAGCTCCATGGGCTCTACTGGAGACTAGATGGTTCTCTGCCATTGGCAGAGAATAGGAGAGACCGAGGGGCACCAGTGCCCGAGGCCCCCTTAATGGCAGGCAAATGATTTAGTTACACCAAGAAAATCCTGGCAAATAACCAGCACCACAGGCTGCCGAGGAAAGTGAACAATTTACACCACCACCCCTATGGTCCCTGCCAATTTGACCAGGGAGGAAATTCCTTCCTGATACCCACATGGTGATCAGTTAGACCCTGAGCATGTGGGCAAGAACCAGCCAGGCAAGAACCCGAGAAAGAGAGAATGGCTCGGTGTCAGGTCAGAACCCTGGCACATCCCGCCCAATGTCCCATTTCCAGCCAGGGCTGCCCAATGCTTCAGAGATTTAAAAAAACCTCCCCGAATACACTGGGTCAGGGGCAGGAATCCTTTCCTGACCCCTGACAGTGGCCTGATGAATCCCTGAAGCATGAGCTTTTAGGAACATAAGACATGCCCTTCAAGTAATCCCCAGTGTTGCTGAGCTCTGCCCCTCACCATCACAAGCAGCCCCGTCATACAATCCCACTCAGACATCTGTTCAGTTCTCTCTTAAAATGAATTTTGTGATTTGCCCCCCACAAGTCCCATCGGGAGGCTGCTCCAGAACCTCACCCCACTGGTAGTTACAACTTTTTCTGTAATTTCTAGCCAGTCTCTCCATCTCTCACACGACTGAATATATACATGAGCCAGACTGACATAGGCTGGCTCCTTGTCCCCCTCTCGTGGTTAGGCCATGAATGGTGGTTTATGAGACAATGGACCCACTCCCGAGATAGTGGCAATGGATATACAGCTCCTTTGGAGGAAGTAGGTCAGATGCTGCAAATTGCTTTAGTGCCACCAGAGTCAATGGAACTACGCTGATGTGTTAAAGATCTACCCGAAATGTCTTCTCACCTACCCCAGTCTTACACCAGTCTGACTCCTTTGGTTCCAATGAAGCTGCTCCTGATATATACAAACAGGCAAGCAAGACAACTCCCATCATTGTCTTTGGTGGCCATGGAATGGGTACAAGTAGCCAAGCAGTGTAACAGATATTGTTTTGGCACAGAGTGAAAGTCTGATTCCTCTCTTGCACACAATTTATACCCATTTACGCCACAACTGGCCCAGATTTTCTACTGGTGTAAATCACTCCAGTGGCAGTGACATCAATGGAGTAAATCTGGATTTGCATTGGTGCAACTGAGGTCAAAATCAGACCTGGTTGTGTGCAAGCAGTGCAGTCATGGAAATAACTGACATTAAATGAACAGATACTAAGTAAGCAAACTTTAATTAGAGAAAGACAGAAAATAAATTCTTCAGACATTTTATTCTTGGGTGAAAAATCTCCAACCAGTCAGTCTCCTCAGGGCAGCTTTGATCTCTTTGTTCCTCATGCTGTAGATAATTGGATTCATGACTGGTGGCAATACAGAATAGAGAATTGCCACCACAAGATCCAGAGCAGATGGGGAGCTGGAGGTGGGTTTCAGGTAGGCAAAGGCCCCAGTGCAAACAAACAAGGAGACCACAGTGAGATGAGGAAGGCAGGTGGATAGAGCTTTATGCTGGCCGTGCTCAGAGGGGATCCTGAGTGCTGATTTGAAGATCTGAACATACGACAAAATGATAAAAACAAAACAGCCTAAGACTAAACATACTGTAAAGGCAAGAACCCCAATTTCACTCAGATATGAGTCAGAGCAGGCGAGCTTGAGGAGCTGGGGGATCTCACAGAAGAATTGATCCACCATGTTGCCTCCACAGAAAGATATTGCAAATGTGTTCCCGGTGTGTAGCACAGAGTAGAGAATCCCACTGATCCAGGCACCAGCTGCTAGTAAGACACAAACTCTGCTGTTCATCATGGCCTCATAGTGCAGTGGTTGGCAGATGTCAACATATCTGTCGTATGCCATGACGGTGAGAAGGGAAAAATCCGCTCCCACAAAGAAGACAAGGAAAAAGACTTGGGCAACGCACCCAGCATAGGAAATGGACCTGATGTTCATGAGGGAGTTGGCCATGGATTTGGGGACAATGACAGAGATGGAGCCGAGGTCTACGATGGAAAGATTCATCAGGAAGAAGAACATGGGGGTGTGAAGGTGGTGGTCGAAGGCTATGGCCATGAAGATAAGAAGATTCCTGATTAGGGCTACCAGGTAAATCACAAGAAACACCACAAAGTGCAAAATCTGCAGCTCCTGAAAATCAGAGAATCCCAGGAGAAGGAACTTGGTCACGATGGTTTGGTTGGACATTTTCTTTCTCAGGACATGGTGTGATGTCTGCAGAAGGAGAGAAAAGAGCAAGGGCCAGCATTAGATCAGTAAAATTACTCTCCTTTTTTAAAATCACCCTAATTTCATTGAGTCAGACCTTTAGCTTGTGAAGACTGATGTAATATGGGAATGAGGATGGGGAAAACAGCCCCACTGATTTAAATGGAGTTACTCCTGATTTACACCAGGGTGAGAGAAAGTAGAATCAGCTCATTGGATTCTAGTGGAGTTACTCCTGATTTATACCAGGATGATGGAGAGGAGAATTAGGAACAATTGGTTTTGAGGTATTTGTATACCTCTGTCACCCAGATGTGCGCAATCTCTGGATAACAGTGTATAAATGTTACTATCGTCAGTTTACCGAGGGGAACTGGGGGTCTCGCTGGCCCGATTCTTTTGTCAGGGCACTGCTGTGAATGTGGGGTAAGTTCACTGCATACCATGGAATTACCCCCCATTTAAACTGCTCTAATGGGAGCACTATCTCATAGGGAGGAGACCAAACCCAGCCAGAATTACGCAGTAAACTCAAGTCAGGAATACAGCTCAGGAGTTCCGATGTGCCGTCCCCCATTTTAGCCTGTTTTCCACGCTTGCTGTGGGAGACAGACCTTCTGGTTCCCCTCCTGATACTCTTACCACTCAACTCAACACCCTCCCAGAGCTTGGAAGAGAACCCAGGAGTCCTGACTCCCCGTTCACCCCCTGCTCTAACCCACTAAATGCAACAAGCCTCCTGGAGATGGAAATACAGGCCAGGAGTTCTGGCTCTACCCACTGGACTCAACTCCCTCCCAGAACTGGGAACACAAGTGAGGTATCATGACTCCCAGTCCCCTCCACAAACCCATATGGAGAGTCATTGGGCTAGCAAATGTGCGTGAGAGTGATTCTCCAGAGTGGTACTTGGGGCACCCGTCTGGAAAAGCCAAGTTCAAGTCCCTGCTCCAATGACTATTTAATTATTGATAGAAAATGGAGCAACTACAACAGGAGTAGGGTGACCAGATGTTCCGATTTTATAGGGATAGTCCCGATTTTGGGGTCTTTTTCTTATATAGGCTCCTATTACCCCCAACCCCTCATTCCAATTTTTCACACTTTTTGTCTGATCACCCTAATCAGGAGAGACTGAAACAGTCTCATTTCAGAACAGCCCATAGCCTAGCGGCACAGGCACTGTCCTGTAAAGTGGGAATTCAAATAACTTCTTATCATCAGTAAGAGAGCGGGATTGGATCTGAGTCTGTTACAGGCCAGCTGAGTGCTCTAACCACTCAGCTTCAAGTTATCAGGGGTGCCTGTCCCACAGTCCTTATGAGAGACAGAAATGGAACCCCCCAGTTCTGGTTCCTTCCCTCTACATACTGGACTGAACTTCCTCCCAGAGCCACACATAAAACTCAGGAGTTCTGGCTCTTAGTCCTCACTACTTTTACTCATTAAGCCCAACTCCCTTTCCAGGGCTGGGGATAGAACCCAGGAGTCTTGACTTGACTCAAGTGCCTTTTCAGAAATCTAGTAGACAGAAGTAAAAATAAACTGAGAACTAGACACAAACAGATGATGTATGATAGATAGATAGATAGATGTAACAACAAACTAACAGAGAGGTACAAGTAAGAAAAGAATAAATACAGATAGTGCGGGAGAAACACAGAACTAACACAAACATGTAGATAGAGAAGTAAAAACAAACAAATTGAGAGAGAAAAGTACAAACAGACAGGTAGACTCCAATAACAAGAAACTAATGTACAGAGAGAAAAATAACAATGAGCTGAAAGTGTTTGTCACAATTTTTGGAAAATTTTAATGTAAATTCCGCAATCCATTCTAAATATATTGTGTGCCAATTTGATAAATTCCCCCACTCCCAATAGAAGAAAACTGAGGAACAAATATTTTGCCTCCTCTTTTCTAAGGTAAATGCTTTGGACTGCCTCAGTTTCCCATGCCCAAATTGAGCTAAGAGTGAAACTATAAAAAATATCTATGGTCACTTACTATTTCTTCCTTAAAGTGTCACTCTGTAATCCCCAAATATATTTTATTGCAATAGCAAACTTACGGTGCTTGTCTGTGTGTGGAATCCTCCCAGACTGAGATGTCTTTTCTCCTCCAGCTACAAACTGCAATTTATTTCCTCTCTCTCTCTAGCCCTATACACACCCCTCTATCGATCAATCTCTCTATCTATTGCCCCATCCCTGTATTATGAGAGGTCATTCCCCCACCGTACTGAGGCTGAGCTGCTGGAAATACATTGAGATCTGTGCTGTCTGCGGATAAGCTGTGTCAAAAACGCGGGTGCTGCAGGAAGGTGATTTATCCATGTCTGTTTTCTAAGGGCCTGTGGGACTCACTGCCTGGTGCCCTCAACAGCCCAATGGCAAAGGTTCATTTCTCTTGCCCTGTACTTCTCTGAAGAGTTTTCAGAAATTAAAATAACCAGAATTCCAACGAGGCAGCAGGGTCTACAAGAAAGATTGTGAGGCAAACACTGCAGGCACACAGGACTGTGCTCCAGACATCTGGCATCAATTACTAGCCCTGCCGCTGACCTGCTGTGTTACCTTGGGAAAGTCATTCCCTGGGGCTGTCTTTCCCCTCCTGTCTTTTCTACTGTAAGCTCCTTGGGGCGGAGAGTGTGTCTTACCTAATATTATGGGCCTCTCATATCAGGTTAAACTATAAGATAATTAATTAATTAAAAAACTAAGGTCTAAGGTGTCCTGAGATCTGATCCCAACTATTCCTCTGGCTTTGTTCAGTCCCTTCACCACTCCATTCCTCAGTTTGTCATTCATCCAATGGGGATAATAATTACAACATGGAGGATAATTCATAATTAGCGGAGATACTAAAAAATATCTTCCTGTCAAAACATCTTTTTGAAGAAAAATTGCTTGTCATTGAAAATAATCTTGGTGTGGAGAAAATTCATTTTGAACTCATTAGTCTATGGGTTTTTGTTTGTTGGTGGTGGGAAGTTGTTTGGGGGTTTAGTTTTATGAAAACCTGGTGATGGAAAACTCTTTGGTATACTTTTTCAGGGTTTGCGGGAAAGTTTTCAATCTTTTCCCAAAATTAGAAAATATTTACCATAAACTGGCATTTTTACTAGAGAAGTTTATTGAAAAGTAAATGCTTTCCAGTCTCCAGTTTCATTTTTTTGCCCAGCACCCCATCCATAAGCAATATTATGGGATGTTTCTATGAAAACAAAACCTTGACATTTCCCATAAAAATATAATTTTCATTTTTGGCCAACTTTAATGATGAGTAATTAAATTAAATGCATTTGAATTGATGTGGGTGCAACATTCATTGTAATTTTATTTGTCAGCATCTGCTTGTCATAGGAACTTTCTAACTAGGTAAGATGTTTGGACCATCCAGTCCAGTATTCTGTCCCTGATAGTGGCCAGTACCAACTAATTCAGAGGAAAGTCTAAGGCCTGGTCTACACTAGTCTGTTATTTCGGAATTAGCCGAGTTAATTTGAAAAAAAAAAAAAAGATTCCGTCCACATGACCAAACCAGCTTTTTCGATTTAAAGGGCTCTTTAAATCAATTTCTGTACTCCACCTCGGCAAGTGGAGTAGCGCTTAAATCGAGATCGCAATCCCAGGTTAAAGGTATTGTGGACGCAATTCAATGTTATTGGCCTCCAAGAGCTATCTCAGAATGCTCCCTTGTGACCGCTCTGGACAACATTCTCAACTCTTATGCACTAGTCAGGTGGGCAGGAAAAGCCCCGGGAATGTTTCAATTTCCTTTCCTGTTTGGTCACCATCAGTACAGGTGACCATCAGCACAGTCCACCATCACAGGTGACCATGTAGAGTCCACCATCGAAAGAGATCACGCAGTCCCAGATTTGCAGACGAGCTCCAGCATGGTCTGAATGGGAGGTACTGGATCTCATTGCATGTTGGGGAGATGAATCTGTTATGGCAGAACTATGTTCCAAAAAAAGGAACGCAAATACGTACGCTAAAGTCTCCAGGGCCGTGATGGAAACAGGCTACTCCAGGGAGTATCGTACAAAACTCAAGGAGCTCAGGCAAGCATACCAAAAAGCCAGGGAGGCAAACAGGCACTCTGAGTCACAGCCCCATACATTCCACTTCTACCGTGAGCTCCATGCAATTATGTGGGGTGACACCAACACTACCCCACCACTGTCCGTGGACACCTGCCAGGGGAGAGTTGCATGGAGCAAAGATGAATAGTCATTGGAGGAGGAAGAGGAGCACAGTGCACAGGTGGCAAGTGGGGAATCCGTTTCCCCCCCAGCCAGGAACTATGCTTAACACTGGAGCCAATAGCCTCCCCCCACTCCCAATGTGGGCTCCCAGCACATGACTCTGGAGAAGGTACTTCTGGTGAGCGAGAGCCTGATCAAAGCCACTCTGGGCTGTTCAGGTGTAGTGTAAAGGGCTCATCCCTGCTCAGAGCCTCATCAGAGCCATGTGGTGGGGGGGGGGTGTTGTGTCAAGTGATCATCCCAGAGAGCCCGCAGGCCCTTCTTTATGGCAAACCCACCAGGCATTGCTTGCTATGGGAAAGGGGGCCCAGCAGTTTTCAAACATTGAAATGAATGTAGAAGAAGCAGAACCCCATGTGCCCCTAGGCTGCCTGCAAGCTGAATTCTGTTGCCCGGCTGTGTGTGATGGCTTACTCACACCAAAGTGTCCCCTTTGTTCTCTAAAATGTATCTTTTAAAATACTACCCTCCCTTTTTCTCCTCCCAAAGGTGCAAATGTTTCAACGTGGCCCCTATCTACTCCATCCCAGAGGCTGGTCCAGATTAGAAGGCGGAAAAAACGAACTCAGGAAGACATGTTCGCTGAGCTCATGCTGTCTTCCCGCACTGATAGGGCCCAGCTGAATGCGTGGAGGCAAACAATTGCAGAGTCCCGTAAAGCATTACAGGAACGCGAACAGAAGACGGACACGTGCGATGAGAACAGGCAGGACGCTATGGTCAAGCTCATGGGGGAGCAAACTGACATGCTCCACTGTATGGTGGATCTCATGCAGGAAAGGCAGCAAGACCACAGTCTGCCGCTGCAGCCCCTGTATAACTGCCCTCCCTCCTCCCCAAGTTCCACAGCCTCCTCACCCAGATGCCCAAGAACATGAGGGGGGAGGCTACAGGGACCTACACACTCAACCCCAGAGAATCACCCAAGCACCAGAAAGCTGGCATATGTGAACTTTTGGTTTGATTTCTGGACTTGTCCTTTCCTCCTCCTCCACCTACACCCCCCTTCCCCCACCCACCCTCCCAGTCTGCCTTCTGATTTCTCTCAATGTGTTGTGCAAAAAACAATAAAGAACAGTTTTTAAACAATTTAGACTTTATTTCCTTTCATATATATGGCGGGGAGAGAGTAACCTCAAAAGAAACAAACACAACTGTCACACCAAACCCTGGCCAGTCATGAAACTGGCTTTCAAAGCTTCTCTGATGTGCAGCGCACCCTGCTGCACTCTTCTAATAGCCCTGTTGTCTGGCTGTGCGAAATTGGCTGCAGCCGAATTGCCTCAACCTCCCACCCTGACATAAAAGTCTCCCCCTTACTCACAGATATTGTGGACCACACAACAAGCAGCAATTACAATAAGAATATGGATTGTGCTGAGATCTAACTGAGCCAGTAAACCGTGCCCGCACCCTTTCAAACGTCCAAAAGGACATTCTACCACCATTCTGCACTTGGTCAGCCTATAGTTGAACTGCTCCTTACTACTGTCCAGGGTGCCTGTGTATGCCTTCATGAGCCATGGCATTAAGGGTTAGGCTGGGTCCCCAAGGATAACGGTCGGCATTTCAACATCCCCAACAGTAATTTTCTGATCTGGGAAGTAAGTCCCTTCCTGCAGCTGTTCAAACAGAACAGAGTTCCTGAAGATGAGAACATTATGCACCTTTCCTGGCCATCCTATGTTGATATTAGTAAAACGTCCCTTGTGATCTACCAGTGCTTACAGCACCATGGAAAAGTACTCCTTGCAGTTTATGTACTGGCCGCCCCGGTGTGCCGGGGCCAAGATAGGAATCTGTGTTCCGTCTATCGCCCAGCCGCAGTTAGGGAACCCCAGCGCATTAAAGGCATCCACAATGATCTGTATATTTCCCAAAGTCACTACCCTTGATAGCAGCTTGTCAATGATTGCATTGGCTACTTGCAGCACTGCAGCCCCCAAAGTAGATTTGCCCACTCTAAACTGATTCCCGACTGACCAGTAGCTGTCAGGCATTATGAGCTTCCACAGTGCTATGGCCACTCGCTTTTCAACTGTGAGGGCTGCTCTCATTTTGGTGTCTTTGCGCTTCAGGGCAGGGGACAGCAAGTCCCAAAGTTCCATGAAAGTGGCCCTACGCATACAAAAGTTTCGCAGCCACTGGGAATCATCCCAGACATGCAACACTTTGCGGTCCCACCAATCTGTTCTTGTGTCCCGGGCCCAGAATCGGCGTTCCACTGCATGAACCTTGCCCAACGCCACCATGATCTCCCAATTGCCACATGCCGTGCTGCTAGGAATGTCTGTGTCCATGTCGTCATCAGTATAGTAATTGTGTTGTTGTCACTTCCTCACCCAATTTTGCAGGTACTGCACATAGTGCTGGATAATGCGCAAGGTATTTACAATGGTCAAAACTGCAGCGGAGATCTGAGCGGGGTCCATGCTTGCTGGGCTATGGCGCCTGCAAGGGTAATCCTGGAAAAAGGGCATGAAATGAGCTATTCGGTTCAAGATGGCTGATAAAAGGCAGTAAAAGGTTTTCTTCTGTAGATTTCACAGAGTCGGTAAGCTTGTTAGAGCTGCAAGAGCGGGAGAGCAAAGTTTGCGGCGGAAGCTGTGCAGCTCTGTTCATGACGGCCGAAAAACGGTGGAGAATTGTTGCTGTCTGTAGCTTCCATGGGAGCCCATGACTGACAACATGGAAAAAATGGTGGAAGCTGTGTGGCTCTGTTCACAATGGCCGAAAAACAGCAGGGATTTGTTGCCTTCTGTAGCTTCCACAGGAGCCCAGGACAGACAACATGGAAAAAGTGGCGGAAGCTGGGCGGCTCTGTTCATGGTAGCCGAAAAAGGTGGGAAATGCTTAGATGAAAGAGTAGATAGAAAGACAAGAGGACATGCGAGGTGGATTCACAGTACCAGGAGACAGGCGGTGCACCGTGCTGCACCATCTGCTGGTAGTATGGCATCTGCCGTAACTTTCACGGATAGAGGAGCGAGTGATGACACACACCCAGAAACACCTGTGAGAATATTTTTGGCCCATCATGCACTGGGAGCTTAACCCACAATTCCAATGGGCAACAGAGACTGCGGGAACTGTGGGAGAGCTTCCCACAGTGCACTGCTCTGACATTCAATGTTAGCCTCGGTACTGTGGACGCACTCCACCGAATTCATGCACTTTAGTGGGGACACACAACTCCAAATGTATAAAATCGCTTCCGCGAATTCAAATAAAATAAGTTCAAATTAATTTTGTACTGTAGACGTGTCCTAAGAGGCCCTAAAGAGGACAGTTCTCGAATAACCTGCCCATGGTGGAGTCTCATCATCGTCAGCTAGTGAATGATCTATAGCATGAGGAAGGTGAGTTTCTACCCCTCATAGAGTTTTATATGTTACAAAGTAACTGCATGCCCTCATTATGCAGATAGGCTGCAGTATTCAAAGGAACCTACTTGATTTGTGTGTCTAAATCCTATTGGCTTTCTACAGGAGAGGAGTGCCTAGCTCCATTAAACCCCTTTAAATATCTCATTTAGTTTATTATTAATTACTTATTTTGTAGATTCCATCACTGACAGCTTTCAAATCAAGATTGGATGTTTTTCCAAAAGATCCACTCTAGGTATTGTTTTGGGAATTGTTTCTGGCTGGGTTATAGAGGAGGTCAGACTAAACAGTCACTATGGTCCCTGATGGCCTATTAATATAATTTGAACTGCACCAAAAAGGAGTACAAAATTTCTCTAAAAATGCCACCTAATAGTAGATTTTTTTTAAAAAAATCTAAATTTCTATGAATTATTTAAACAAAGTTTAAATTGTTTGAAGGGAGCAAGAGGATTCTGCTCCTCTGCCCCATTTATTGACCAGATCTATGAAACTTAATTCTGGGAGATTTTAGCTGTATTGGGCAACACCATCTCTCTCTTGGCAATATAGTCTATTTTGTGTTCATAGTTTGGCCAACCTGACCAGTGATGGGGTTTTCAAGGTTGCCTATAGATATTTGGCCACCAAAATTCCAATTAGTTTTTATGGGAATTGGGAATCCCAGTCCCCTAGGTGAAAATCTCCTCCCATAGTTTTACAATTAAAACCTGCAACACTTTTCTGGTGGCATATTTAAGGTCATTATTTAATATTTTTATTAACAATTTGGATAACAAAGGAGAGAAACTGCTCATAAATCTTGCAGATGACACCAAGCTGGGAGGGGTTGCAAAGACTTTGGAGGACATGATAAGAATTCAAAATGACCTTGACCAATTGGAGAATTGGTATAAAATCAACAAGAGGAAATTCAATAAAGACAAGTGCAAAGTTCTTCTCTTACCAAGGAAAAATCAAATGTACAACTACAAAATTGGGAATCACTGGCTATATGAATGCTGTGAATGACAGAAATATTCACACTTCAGGTCCTTATTTCTTGGTAGCATTTTTGCTTTTCTCCAAGGTACATGAGAGAAGACAAGTGGGTTTGAAATATGTGCAGCTGATGTATTGATCTATAGTTATAAATTGCTGAACAAGCCTATTTAGGAGCCAAACTGTGAGTTACTTATAAGTGTTTAATGAAGCAAGACTTTGGTTGGGCCAGACTGGGTTCTCAGTAACACCAGAGTAGAGCTGAAGTCATTGGAGTTATTTTGGTTTAATCTCTGAGATCAGAATTTCCTCTACTGTGAGTTTTTGGCTGAGTAAAGATTGAGTAAAAACTGTCCACCCTACTGTACCAGTTTTGCAGTATCATATAATTGTGTCATATGTTCTGATCTTCAAAACAGTGCTGAGAATCCCCTCTCAGCAGGGACGGCAAAAAGCCTTCTCAACTTGCCTCCCTGACCTCATTGTTGTCTCCATGTATGTTTGCACTGCTATTTTTGCCTGTATTAAACCCACCTCCAGCTCAATCTTAGGTCCGGATCTCATGGTGGCTGTTTTTGTATTCTGTGGTGCCTCCCATGAAGAATCCGATCATTTTTAGCATGAGGAACGAGGATATCAATGCTGCCCTTTGGAAAATGATTGGGTCAAGGCTATTGTCCAAAAAATATAATGGCCATCTTTCTCTCAGGACCATTGTCTCATTCTGTGCTTCTTTATAAATATAATCAACTGTTGACATTATTGTTTCCATGAGAACATAACGTGCAAAGCATTTCTGCACACTGACATATTTACACTGGTAAATATATAGAAAAACTGCACTCAGGTCAATGGAGTTGCTTTAAATTTTCACCTATATAAATAAGATAAAAATCTATCTATCTGTCCAGCTAAGAACATAAGAATGGTCATAATGGGTCAGACTAAAGGTCCGTCTAGCCTATTATCCTGTCTACACACAGTGGCAAACATCAAATGCTTCAGAGAGAATGAACATACCAGGACAATTATTGAGTGACCCATAATGTGCTGTCCAATTCCAGCACCTGGCAGTCAGATGCTTAGGGACACCCAGAGCACGGGGTTGCATCCCTGATCCTCCTGGTTACTAGCCATTGATGGATCTACCCTTTATGAACTTATCATGTCCAGCTATCTATCCATCCATCCCCATAGATAACCCCCCAATTAATGGTCGATCGATTAATCTGAGGATTTTGTACTGCCACCCATCACCATGATATCAGAGACTTTACACATAAAATCAGTTACCATATCAAAGTCAAACATAGGGTCTCTGACTCTTCTCCTTTCTTCAGGATGGGGAGTAAACATTCTGCCCCCGTCATGTCACCGAGGTCGGAGAAGCTCTCTGCCCCCACTACTGACCCAGGGCCGGAAAAGCTGTCAGCCTCTGCCATGGCCATCGGGCTCCAGGTGTCAGCTGCTGCCCCCAGCGGCAGGGATCTTTTGCTATACTGAACCCCTGGCTTTAACGAACAAATGGCTTAGATCTTCAAGGGTTCGTTATAGCAAGGATGTACTGTATTTGGTTGGTTGATTGATTTGTTTCTTTGTTCCACATGTTTTTGGAATATGTGGGTCGGGGTTTGGGAGAGCTAGGTATTTCTGATTTGATGGGAGTATCCATTTGATATCATCAAGTAGTGGGTACTACCAGATCGGGCCCTGGATCAAGCACACGCCTATCTTCCACTGGTTTGTGGTTTGCTAGCAGAGACAGGGGCCTCCCTGATGGGACTTACGCATCTCTCTCTGAGCTAGCACACAATCCTCTCCTCGGCATCTCCTAGAGTCCTTATTGTTAGAAAACTTTTCCTAATCTCTAACCTAAATCTCTCTTGCTGCAGATTCAGCCCATGACTTCTTGTCCTATCTTCAATGGACGTGGAGCACAATTGATCACCATCCTCTTTATAACAGCCCATAACATATTTGAAGACTGTTATCAGGTCCCCACTCAGACTTCTTTTCTCTTCCCAGTACAGCAACTGACACTGAGGAAATGATGAAAGAGCAGCAAAATCCCTTGTGCATACACTAAACCATATGATGGGACACAAATAAAATTAGGCTCACAACTTCAAATCTATCAAATTCCACAAGTAGCTTTGAAAATTCCCTTCAATGGGACTGGACGTCCAATTCACCTTGGCAGCTTTTACCAAGGCCCGTGCTAGATTCTCCATCGTCTGATGTCTTTAGATCAAGACTGACTGTCCTTCTGGAACGTGCATTCATCAAACATAAGTTATTGGGCTCAAGACAGGGGTAAATGGCCTGTGATCTACAGGAAGGCGGAAGTCTCAGACTGGGTGAGCTAATGGTCCCTTCTGGCCTGAAATCCTATGAATATTCTGCAAAAGTTTCCATTGATGGGACCTAGGGTCCAAACCCTCTTGAGACCTTTAAAATTCTAGACTAAAGCCTGTTTTCAGTCTCTTATTAGTTGGCTCCTTAACTGAGAGCCCTCAGGAACTAAATCCTTCTTTTCACCTATAAAGCAAGTGCACTTCTCCAAGGCAGTATGTCTGACACCTAACCCGGTGGCATCCTGTCTAGGGAGAAGACACGGCATTTGTCTAAGACCAGAGCTGTGACTTTTTAAGAGTTCTGAGGAGTTAAATACAAGTTCTCAAGGATTCCTTTATCACCATTAGGCCCTACTCCAGAAGGGAGCCACAGTGTTCACTGTTGGACAATATACCCACCACCAGTGCCTCTGGGACAAAATGCAGGAAATCTAGTTTGTTGGAGAATATTCCTAAAAAAGGAGATTTCTAGGAAGCCGTGCAGAAGCTGTTTGGGAGGGCTGAGCATGGTGAATCCAGGTAGCTGGCCATTCATTTGGTTTTAAACTGGATAATCCACTTTCTGTGTGGTTTGTCCCCTGTCTCGTACTGAGACAAAACCAGACATAGTTTTGTCCATTATCATGGATGAGGGACGCATGCAAGGTCACACTGACAGGCAAGGCGATGAGCATGGGGTGGGGCCACTGCTTTCTCAGAAGTACCAGAATGTCAGGTGTGATGTTGCTTTATAGAAATAATAAACCCCAAAATGATTCATAGAAATATGCTTATGAATGTGAATATTACATGACTGGAATATGTTTTATGTTAGATGTGCCATGTAACATATCACTGCAAAGGTTATGATCTACTGGATATATTCATTCTATTTACATGCATGTATCATTTTTGTTTTTGAAGTTATGAATATTGGCAATGTACTTGTTTGTTTTTAAGAAGCCGCTGTGAAGCAGTTTGTCCGCTTCTTGATGTTGTGTATTTGGTTGTTATGGGTTTTGTTGCTATGGCAACTGAGTTAGATTATTATGGGTTAGCTCAGCCAGCTTCAGCCGGCTGAGTGAGTTCTCTGAGTCTGTAAATAAAATGGTGGTTTTGTTAGCTGTCTGCTGTCTGGCCTCAAGTGATTCCTTCCTAAACCGGCTGCCCCCAAGGATATAACAAGTGGCTACGATGGATGGGATCCTGGTGCTGCTCCAGTAACAGAAGGAAGTAGAAGTCAAGGTACAAAACAAACAAATAAAAATACTGCTTGTTTGCACTGACTGTGAAAGTGAAACTAAAATCATGGCTACTCTGACCAGGCCACTGGAACCTTTTGATGAGAATATAGAGCAGTGGCATGTGTATACTGAGCGTTTTGAGCTTTTTGGTATTGCAAATGACATTACAGAAACAAAGAAGGTGCCAATATTCTTAAGTGTTGTAGGGGCTAAAACCTACTCCCTGCTACGCAGTTTACTACACCCTGTTAAGCCTGAGACTAAATCTTATAGTGACATTGTGGAAATCCTGGTGTCCCATGTCTCCCCAAAACCACTGGTAATTGCTGAAAGATATAGGTTCCACAAAGGAGACCAAAAGGAAGATGAAACAGTTGTACAATTTGTAGCCATGTTAAAAAAGCTAGCAGAACACTGTGAATTTAAAGAGATGTTAAATGATGCCCTGCGTGACAGGTTAGTGTGTGGCCTCTACAGTGAAGCTGTACGGAAGCGCCTACTGACAGAGGCTCAGCTTACCTTACAGAAGGCTGTTGATATTGCTGTCTCCATGGAACTGGCTACAAGGGAGGCGCAATACATCGGTTCATCCCCTAGGGTGCAAAAAGTGTCACAAGAACTGACCCACAAAACGGTGCAGAGTCAAGAATGTTACCGCTGTGGTAAGCCGGGTCACCAGGCATCGGAATGCTGGTGTAAGGAACTGGTGTTTCGACACTGTGGCAAAAAGGGACACACTGAGTGTGCCTGTAAACAAAAGAAAAGGAGGCCTGTGGTCTCGCCGACAAAAAGAGGAACCTTGCATACCCTAGAGCAGACCCAGGATGATCAAGGTGACACCTCAGCGCAAGAGAAAGTGCCACTGCATGTTTTGTCTTTGGCAGTGGGCTCACATGAATACTGGGTAACCCAGTTATTGGATGGCAAACGTATACGCATGGAACTGGACACCGGTGCAGCCGTCTCACTGATCTCCGAGACTGTGTATAAAGAAAAGCTACAGCATCTTCCGCTTAAGGCAACAAAAACTGTTCTGAAGACATATACGGGAGAAGCTGTGCCTATGCTGAGCACTATTAAGGTGGAGCTCAATGGACAGGTGGCTAAATTGCCACTGTTTGTGGTGAGAGGTAACTACCCAGCCTTAATGGGTAGGTCTTGGCTTGGGAAGATTCAACTGAACTGGGCAGAAGTGCACCGGATGACTAAAGAAGAAACCAGTCTAACCCCTATACTAAGGAAACATGCTGCTGTTTTTGGAGATGATTTGGGAAGTATGAAGGGAATCACTGTGACATTGAACATTAAACCTGGAAGTCCACCAAAATATCTGAAAGCCCGAACTGTGCCATATGCCATCAGGCCAAAGTTTGAAGCAGACCTGGAGCGCCTGGTCACCAATGGAGTCCTAATACCAGTTTCCCATAGCTCATGGGCCACTCCTATCGTTCCAATAGTGAAGAAAGATGGCTCTCTCCGGATTTGCGGTGATTTTAAAGTCACTGTCAACCCAGTGTTGTGTGCAGAACAATACCCGCTTCCCCGCATCGATGACCTCTTCGCAGGCCTGGCTGGGGGACAAAAGTTCAGTAAGATGGATCTGAGTCAAGCATATTTACAGATGCACGTCTATGAAAAGTCCCAAGAGCTGTTGACTATTGTGACTCATAAGGGGCTTTATTGATACTGTCGCCTACCCTTCGGAATAACGTCGGCTCCTGCCCTGTTCCAGAGAGCTATGGACCAGATCTTGTGTGGCTTGTCAGGAGTTCAGTGCTATCTGTATGATATCCTGGTCACTGGAAGAAATGAAGAGGATCACTTAAAGAATTTAGAGGCTACCCTACAAAGACTGGAAGAGTATGGCCTACGAGTTTGCAAAGACAAATGTGAATTCTTCAAGCCCTCTGTTGAATAGTTGGGACACATCATCGATTCTGCAGGTCTTCATAAGGCCCCTGCAAAAGTTAAAGCTATTGTGGAGGCTCCCCCACCACGAAATGTGAGCCAGCTGCGCTCGTTTCTAGGACTACTGAATTATTATGGAAAGTTCATCTCACAGTTAGCCACACTGCTAAAACCACTTCACAAGCTCCTTGGGCAGAACAAGGCCTGGAAGTGGACTGAAGCCTGTGATGTTGCATTTAGCAAAGCTAAGAATGCATTGCTAAATTCTGAAGTTCTAACGCACTTTGATCCATCCTTACCCCTGCAATTGGCCTGCGATGCTTCCCCTTATGGAGTGGGAGCAGTCGTGTCACACATTATGCCTTCGGGAGAAGAGAGACCTATTGCTTTTGCTTCACGCACTCTAAGCAAAGCAGTAACTAACTACACCCAAATCGAACGTGAGGCATTAGGAATTGTTTTTGGAATTCGGAAGTTTCATCAGTACCTGTTTGGGCGAAAGTTTACTCTTCTTACAGACTATCGACCTCTGACGTCATTTTTGGACCCTACACAGGCATTCCCCCATTAGCTGCTAGTCGTATGCAACATTGGGCATTGTTACTTTCAGCACACACATATGAAATCAAATATCGGAAATCCACTCTGCACGGCAATGCAGATGGCCTCTCAAGGTTGCCTTTGCCGGTCAAACATCAAGATAGTGCCCAAAAGGAAATCTTCTACTTTGAACAGGTAGAGAATACACCCATCACTGCTACTCAGATAAAGAAGGCAACTCTCGTTGACCCAGTATTGTCCCAAGTTATGGACCTGGTGATGCATGGAAAATGTCGACAAATGTCTCCGGTCTCATCCGACCTTGTTCCCTACATGTCCAAGCGGACGGAGTTATCGGTCCAATCTGGTTGTTTGTTGTGGGGGAGACGTGTCATTATTCCACCACCACTGAGATCACAGATGTTAGAACAGCTACATTCCGGTCACTGTGGAATAGTGCGCATGAAGGAAATTGCACGAAGCTATTTTTGGTGGCCTGGATTGGACAGCGCTATTGAAGAGAAGGCAAAAGCTTGTATGTCATGTCAGGGTGTGAGGAACGCACCCCAGTGGGCACCCCTACACACATGGGACTGGCCTGAAAACCCGTGGCAACGTATTCACGTTGACTTTGCTGGCCCCCTTGAAGGAAGCATGTTCTTGGTGGCAATAGATGCCCATTCTAAATGGCCAGAAGTCTCTATAATGCAGTCCACTTCTGCAGAGAGTACTATCCAAAAACTACGAGGACTCTTTAGTCATTTTGGTCTGCCAGAACAACTTGTGAGCGACAACGGACCGCAGTTCATTTCTCAGGAGTTTCAAAATTTTATGAAGGCAAATGGGATACACCACATCACGTCAGCACCATGTCATCCGTCCACCAACGGATTAGCTGAAAGATTTGTGCAGACAATGAAAAACGCTTTGAAATCAGCAAGGGGACAACACTCCATTCAAAAGCGTCTGGATACCTTCTTACTTTCCTACAGAAACACACCTCATGCTACGACCCAGGCATCCCCAGCCTTTCTAATGTTGGGACGACAGCTGCGCACTTGCTTTGATCTGCTGAAAGCTTCTGAACCCCGACAAACTGTGCAACATCAGCAGCAATATCAAGTCATCAGACGGGCACCCAGAGCAAAAGACCGAACCTTTAGCCCGGGAAAGCCAGTTTTGGCTCGGAATTATACTTCCAGAGCTAAATGGGTCCTGGCCACAGTCATCACTCAAGCAGGACCTGTTTCCTACACAGTCCGGACTGCAGAGAATCTTACCTGGTGGCGACATGTAGATCAGCTGTTGCCAGGTCATGCCAGTCCTCAGGACCCATCTGCAGTTGACGGGTCTGACTTCACCTTTTCTGGTGAGGCACCGAATCACAAGTCACCTGTTCCTGATTGTTCTCCTCCATTACTGCCGGCAGCTAAGATACCCCTTTGCCCAGCACGAGCTGATACCACCTCCTCACCCGTTCGTGCTGCGGACCCTGAGCCCCTAGTGCTTTCGGGTGCAATAACACCAGAAGTTCGCCGTAATCCACCTAGAGACAGAAGGCCTCCTCATCGGCTGGATCTTTAGCTAGGGCGAACCCACGGTTATGGGGCAAAATAATCCCCAGGGTTTAGCCGGGAATGGAGGCAGTCTACCCTACTTCTCTAGTCTAGTGTGTGTTTTATTTAGGGGATGTTCTTATTGGGGGGGAGGAATATGTTGTGTATTTGGTTGTCATGGGTTTTGTTGCTATGGCAACTGAGTTAGATTATTATGGGTTATCTCAGCCAGCTTCAGCCGGCTGAGTGAGTTCTCTGAGTCTGTAAATAAAATGGTGGTTTTGTTAGCTGTCTGCTGTCTGGCCTCAAGTGATTCCTTCCTAAACCGGCTGCCCCCAAGGATATAACACTTGAAAAAAGACTATTCTCAGTAAGTGGTCAATCAAGAAAGACTTAAGCTAATAATGAACTCTGAGAGATGTCAATCCACATCTGAGCTTTCCTGGGAATATGGTATCATTCGGTAAATTTATGAGTCATGCATGGACATGTGACTTCCCCATGTAAATCCAAAACTTCATTGTGTTGCTGGACTCTGCATAGGAGAGGAGAAGGGGTTTACACCCACAAGAGAAATTTCATTTAAACCTCAGGAAACCCCTCCATTCTGTCTTCAGCTGGCTCAAGAGATATCCTCTCCATCCCCAAAGGATATGTGAAAGAAACTCAAACAATGGATACTAGCCACAGGGGTGTGAGTAATTCCTGGACCCAGACTAGAAGGAGGCTAGTCTGTAAACATCTCTGAGGGTGAGATTTCATCTGTAATCACTTTCTTACTGTATTAGGGCTTAGACTTGCATGTTTTGTTTTATTTTGCTTGGTAATTCACTTTGTTGTGTCTCTTATTACTTTGAACCACTTAAATCCTACATTTTGTTTTAATAAAATCACTTTTGACTTATTAATTAACCCAGAGTATGTATTAATATCTGGGGGAAGGGGCAAACAGCTGTGCATATGTCTCTATCAGTGTTATAAAGGTTTAACAATTTATGAATTTATCCCTTATAAGCTTTATACAGGGTAAAACGGATTTATTTGGGCTTTGGACCCCATTTGGAGTTGTGTATCTGAGTGCTGGAGACAGGAACACTTCTTAAGCTCTTTTCAGTTAAGTCTGCAGCTTTTAGTGGATGTGGTTCAGATCTGGGTCTGTGTTTGTAGCAGTCAAGCATGTCTGGCTCAAACCAGGCAAGTCACTGAAGTCCCAAGCTGGCAGAGAAGACAGGCTCAGAAGTAGTCCAGGCACAACAGGTGGCAGTTCCCAGGGGGGGTTCGGTGATCCAACCCGTCAGATCTGGCATTCTGGGAATGCATCAGTGGCCAACCTAGCTGAGAGAAGAGCTGGGAAACATTTTTCTAAACCTTTGGCAGATTGTTTAACTCAGCTAAAAACATACCAGCATCTGTCATGAAGAGGTTGAGGAAACCATTTTCCATTGATGAGTTACTTTGACCATCTCTACCAACCTGAGGTGAAAGCAACACACATACCCCTGCCCATGCCATGCATCTTTGGTCTCTAGAGTGCAGAAAGACTAGGAATGGGCATTGCTGAGATGATCCAGGAATAAAACTGCTCCTCCTCTCACTAAAGAATTCTTCCCCCTTAGGTCTCACTTCCACTGCTATTCTGCAGTAGCTTGGTAGGCAATATCAGCCTCTGATTAGTGCATGTATAAGGTCCCCTGAAGTTCTCAGGCCACTTCCGCATATGCGAGAGTCACCATCTAAGCTAGGCTGGCACCTGGGGGACTCAACCAGAGACATCTAGGGCCCAAATTACAAGCTTCTACAGCTTGAGCTGAACAGCCAAGCAGCCTGACAGCCACTGGAACAGCCTCCTATCCTCTAGGTGGGGCACAGAGGGGCCTCATTACACACAGTGCCCATGGTTGAGGTTTATACAGCGGCACTGCACCGCTGCAGGGGTCAAGGGCTCCATCTGAGCTGGAGTCACCTCCCTCAGCCAGGAGGAGAGGGAGTCACAGAAAGTTGTACTAATGCAATGCCATGGACTCTACTGAAGTTTATTCTCTGTGTGGCACCTTCTTCTCTTCCCCGTCCATGAACATCAATAAAGTCAGAGTCATAGAGTTCAGTCTGACCTGCTCTATGCCAACACCACCCGGCACCCACAGACCAAACCCAACCACTGAAATTAGACTGAAGTGTCACAGCCCTCAGGAGAGTAGACAGTTCTGTGCCACCAGCAGAGAACAGAAGAGATCGAGGGACACTAGTGCCTGAGGCCCCTGCAATGGCAGGGAAATGATTGAGATACACCCAGAAAATCCTTGCAAGTGACACACACCACATGCTGCAGGGGAAAGCAAACCCCCCCACACCGCAAGTTCCCTGCCAATCTGATGGGGGTGGGGAATTCCTTCCTGACCCCCACATGGTGATCATTAGACCCTGAGCATGTGGGCAGGAACCAAGCATCTGAGAGAGAGAGAGAGAGAGAGAGAGAGAGAGAGAGAGAGAGAGAGAAAGAATGGCTCAGTGCCATCTCATAGCCCTGGCACATCCACCCAATGTCCCAACTCCAGCCAGTGCTGCCCGATGATTCAGAGATTTAAAAAAAAAACCAACTCCCAGAATACACTGGGTCATGGGGAGTAATCCCTTCCTGACCCCTGCCAGTGGCCAGATGAAACCATGAAGCATATGCATTTAGGAACATAAGACATATGCTGCAAGTGAGCCCCAGGGCTGCTCAGCCCTGCCCCCCACCATCACAAGCAGCCACTTCATACAATCCCACCCAGACATGTGTCCAGCTATCTCTTAAAACTAATCCCATCATTGGACCCCCCTCATAACTCCTATTGGGAGGCTACTCTAGAGCCTTGCCCCACTGGTTGTTAGAAACCTCCCTGTAATTTCTAGCCAGTCTCTCCATATCTCACACACCCAAATGTCCATGTAAACCAGGCTGACAAAGTCTTGTTCTTTGTCCTCCTCTAGTGGATAGGCAACAAATGGTGGTTTATAAGACAATGGGCCCTGTCCCCAGCTGGTGGCAATGGATATACAGCTCCATTGGAGGCAGTAGGCCAGATCAACAGATGCTGCAAATTGCTTTAGTGCCACCAGAGTCAATGAAACTACACTGCTGTGCTGAAGATCTACCCAAAATGTCTTCTCTCACCTACCCCAATCTTACATCAGTCTGACTCCTCTGGTTCCAATGAAGCCACTCCTCATTTATACACACAAAGAAGACATCTCCCATCATTGTTTTCACTGGCCATGGAATGGGTTCAAGTGGCCAAGCAGTGTAATGGGTATTGTTTTAGCACAGAGTAAAAGTCTGATTCCTCTTGTGCAAACAATTTACACCCATTTAACTCCCCAACTGGACTAGATTTTCTACTGGTGCAAATCACACCAGTGGCAGTGACATCAGCAGAGTTAATCTGGATTTGCATTGGTGCAACTGAGATAAGAATCAGATCTGTTTGTGTGCAAGCTGTGTGGTCATGGAAATCACTGACATTAATGAACGAATACTACAGAAGCAACCTTTAATTAGAGAAAGACAGAAAATTAATTATTTGTGAATTACCTACACCCAGTCAGTCTCCTCAGGGCAGCTTTCATCTCCTTGTTCCTCATGCTGTAGATAATTGGATTCAAGATTGGTGGCAATACGGAATAGAGAACAGCCACCACGAGATCCAGAGCAGATGGGGAGCTGGAGGTGGGTTTCAGGTAAACAAAGATGGCAGTGCAAACAAACAGGGAGACCACAGTGAGGTGAGGAAGGCAGGTTGATAGGGCTTTATGCCGGCCTTGTTCAGAGGGGATTCTGAGCACTGATTTGAAGATCTTAACATATGACACAATGATAAAAACAAAGCAGCCTAAGAGTAAACACACACTAAAGACAAGAACCCCAACTTCACTAAGATATGTGTCGGAGCAGGCAAGCTTGAGTAGCTGGGGGATTTCACAGAAGAACTGATCCACCATGTTGCCTCCACAGAAGATCAATGCAAATGTGTTCCCGGTGTGTAGCACAGAGTAGAGAATCCCACTGATCCAGGCACCGGCTGCCATTTTGACACAAGCTCTGATATTCATCATTCTCTCATAGTGCAGTGGTTGGCAGATGGCGACATATCTGTCGTAGGCCATAACGGTGAGAAGAGAAAAATCCGCTCCCACCAAGAAGACGAAGAAAAAAACTTGGGCAACACATCCAGCATAGGAAATGGACCTGGTGTCCATGACGGAGTTGGCCATGGATTTGGGGACAATGACAGAGATGGAGCCAAGGTCTAGGACGGACAGATTCATCAGGAAGAAGTACATGGGGGTGTGAAGGTGGTAGTCGAAGGCTATGGCCATGAAGATAAGAAGATTCTCCATCAGGGCTGCCAGGTAAATCACTAGAAACACCACAAAGTGCAAAATCTGCAGCTCCCAAACATCAGAGAATCCCAGGAGAAGGAACTCGGTCATGGTGGTTCGGTTGGACATTTTCTTTCTCAGGAAGTGTCTCAGGATGTCTTCGGAGGGAGGGACAAGAGCAAGGGCATGGATTAGATCAGTAAAGTAACTCTCCTTTTTTGAAATCCATCTTAATTTTCTTGAGTCAGATCTTTAGCTTGTGAAGTTTGGTGTAATTTGAGAATGAGGATGGGGAAAAAAGCCCCACTGACTCCAATGGAGTTGCTCCTGATTTATACTGGGGTGAGAGAAAATAGAATCAGCTCAATGGGCTCTAGTGAAGTTACTCCTGATTTGCACCAGGATAATGGAGAGGAGAAATAGGAATAATTGCTTTTGAGGTTTTTGTATACCTCTGTCACCCAGAGTGGGCGAACTCTGGATAGCGGTGTATAAATGTTACTATCCTCAGATTTCAGAGGGGAATTGAGGGTCTGGTTGGCCAGATTCTGGTGTCAGGGGCACTATTGCAAATGTCGGGTATTTTCACTTCATGCCATGGAATTACTCCCACTTTATAGTGCTCTAAATGGAAGCAGCATCTTACATGTAGGTGACTGAACCATGCCACAATTACACAGTGAAATCAAGTCAGGAATACAGATAGTACCCCTGACACGCCATCCCCTGTTGTAGCCGGGGTTTCATGCTCATTTCAAGAGGCAGACATTCCAGTTCCCCTCCTGTTTCTCTATTCACTCAACTAAACTCCCTTCCAGAGCTTGGAAGAGAACCCAGGAGTCCTGACTCCCAGTTTGCCCACTGCTCTAACCCACTAAATACAAGCTAGGAGTGCTGGCTCTACGCATTGGACTCAACTCCCTCCCAGAGTTGGGAACACAAGTGAGGTGTCTTGACTTCCTGTCCCCTCCTCTAACCGTTACATCAGACTGCATCTCAGCCTCTGTCCCAGGGACTCTCCACTGCCATCAGAAATAACTGCTGCTAGTGACAATGGAGAGTCATTGAGCCAGCGAACATGCATTAGAGTGATTCTCCTGCGTGGTAGTTGGGGCACTCACCTGGTGTCTGAAAGAGACAAATCCAAGTCCCTGCTCCAATGACTATTTAATTATTGATACAAAGTGTAACAGCTCCAACAGGAGAGACAGAGACAGTCTCATTTCAGAGCAACTCATAGCCAAACAGCTCAGGCACTCTTCTGTAAAGTGGGAATTCAAACCCTTTATCAACATCAGTCAGAGGGAGGAATTGAACCTGAAACTGTCACAGGCCAACAGAGTGCCCTAAACACTCAGCTTCAAGTTATGAGGGGTGCCTGTCCCATACTGCTTATTAGAGACCGAAATAGAACCCCCAGTTCTGGGTCCTCTCCTCTCCACCTTGGACTGAATTTCCTCTCAGAGCCACACATAAAACTCAGGAGGCCTGGCTCTCAGTCCCTGCTACTCTTACCCACTAGACCCCACTCCTTTCCCAGAGTTGGAGATAGAACCCAGGAGTCCTGGTTCCTAGTCCACACCACTCTAACCCACTAGACACAAATGCCCTTGCAACAATCTAATAGACAGAAGTAACCCTAAACACAGAGATAGAGAAAGAGCCTGAGAACTAGATACAAACTGGGGTGGGGAGAGATGTAACAAACTAACAGCAAGACTCATGTAAGAAAAACATAGATACTGAGAGTGAGAGAGAGACACTGAACTAAGACAAACTAAGAGGTAAATAGAGAAAAATAAACTAACAGAGAGAGAGAAGTACAAATAGATAGACAGCAATAAGAACAAACGAATGTACAGAGAGAAAAGTAACAACAAGTTGATAGTGTTTGTCACAATTTTTGGACAATTTTAATATAAACTCCTCAATCCATTCTAAAAAAAATAAATATGTGCATCAATTTGATTAATCCCGCCATTCTCCACAGAAGGAAATTGTGGCACGGATATTCTGCCCTCTCTTTCCTAAGATAACTGCTTTGGTCTGTCTCAGTTTCCCATGCCCAAATTGAGCTAAGAGTGAAACTCTGAAAAAATATCTGTCACTTACGATTTCATCCTGAAAGTGACACTTTGTAACTCCCAAATATATTTCATTGCAACAGCAAACGTGTGGCGCCTGTCTGTGTGGAATCCTCCCAGATCGAGATGTCTTTTCTCCTCCAGCTACAGACTGCAATTGGCTACCCCTCTCTCTCTAACCCCTACACACTCCTGTATCAAACAATCTCTCTTTCTAATGCTCCTATCATTGTACTATGAGAGGTTGTTCCCCCCTCACACTGAGGCTGAGCTGCTGGAAATACACTGAGATCTGTGCTGTCTGCGGATGAGCTGTGTGTCAAAAACGCGGGTGATGCGGGAAGGTGGTTTATCCATGTCTGTTTTCTAAGGGCTTGTGGGACTCACTCCCTGGTGCCCTCAACAGCCCAGCGGCAACAGTTCATTTCTCTTGCCCTCTACTTCCCTGAAGAGTTTCCAGAAACTAAAATAATCACAATTACAATGAGGCAGCAGGCTCTAGAGGAAGGTAGTGAGGTAAACACTAGGGGCACACAGGACTGTACTCTAGACATCTGGTATCAATGCCTAGCCCTGCTTCTGACTTGCTGTGTTGCATAGGGCAAAGTCATTCCCTTTTCCGTCCCACCCTTTGCCTGTCTTTTCTACTGTAAGCTCCTTGAGGTGGAGACTGTGTCTTACCTAATATAACGGGCTTCTCATATCAGGTTCAACTATCAGATAATTAATGAATTAGTCATTATTACAAAGCTAAAGTTCAAGCTGTCCTGAGAGCTGATCCCAACTATTCCTCTGGCTTTTTTCAGTCACTTCACCTCTCCATTCCTCAGTTTGTCATCTGTCCAATGGGGTTAATTGTTATAACTTGGAGAATAATTCATAATGAGTGGAGATGCTCAAAATATCTTCCTGACAAAACAGCTTTTTGAAGAAAAATCACTTGTCATTGAAAATGATTTTAGTGTGGAGAAAATTCATTTTGGACTCAACTTTCTATTTTTTTTTCTTTTGCAGGGGGTGAGTTATTCGTGTTTTTGGTTTTAGTTTTATGAAAACCTGGAGATGGATAATATGTTTGTATATTTTTTTCAGATTTATGGGGGAAAGTTTTCAATATTAGAAATCTTTTTTGCCAAAACTAGAAAATATTTACCATAAAGTGGCATTATTACTATAGAATGTTATTGAAAACGAAACACTTTTCAGTCTCCAATTAGAATCTATGCATTCTTTCACATATAATGCCACTTCCCCTCACCAGCACAACCTATTCCGTCATTCATATATATTTTGTACCCTAGTATTACAGTGTCTTATTGATTGTCATCATTCCACCCAGTTTGTCTCCTATTACAACAATATCCTTATTTAATACCAGGCTTCTCCGCACCTGTTGGCTTTCACTCAGCCCTTAGTTTTAAAGGCATATCAGGATGGTGAAGAAGATGCCGATATGACTATCAAAGCAAAGTGCATCATTAGTACTAAGGTGCCAGCTATGATAATCTGAACCTCATTAAAGGAGGCGTCTGAGCCCGCCAGCTCAAACATGGCTGGCCTCTCACAGAAGAAAGGGATAATTTTATTAGACACTCAGAATGGCAGACTGAATATAAAAGCTGTCTGCCCCAGAGAAACCATGTTCCCACTAATCCATGAGCCAGCCAAGAACACAACACAAGTTCTCCTGCTCATGAGGACCAAATACTGCAGAGGAACACATATGATGATGTCAAGTATCAGAGGGGTAGCCGTGTTAGTCTGGTTCTGTAAAAGCAGCAAAGAATCCTGTGGCACCTTATAGACTAACAGACGTTTTGCAGCATGAGCTTTCGTGGGTGAATACCCACTTCTTCAGTCATCTTGCATCTGAAGAAGTGGGTATTCACCCACGAAAGCTCATGCTGCAAAACGTCTGTTAGTCTATAAGGTGCCACAGGATTATATGATGATGTGTTGGTGATAGTATCAGAGGGGTAGCCCTGTTACTCTAGTTCTGTAAAAGCCTATGGTGTGATGTTCATAGGTCATGACAGCCAGCAGGAAACATGCCTTGTCTGGCAACAAGAGGAAGAAATATATCTGTGCAGCACAGCTGAGGGTGGAGATGGTTTTCTCCTCCAAGAGGAGATCCACCAACATCTTGGGCAGGGTGATGGAAGTGTAGCAGACTTCTAGGAAGGAAAAGCTCCATAAGAAAAAAATACACTGGGGTGCCCATTTCCTGTTCAGCCACCATGGTACTGTTTCCCATCAATGTGAGTGCATATGCCACTAAAAAACACTACAAAGAATAAAACCCGCAGCTCCCAGAGGTCAGAAAACCCCTGGAAAATGAAGTCCAAACCTCAGTCTGATTTGCTTCATTCGTTCCTTCATGTAATTCATCTGTATAGAAAACAAACAGACATTTTCTCATCAGCTAAGCAAAATTACTCAGGGCCAGATCCCCAGCTTATACAAATTGGCATAGCTGGAGCCAATGGGCCAGATCCTCAATTGAGATATAGCAGTATAGCTCCACTAGAGTCAAGGGGTCCTGGTTCCCAGCTAGTGTAAATTGATGGAGCTATACTGAAGTCAATGCAGGCAGGACCCCAGCTGGTGTAAATCAGTGTAGCTCCACTGAAGTCAATGGGCCAGATCCCCAGCTGGTGTAAATTGCTGCAGATACATCCAAGTCAATAAGCTAGAGCCCCAGAGGGTGTAAGTTGTTATAACTCCATTGACTCCAGTTGAGCTCTGCCAGTTTCCACCGGCTGAGGAACTATCTCCCTGTAACACCCTGGCTAAGTGAAACATGACCTTCTGTAGTGACTGGTCCACACAGATGACACAAGCCTTCTATCACTAGCAGTGCGCAAACTACTCCATTAGCTCATGCAGCTGTGGCTTGCCCTTTTGGGTCCTACTCCGAAGCTCATTGAACTCAATAAGAGTGGGTTCTGAAGGTCCACGTTTCCAAAATTCTGAGCAAGGTGCTGGGCAGCAAAGTACAATCTTTGCTCTGTTTTTGGGAGTCATGTAATTACGCTCAGAAGAGGTATGGTTGATACAGAGATTTTCACCAGCACTGTGCCCAAATCAGAGCTCCCCGTCATGCAACCAGTCATGAACAGGCAATTTTAAAGGGCCAAGTTTAGCCAGGAAGAGGTCACTATGACAGGATACACCTGTGGGAAGTTAGATGCTCTTGTCAGGCAGAAGATGAAAGGTGAAGGTTTAGTCTGGGAGTTTCAGAGACCTACAGGTCTTAGACACCACACTTGACTTCTGGTGGGAGTCAGAAGACTTTGGATCTAAATGGATTAAGCTAATTCAAAATAAAACACTCTTCTTCTGGAATAAGAGCATCCACACAGAGAGTTAATTAGGAATAGCTGTTCTAGAATAACTTACCACCTAATCAATCCCTTATTCCTTTCAGCCCATTTTTGAAAGTCGCTGATTTAGGGCTTATTGTAATGTAAATTTTACATATTTCTTTGAAGTTCTGAAAATTGATACTTAAAACTTCTGCCAGCTAAGGAAGTTGAATTTTATTCTGTCTCTCTGTGCCAAGGGAGAATGCGGAATGAAAGCAAACACTGCAGGGACTAGGAGCTGAATTCTCACATGGGTGACTAGTCCCATATCTACCCTTTTGGAATAAATGGATGTTTCCTTTCTGACCATCCTGCAAGTGAGACAGACAGAACTGAGAGTGTCTGTGAGCAAGATGGAAACCTGGGGTGAGATTTTCAAAGCTGCCTAAGGAATTTGGATGCCCATTTTCCACTGGAATACAGGGTGTGGTTTGGCACCTAAACCCTTTCTAGAATAAAATTATCAGGACATCCTAGAGCTTTTTGTGATTCTACGATAAATCTCAAGGAAGCAGCTTGTACATGAGAAACCCTAATTTTCAGAATAAAAAAAAGTTAAGATCCCATAAGAACGATAATCCTTTTTGCTTGCTAAATCAACTTTTATCCCAGGACCAGAAAGAACTTTACAGACACTATTTAAACTTCACAAACATTTAGCTGTACCTTGATGGTCTCCTTCCCAAGTACTTACCCAGCATGACCCTGTTTAGTGATCTGTCTCATGGGATCACTATAAATATTATTGTAAGCAAAGTCAGGATGAGCTCTACCCTGACATCTGGTGGTGAATTATGGCAAGTGTGGAAAAGAACTTAGGGGGCTGATCTTGTTTGCATAGGCACACCCACTCCACCTAGCATGAGCCCACGGCAGCCCAAAATGGTCACTTTGACAGCTGTGTGATCCCCAATTTCTCGGTTATTGGGGTAGGAGGAATAAAGTGTTGTTACCCTGATTATGTGAATGAAGGACTATGAGACTGTTTTATGACAGAGGGTCTCACCATCAACTAAGAAGCACACACTAGACAAGGGATATGGATTCCAAAGCCCTGTGAATTGAGAGAGATTGGGATAGGTGTGTGTACTTGATGGTATGGGCACTTTTGAGAGCCTGGCACACCAATTGCACCTCCTTCTTTCTCTACACTGTTGAATAGCAGAGCTAATTTTGATTCTATTAGGAGTTTAACTAGAAGCTGCTGAGTTGAATTCACTTCAGGCCAATGGTGCACCAGCACTCGGGCTCTCCTACTACAAGCTGAAATTGCTAGAAGAGCTAAAACTACTGAGCTGAGATCATTGAGTGCTGTGTTAACTGGGGGGGGGGGGGGGGCTGAAGATATATTACTAAGCTGCTGGCAGAGAAGTTTGCAGGATGGTTGGAGTGGCAAGCACAGTGGAGTGGAGCAGCTTGTGGGACAGTTGGAGCGGCCCATGGAACAGCGAGTGGAGCAGAGTGAAGCAGTTTGTGGGGACTGCTGGAGGAGAGGAGTGGAGCAGAGCGGCTGGTGGAGCAGAGCTGTTTGTGGTGAAGACTGCAGCAGATCTCCAAAGAGAGGCAGGGCAGTTGGCCTTGGCCCACGTAAGGAGCCCCTTAACACCCCATGTGCCCCCCCCCACAAATTCCACCAAGGCTGGGGTGGGTAAAACTCTGCAGATGAACTTTTGAACTCTGGGGAGGCACTAACCAGGGACAGAGATTTTTGAGATGTTGGACTTTGGGGTGATTTGGACTTAAGACCCTGAGGGGAAAAGGACATTGCCAAACTTACTTGGCATGCTTTGTGTTATGAATCCTGTTTGTGGTGTTTCCTCAACATAATGCCGCATTGTTTCCCTCTATTAAAAGGATTTTGCTACACTCAGACTCTGTGCTTGCAAGAGGGGAAGTATTGCCTCCTAGAGGTGCCCGGGGTGGTGGTATATAATTGTCCCAGGTCACTGGATGGGGGCTCGAGTCAGTTTTGCATTGTGCTATTGAAACGGAACCCCTGGATACTGAACCCGGCCCTTGTTGCTGCCAACTCAGAGGGGCAGAAGGGTTACATTATTATTCCCTGGAGAGCCATACATATTATCATCTCCATTTTATACAGAGACAAGCTCAGAAACAAAGAGGCGGAATGACTTCCCACCAAGGTCACAGCATGACTGGGAAGATCAGCATAGCTATCCATGGAGACATTTATTCCATTTGACTTCCAGTCCTAGGCTTCCAAGGGGGGTATCCTGGAGATCCTGGAAAACAAAACAAAATAAAATAATTACAGTGAACTCTCACTAAACATCTCTCTCTTCATAGTGATCCTATGAGATCTCTCTCTAATCAAGAATGATCTGGGTCAGTTCTTGCATATAGGATCCTCAGAGAACAACCCAAGGGCTGGAGAGAGCAATGTGGATTACACTGTCCCCTTGGAGACAGTGCTTACCACAGTGCCCCAGCATATGTCTTGGGGACAATCTGTTGGAGGGACCGTGGCTGGGGCTCAGCCGGGAGGATTCTCCCCACACAGTCAGTGCTGACCCCAATGTCCCTGTGAGATACTAGGATAGCTGTGCTGCAGAGAGAGGGGGACTCAGTAGGGGGCACTGTCCCCTCTCAGTCAAGGCTGATCCCAATGCCCAGTGCAATGTTAGGGGCTTGTCTTGCAGGGGTTGTGGTGGGGTCCTGAAAATGGGGGAGGTACATACTTGGCACTGCTAAGCCATGCCTCCATTGCCTCTACCCATGCTACTGCAACCAGACTGCTATATATATTTGCACTAATTCAATGAGTATGTATTCAAAGCAGGGGAATCATACCCCTTGGTCATAGCGTAGATGTATGTTAAGTAACGGTGCTCTTTTCCTATGAAAAAGGGTATATAGCTAGGGAGACCCTATCTAGATAGATCTAGATATAGATGAGAAACCAATGATGAACCTTGATTTGAATTTAAAAGGTGTTAAAGAAACAAAGGCTCTGAAATCTTAATGTGAAATACACATCTCAGAGAGAATAGGAGACATTTTGAATTGGGAAAACAATAATATTGATGCTACAACCAGATTAAAGGTCCCACTGCAGACATGAGAAGGTCTCAGAGCACTTTCCACGGCAGAAGTATGGGAAGTGGGTGGTTCGTTAATCAATGTACGTGAAGTGCTTTGAGATCTTCACATGGAAAGAGACTTTAGAGAAAGGCAAAAGTGTAATCATTTAGTAATAATGGGAAACTGTCCATGAATTTTAGTCCCAGGTTCTAGGTTCTATAAGAATAAAAATACTGGTTGTTTCACACAATCTGCCACAAATCCAACAGAAAGTCTTCTCTTTAGTGCTGGAACCCTATACCCACCCAGCCCCATGCATCCATTGTCTGAGTCAGAGGGAGTGACACTAACCAGGCTGGTACCTCCTTGCTCAGGTGAGAAAAGTGTGGGTGTCTCATCTGCTGGATATGCAGAAATATCCAGGGATGGCCACCCAAAAGAACAAAAGAAATGGGACTTACTCATAATTTTATGGAAACAGGGTTGCTCCTTCCAGCTGGGATCACTTGTCCTAATTTGATTCTCCACCATTCCCAAGTTCATGCTTCTGACTGCACTGCCTTCTGTTTTGTTTCACCTGGACACCTTCATGCAGATTGGGGATGTCATCAGTGGTCTGCTCCACACTTTGACTGAAGAACCTGTATCTGCTCATTTCCTCATGCCCAGGAGCTGAGTGCCTGAGAGCAACAGCCTCTTTTGTGAGATGCAGGGTGTCCAGAGAGCATCTGGGAGGAGGCAGGTGGTCTGGAACAGAGGCAGCTGTGTTGTCCCAGACAGAGAAACACCCCTAAGTGACCAGGAAGGAATATGGGGAAGTGAATTCCCAACATGTTGGCACAAACCAGCTTCCATCTCAGTGTCCAGCACCCAACTTCTCCCAGCCAGGGAAACACCCGGTGGCAGATAAACTCCAACATAGGTCACACTTTGTGGCAACAACATGGGGATGATAAGAGGATGCTGGTGATGGCCAAGGTTTATTGGAGGTGATGTCATTTTAATGAGGATTAATACTGAAGCCTTGAGGGACTGTAGCCATTATAGATATCCTAGCACTTTCACCAATAACTGAGCATCCCAGGTCCCAGCTTGGTGAAACCTTTTACCTTTCTTCCGAGTGTGAGTTTCTCTTTAAGTTCCTGTCTATTCTTTAATGTTGCTAAGCAGCTGTTAGATGTCTACCACATCCCACCCCAGAGGTTCAGTGTGTTGCTACTGAACACAGTGTACACAGCATCTGACATGTGAATCCTTTACTGTCCACTGGGATGAGAGATAAGATGGAGATCTGTACAGGGAACGCATTCTCAGACCTTCCACTTTGGGCTGAGAATCAAGAGGAGAAATTTCATTGCAAATGGGATATTTTTGTTTGGGGAATTTCCCATGACATGAGAATAGGAGGTGCAAAATGAGCGGGCCAACTGGCAAGCCTGTTACCTTCACTGTGCCAGATCAAGAAGATGATGCCAATGATGGTGAAGAAAGACACAGCCACCACACGTTCTCGAAGCCAAAAACTCATTTGAACTGTGTAGAGAGGAGAACATCTGGTGAAGTATCAAGTACCACAGGATTTTTTTGGGACAGCTGGAGAGACAAACATCTCCTCTCAGCAGAATATCTTTAATCAATATTTCTCTTGCCATCATTCTATCTAGAGTCCTTCTTTGACTCTCTGTGCATGGGTGTCTCTGTGGAGGTCTCTATATCTCACAGGTTGCTGTGAGGACCCTTCTGTCCTGTGGGAGGGGAAAGTTTGGGGAGTATGTTACTCTTGGGTATGTTTGAGGAGCATTCAAAGTGATAGAGAATCTCACCTGTCACCTCGACATTGACAACCTCACTCCTGAGGGACAGAATCCACCGCCCGATCACGTCCTCCTCATACTCGCAGGCATATTCCCCAGCACACTGTGGAGTTGTTTGTGGGATATGGAGCATAGACCAGTTGGAAAGGTGACTACCAGTGTCCACAGTGCTATATGCCACACAACTGTGCTCTGACCCTGTGGCCCTGGGGATGATCTCAGCGCCATTCTTGTAGAAATGACATCTCCAATAGACAGCACTCCCAGGGACCACACAGGAGAGAAGCACAGCACCTCCTTCTCTCACCACTCCCAATGGGGGATCGACATTCAGTGTTGGCTGGGGAAGGGGATCTGAGGGGGGAGCAGGGAAGGTAAAATATTAGTATGTGTCATCTGGGGGCAATGGTCAGAATCAAACTTTATTTTTGTTCTGTCTCCAATTTTTCTTTCTTTACCAGAGGACCCTGATAGACTTTATTGAACAACATATTAGCCCCTGGTGGATGGAGGACCAAACTGCTCTGACAGAATTCTGGGAATTAGTATCTGTTTCTTTCAGAGGGAGGGGCTGCCTGAAACCCCAAGACCTGAGAAACTTTACTAACCAGAAACCTAGTCTCTATTCATAATGACTGTCTTTCACACTTCCCTCTGGTAAATGCCTCAGGGTGAAAATCTGGCCAGTTTAAATCAAAGGGAATTTTTTATTCCATGGGGCCAGGATTTCACCCCTAGTGTCTGGTGTCCAGCAGGACCTCAGCTGGGAACAGAAAACAGGCTACTTTTGCCTTCGAGATCACGATTAAAAACAGTGAATAGTGAAAATATATCCCCTCTGGCCACTTGGATGAGAGCTGGAGGCTTTTGACACCACCATAATTAATTTAAATAGGGGATCACTTCATTGCGTCAGCTGTTGATAATAATTCAAAATTTTGATGTTCTAGTTATTTTCTGTTAAGAAAGTATATAGAGCTACCTGGATTTACATCAACTGAAGATCTGGATCCAAGTTTTCAACTGTTCTTTTGTAAGACAATCCATCCATCCATCCATCCATCTAGGCACTCAACCACAATATCCATCCGTATTTTACAATGGAACATTTTTCCACTGGAAAATGCCATTTTGTTGAAACCAAAACTTCCCCTGGCAACATGATAATTTTGATTATATTTAATTTCAGTTTTTCAAAAAAAATTATTTTTGATAATGTTGAAAAAGTTTTATTCTAATATTTTTTGGAACAGAACATTTTGATTTTCCATTTTAAAAGAACTTTTTGTTTCAAAATTTCTTTTATAGCACACACACTCACACACACACACATATATATGTGTGTATATATATGTGTGTGTGTGTATATATATATATTTGTGTGTGTGTGTGAAAATCAAAACAAAATGTTTCAGTTTATTAAAAACAAAATATTTTGATTGATCCACATTTTTTTTGGAAGATATTGCTTCAGAGGAAATCTTAGTGTTTGTTCCAATTCAGAACAAGAGCAGATTTTGAATCACTGAATTTCCCTCAAAATGGAAATTCTGGTTCCCACACAGCTTTAATTCATCAATCCCCAATACCATTATTCTAGTTGTAGCCTTCATTCTTCCTCCAAGGTACTTAGAAAGCTCCTTTCTCTGGAATATCTAAATGCCTGTGTCTCCCCTCTTCCCCTCCATTGCACTGACCTGTTTGCAGCTAAGTGACAGGAGTCTACCTCACTGACTGCAAAAGGAAGATTTACACAGGACACCAAATTAAACAGAAGGGAAAATGGAGACTCACCTGTCACTGTTACCCGGATGGGGTTGCTCTCTTTACATGGGAGCTCTCTACTGGATTGCTGTATCCCGTAAATGCATGTGTAGGTTCCAGCATCTGCCATACTCAATGCAGGCAACTGAAGTAATTGGGTGTGACTGAATGGAGATGACAGGGCCCATCTGGAGTCTAGTCTCCGCCCTTCCCTATGAACTCTCATTGCAGATACTGTGGCTCCCTCGGGAGCAGAACATGTCAGAGCGACAGCTTCTCCAGCTACGTAGACAGGATATTCATGAGTCAGGGTGAGAGAGTGGGATCATAGGAGGTGTAGAAAACACAAAGAGAAGAAGTGCTCATTACTTGCCCAAGGATGGGGTACGGGGTGGTGAGGACTTTTTTTCCAAGTGGAGTCACGCTTGCTGACTGAATAGAAGGGAATATCAGCGAATGTGTCCATGATCCATGGACTCAAACTTCGTTCAGTCTCACTGCCCAGTGCTATAGGCCAAACTGCCATGCAATCCAATACAAACTCATATAACTGGTCAGAATTTTTTTCCTAAGGGAAATTTTCCATTTTTCAGTGAAAAATTAAGAACTGAACATTTCGGGGTGGAGGGGATACAGCAGGGGTACGTGAAAATGTTTGGCCAATAAATATATAAAAATCTGAAAACTGAAAAATTGTTATTTGGAAGTGCCATCATGGTGCATCATGGGAGTTGTAGTTCAACTGCCTCATGTTCCCTTTCACCTCTTTCGGTCTTGCACCCTAGCCACACTACATCTCCCATGATACACCCTAGACTCCCCTCTTGATGACCTTCTGTGTTGCAACAGGGAACTCCCTTGGAGGTGGTGTATTGTGGAAGACAGGGAGATCAGCTTCCAAAGGAGAATGGCCACATTAGTCATCTGAACTACAGATCCCATAAGGCACCCTGGTGGCATTTCAGAATTGATATTTTAACTGAATATTTGGTTTTCGGACTAAAAATGATTTCAGCTTAATACACAGATATTGAAAACACCTACTCTTCTAATTTTACACTGAGTGTTTGTTTTTCAAGATCAGAGTTTCAAAATGTTTAATTACAACACTAACAGAATACAGTTGGATTGAGTAATAAAATTAGATGCTTCAATCTGTATTAAGGAGAAGCTGCCTTTAACGATTTTAAAAATAACATATCTCAACTATTATATTATGTCATAATATGATGTATCATGTCATATTATCCTATGCCCAACATGATATAGCTTGTCATATACTACTATCACTGACATTTCATGAAAGGATGAAAAAGATAACAAAATAAAATAAAACATAAAATAAAATTTTCATTTCCAAACAACACTTTGAAAGTTTCAAAAACAAATTTTCTCTCCATTTCATGGGCAATTATGATTTTTTTTTATTTGGAATTAAAAACAAAATTCAAATGTCAAAATTTCTCATGAAACAGAACTTCAGTTTTTTCACTAGTTCACATTACAGAGCACTAGATTAAGTATATTGGCTCAGGAAAGAGACCTGGGCTTTATTGTGGATAACTCAATGAAGACATTTGCACAATGTGCAGCTGCAGTGAGAAGAGCAAAACAAGATGTTTGGATGGGATGGAGAGTAATACAGAGAATATCCTAATGCCTTTACGGAAATCAGTGGTGCAGTCTCATCTGCATACTGTGTGTAGTGTTTGCCACTGCATCTCTAAAAGGATATTGCAGAAATAGAGGAAGTTCAGAGAAGGTGAATGAGAGGAATCAAGAGCTTGGAATATCTCTCACATAGAGATTGAAAAGACTGTGATTGTTACCTTAGAAAAGAGACAGAATATATATAACAATACATGGTCTAAAGACGGTAGATCAGAGCTTCTGTTCTCTTTAACACAAGAGCAAAGGGACATTCAATGAAATTAAACAATGGCAAATCCAAAACTAGTGAAAGGAAATGCTTGCTTCACCCAGTGGGTGAATAGACTGTGAAACTCATTGCCACAGGCCATTGTTCTGGCCAAGAATTTAGCAAGATTAAAAAAGACTGGGCATTTATTTAGACATCAAGAATAACCTGAGAGATAATCAATGATAAGAAAACTTCTGGAAGAGAGAATCAATAAACCTCAGGCTTCAGGGTTTAAGCCAACCTCTGAGACCAGGGTGAGACCTAATGTGGGGGACAGATTATCTCATATTTGCTACTGCTGACCACTGTTGGAGACAAGATATTGGGTTATATGGATTTCAGTTCTGATATAGTCTGGCAAATTCCTGTGTTCCTAAGACTCATAGATTTATAGACTCTAATGTCAGAAGGGACCATCATGATTATATAGTCTGACCTCCTGCACATTGCAAGACACAGAACCTCGCCCACCTACTCCTGTAATAGACCCATAACCTTTGGCTGAGTTACTGAAATCCTGAACTCATGATTTAAAGACTTCAAATTACAGAGAATCTGCCATTTACACTAGTTTAAACCTATAAGTTACCCATGCCCCATGATGCAGAGAAAGGTGAAAACCCCCCAGCATCTCTGCCAATCTGAGCTGGGGAAAATTCATTCCTGACTCCAAATACGGTAATCAGTTAGACCCTGAGCACGTGGGCAAGACCCATCAGTCAGAAAGCTGGGAAAGAATTATCTGTAGTAACTCAGAGCCGTCCCCATCTAGTGTCCCATCACCAGCCATAGGGGATATTTGTTGCTAGCAGTTGCAGATCAGATACATACCATTGTGCATAGAGTTCTCCCTTTCCTAGTGTAGACTTACCACAGATAGATATGGAGACAGGAGCACTCTCTGAGGATGGGATTTCCCGCCCGGAGCGGCGTATACAATACTTGCAGGTGTACGAACCTGAGTCCTTCAGGCTGACCTTGTGTAGCTGGTAACTCCAAGTGTCCTGCTGTGGGTATTGTACTGAGGCCACTTCTGACTTCCCCTTGAAGAACTGGAATCTGATCAGTGGGTACTTTGCATGCACACAGCATCTGAGAGTAATGGAGTCCGCAATGAGGTAATTTTGAGGGAACACAGTGAGCATTAACCTGAAAACAAATGGGAACTTAAAAGAAGACAAAAAATTAGGAATACAGCTGATTGGATTTTTTGGCAAAATTAAAAAAAAATGGACTGGAATTTTCAGAATGAAACAAATTGAAAATTTCCATTGAGTTTCTAGTTTAAATTTCCTTTTTATTTTGGTTGTTGAAAACTGATTTTTTTTTCAATTTTAAAAATTTGGTATTTTTATTTATTTTTGCCTTTTCCTCCATGAATGAATCATGTCTAGGTTGGGGAGAAGGTTGTTCTTCACTTATTTATTTTACTTTTCATTTCTTTTTTTCCATTCTATATGTTTAGAACACTTCCTCGACTTTAGAAAAGGTGCAGAGCAACAAATAGAAAAATCAAAATCTGTAACTCTGACACTCACTTGCTTTAGTGCACTTGGTGGCAAAAGGGAAAAGAGAGAGAATGGTCAGAAAAGACAGAAATTCAAAATATGTGAAATTTTGATTTTTTTCAAAACAAAAGTGATGAACATTTGTCATAAACAGTTAGTTAAGGGTTAAGGTCTCTTTTACCTGTAAAGGGTTAACAAGCAGTACCTGAGGAACACCTGACCAGAGGACCAATCAGGGACAAGATAATTTCAAATCTCTGTGGGAGGGAAGTTTTTTTTTTCTGTGTTCTTTGTTTTTGAGCTGAGTCTCTCTTTGGAGCTAAGGGAGTCCAGACATCTTAATCAAGTCCTCCCAGGTTTCTGCAGTATTTTTCATCTATTCAATCCAGTGAGTATTAGAAAGGCGTACTAGTATTATAAGTTTATTTCTACATTTGCAATTGTGTGTTTGCTGGATAAATTCTTTATTCCTGTTTGCTGTTACTTTGATTATTCTGAGGAGGAGGAAGGGGGGGTATAAGTCAGACCCTGTGATATTTTTCCATCCTGGTATTACAGAGATAGTCTACTTTCTTTTTGTTTTTTTAATACATTCTTTTCTTTTCTTTGGACTTGGTTAATTCCTTCTCCTGTGGAAATTCAGGGGAAGGGGAGGGGGGAAGAGTGAGTTCCTCCTGGGTTTGATTCACGGAGTTAAATCGGTGTGTATCTCTCCGGAGTAGGCTAGGAGAGAGAGGGAGGGGGGAAGTGGGCTGCTTCCCTTTGTGTTGAGATTCAGGGAGATTGAATCTGTGTTCCCCAGGGAGAATTTTGGGGGGAACAGGCAGTGTGTTATCCACTTTAAACGTAACTGGTGGCAGCAGGACCAGATCTAAACTAGGATTTTAGTTTAGAGGAGCCCATGCAGGTCCCCATCTTGGAACCCAAAAACTCCAAGTGGGGGAGTGGGGGAGAAGACTATGACAACATTTTTGAAAAAAAATGTTTTTTTTTTCAGTTTCAAACAGTGAGCAATTGAAATAAATTTTAAATTTCAAAATTGTTCATTCAATTGTTTGCCCATTTTCCAGTTAACACTACTCCAGAGGATGGTAGATACTAATTTTATTTGTTTATTATTTATACTGTGGTAGTACCTAAGTGCTCCAGGCACAGACCAGGACCCCACAGTGCTAGGTGTTGTACAAACACAGAACAAAAAGATGGTTCCTGCCCCAAACAGGTTCCAATCTAATTATAAGACGAAACAACCGGTGAATATAGAAAGACAGAGAAATAGCTCGCAGGTTGATCCCTAGGGCTCAATCCAGCCTCTCTCTGAATCTTCCTGTGATGATACCTCTCATAAAGGTTTATGGAAATATGCTTATGAATGTATATATATATATATAGCTTAACTAGAATGTGGTTTATGCTACATATCCCATGTAACATATATCTGTAAAGGTTATAATCCACTGAATGTATTAATCCTATTTGTATGCAAGTATCATTTTTTTATTCAAAGTTACGAATATTGGCTTATTGGCTTGATTTCTAAGTAACCTTAGAAGAGCATTTGGTCAGTTCCTGGAGAAAGGGATGTTGAAATTAAGTACCTAATCAAAAAAACACTTAAAGACCAATGAATCTTGGAATGCTCTAATCCACATAAGAAGTCTACTTGAGGACGCTCGAGATAGCATGTGACCCATGGCTGCTACCTGGTAAGAAACTGTGAGTCATGCATGGACATGTGACTTGCCCAGGTGACTCCAGAACTCCATTTTGGAGCTGGACTTTGCATAGGAGAGAGGAGGGGGTCTCCACCACAAGAGAAAATCTATTTAAGCCCATGGGAGACCCCTCCATTTTGTCTTCAGCTGGCTAAAGAGAGAGCCTCTCCACCCCTAAAGATACCTGAATGAAACTGGAACAAAAGACAGTAACTAGAGAGGGGTGTGAGTGATTGCTGAACCTGGACTAGAAGAAGATTAGTCTGTAAAAGGAAGCTTACTGGAACTGGTGAGATTTTATCTGTACTCAATGGTATTCAGTAATATTAGGCATAGATTTGAGTGGTTTATTTTATTTCACTTGGTAATTCACTTTGTTCTGTCTGTTACTACTTGAAACCACTTAAATCCTACTTTCTGTATTTAATAAAATCACTTTTTACTTATTAATTAACCCAGCGTATATATTAATACCTGGGGGAAGGGGGACAAACAGCTGTGCATATCTTTCTATCAGTGTTATAGAGGGTGAACAATTTATAAGTTTACCCTGTATAAGCTTTATACAGGGTAAAATGGATTTATTTGGGTTTAGATCCCATTGGGAGTTGGGCATCTGAGTGTTAAAGACAAGTACACTTCTGTAAGCTGTTTTCAGTTAAGTCTGCAGGTTTTGGGCACTTGTATCAGACCCAGGGCCTGTGTTGGAGCAGACGAATGTGTCTGGCTCAGCAAGACAGGGTGCTGGATTCCCAGGCTGGCAGAGGCAAAGCAGGGGCAGAAGTAGTCTTGGCAGATCACTTGGCAGTTCCTAAGGGGGTTTCTGTGATCCAACCTGTCACACTTCCCATGTAGAAAATTTCATGGTTGTTTCCAAAAGGCCGTTCAATTTTATTGTGTAACTCTCAATTTCACATCAGCCTCAGAGTCTGTGGTGAGTTACAGCTCCAGGGAGGTTGGAAACAGAGAAGGTAGAACTGGTTGGAACACAGCAAACCATGTTCTAATAGGGGACAAAGGAGAAGTGATTGTATTTACTTATTTGCTGTTTATACCCTGGATCTCCCCATTCTTCATTCAAGGCATGTATCCCCTTCAACATTACATCTTAATTGGCCTGAAGAGGTTAACTGTTAGGTCTTAACAGAAGATAGTTGTGAGCAGAGAATTATTCACATAAAGCACATTTCCTCTGCTACTGTGGATCTATTTATAACTTATATTTTAAATTACTGCTGAAAGGCACCAGCTCAACCGCCTCTCAAGCCTTTCCAGTGGGTGATGGGGACTCAGTCTTCTTGGACTAGTACAGCCTCATTACCTTTCCTGAGGCTGCCAAACACAGGGTCACTTAGTGCCCGTTTGTGTGGTGTGGGCATCTGTCCTGCTGGGAATGAGGCTGAAAACTCACCCAGTCATTTCATACAGGAAACAACATGTAGCCATCAGAAGAGAAATAGAGCTGGCTGAAAATGTTGTGTGTGTGTGGTGGAAAGCTCTTTCTTTTTCTATGGAAAATGACTTTTTGACAAAAGGGAAGTTGAAAATTGAAAAATTCCAAGCAAGTTTTCTTCATTTTTTGACCCTCCTGCCTCAAAACTTCAACTAAAAAATTCAACAAAAATGAAAAACAAAAAAGATATGTTTGTCATCCCCCGCAAAAACAACAACAAACAAACAAAAAACAACATGAAATAGAAGTAATGGGCTTAATCTGCAGCAAGGGAGGTTTAGGTTAGATATTAGGAAAAACAGTCTAACTACAAGGGTAGTTATGCTCTGGAATAGGCTTCTCCTGAAGGTTGTGGAATCTCCATTATTGGAGGTTTTTAAGACCAGGTTGCACAAACACCTGTCAGGGATGGTCTAGGTTTATTTGGTCCTGTCTCAAAACGGGGCTGGGCTCGATGACTTCTCGAGGCCCCTTCCAGCCTGCCATTTCTATGATTCTATGAACCTGAGCAGCTCTAATGATCTGAGCCTGGACCTGGAAGGAAGTTTGATGCCAAACAAGATCCTGAGAGTGGCGAAACTCCAGGAAGGTCACAAGATGCCCCAGCTATAGACTCATTCCCTGAACTTTGAAACCGTACAATGAAGGTGGAAGATTCACAGATTCCAAGACCAGCCCACTGACTGTGACCCTCCAGTCTCTGATCTCTAGCACAGCACACAGCAGAGAACTTCCCAAAAATAAATCCTGTTTGAACTACAGCAGATTGTTTAGGGAGAAAAAAAATCCAATCTTGATTTTAAAATTGCCAGTGCTGGAAAATTCATCACCAACTTTGGCAAGTTTTTCCAATGGTTGTTGTAAGACAGACCTACCTACCCCTTTCCATTTGCCTCCTGTATATCCCCACCCCAAGATAGCACCACAGAAAACATAGGACCAGCATTACCTGCAGTGGACACCATCTCAGGAACAACCTGAATACAGACTGTAAGAGAAGCAAAGAAAGGGAGTGAGAAATCTAGGCATTAAAGAAAGGTAGCAAAGTGGAGAAGGGACCCTGCGAACGAGAGTGTGGGATAAGGAACCCTGGAGATGGAACTAAAGGAGAAAGGGGTCCCAAAGAGTATGTGTTTTATGTTCTGGATATACACGGTGTGGGGCAGGGACCTCAGCAGATGACAGAGAAGGAAAAAGTGTTATTGGTTGGTTTTGGTAGATGTTCTGAGGTGACAGGATATGGGTAGGCTTGGCAAAATTAGATTTTTATATTTTTTATAATTTGATGGACAATATCAATTTTAAAGCAATTTTTATCAATTTAAATGTTCATAGTTGAGCAAGATTTTGGGTTTTAAGCATTTCCCCCCATTTTTATCAATTTAAATTTTCACAGTTGCAGAAAATTATGGAGATGTCAGCAGGGGCGGCTCTAGAAATTCCGCCGCCCCAAGCAGGGCGGCGCGCCGCACCGCTCACGCCACCCTTCCCCGGTCCCGCGGCCGGGGCAGAAGTGGCTGCGGATGGTCCCATGGTCCCGCGGCTCTGGTGGAGCATCCGCAAGCATGCCTGCGGGAGCTCTGTCCGAGCCGCGGGACCAGCACACCCGCCGCAGTCATGCCTGCGGGAGCTCAACCGGAGCCGCGGGAAGAGGGGACCCTCCACAGTCATGCCTGCGGCAGGTCCGCTAGTTCCGGGGCTCCGGCGGACCTCCCGCAGGCATGACTGCGGAAGGTCCGCCGGAGCCAAATGCTGCCCTGCCGGCAAAATGCCGCCCCACGCGCCTGCTTAGCGCGCTGGGATCTGGAGCCGGCCCTGAATGTCAGAAAATGGGGAGAGTCAGAAAATAATTACTGAATGACATTGAGAGCTAAAGAGCTAAAGCTTTATAACTATTCAAATACATATTGTCAACATCATATGTCAAAATATACAAAGTAAATATCCTTCAATAAAATGCTAATAAATTATCAACCAACATTCTTCTTACTTTGCATATCTGTAAATTTAAGTTATTATTGATGGAAATATTTTTTCATCATTTTTGGTGTGTGTGGTGAAATTGATGTTTACCTATAAAAGTCTAATCCTTCCAAACCTAGATATGGACAGGCAACTCTAAGGATGAGATTGTGTGGGAAAGGGGAGTTGCAGTAGAGGGTAGGGTGTTGTGGGATACAGAGTGTAGTCCACTAAACCCTAGGCATGGAATGGAAGAGGACGGGGTCTCAAGGTGAGGAAGAGATGCTCTAGAGAGAAGGGCAATGGGACAGGGAATTCCAGGGTTGATCAATAATTGTTCTAGGGGAGGAAAGAAAGAACTTACCCATAGTGGAGAAGAGGACATTTATTTCCATGGTGACTGTAGCCATCTGTGGCTTGAAGCTGGACCTCCAGAGCAGGGACCTGTCCTTTCTAGTGAGAATTACAGCCACTGCCCCTCTGATGATTGCAGACTAAGCTCCACACGGTAGCACAGAATATGTGCACAGAGAGATGTGGAGGACACCAGGCATGCCAAGAAATAAGGCATCAGTCTTACAGGAAGCACTGCAGCCATTCTGGTCAACTGACCACAAGCTGGGTTCTCACTTCCCCGTTACCCACAGTGACTTGCAGCCGGGACTGGACGATTGACTCAAAGCACGGCAATATGCACAGTTTCAAAATTGATTATGTCTGTTCAATAGTGCCCAGTGTTTGTGAAACTGAGAAGATGGTTCTGTGGAGCTGTTTAAATCTATTCATTAATAACTTTCAATATATATTAAATCATTCACAGGCCAGATCCTCATTGTCATGGAGCTGCATTAGTTCATAGCTGGGGATCTGGCCCCAGTGACTCCAAAGATGTTACAGCTGATTTACACAGCTGGGTATTGATTTATTGTTTTCATTGGAGTGACGCTGATTTACACCAGCTGGGGATCTGACTTATTGACCTGAATTGAGTGACACCCGTTCACACCAGTTGGGAACCTGTCCCATTGACTCCAGTGGAGCTACACCAATTTGGGAAGAAATATGAATGGAATAAACATCTCTTAATTTATTGTGGAATATCTATTTTACCTGATAACTTGGGTTCTTCCTGCTCAATGTCACTCCCTTCAGGATGGGACTGGAATTGCAGGAAGCTCTGATTTAGTGAGTCCACAAAAGAGGTAAGTCTAGGAGGCAAAGCTCACTGCATATACCACTGTTTTCCTTCCTGCTCATGGATCCCAAAACAACTCCCCCTGCCCACCTCTAATGGGAGGGTAAGAGGAGAATGGCATAGACAGCACCAGAGGCTCCTCTGAGAATCCATCTCCAAACCCCAGTGGCATGGAATTAAATATCTAGCACCTGGAAAAGGAGAACTGACCTTCCTTCCTCTTGGTCTATCTGTATCTCTCTGGAGCAGCCTTCTGTCCCTTCCAATCTCCATTGTCTGGTGTCCCCTGCAAAGAGTGCTAGTCACTCTGATAAGTTCTTTTGGGGATAGCAGGTTTCTGGCTGGGGGGTGGGGAAGAGGGAGGCTCCCTTTTGCTGATGCTGTGGGGCTCAGAATCTCAGGGAGTGGTTATCTATAGGGAGCAGCCAGCATGGAGGATGCAGGCTGCTCCCCATACCTCAAACTCTCAATTCACAGGATTCTCCTGTGGGATAAAACTTCAGCATCATCAAACCAGGGTTGTTTTAAAGGAAATCTGTTTGGATTACAGGAAATTTTTCACAGAAAGTGTCTGTTTTCCTCAGAAATATTTTGTTTTTCATTGGAAAACCCCAAACTGATACATTTTGGCCAAAACCAAAAAATAATTAGGTTTTTAGGTGAAATTTTTGGAGGGCTCTCAGCAGTTTTTGGATGAAAACTTTTTGTTGTCAGCCGTAACATCAGTTTTTGGTTCCCCTCAAACTGTTGGGGTTTTTTTGGCATTTTTTGATGATGGAAATTTGCTTTACCCTGAAAATATAGATAAAAATTATTATTGTTTTGGTCAAAGTTTTCAATGGACAAAATAACCAAGAGCATAATCTTGCCTGCTGCAGCCCCATAGTTGAGCCAACAGCTAATATCTGAATATTGAATAATCTCCATCCCTGCTACCCTGGGTTCTCTGCACAACTCTTACTGTTACACGGTGTCTTGTCACTAATGGGGATTGAACCAGGTTCTCTAGATCTAAGAGTACAAAGCTCAACTGAAAGAACCAGCTCTGTTAGCCAAGTCAGTAGCTCTCTATGAAGCTTCAACCTTTCTGTGAGGCTCCGCAGGCACTACAGGGGGCAGAGGCCACACTGAGTGGGAGTGGGTAATACTAGCTGGACTCACTCTTTGGCACTGACTGGTTTCCTCTTCGTCACACTCTGCACAGAAGTTGGGGATTTAACCAGTCCCCCAAACTGAGCTGCTTTCCATCTGGTGGGGATGTGGAAATAGGGCTTATCCAGTTGTTACCCAGTCCACACCCCTCTCACGAGGCAGAGTTTCCAGGTGCCGTTTCAAGATAACTGATGCAAAGGTCCCCAGCCACAGAGGAAATGTGGTTTGTGTGTAACCCTTGTCCCTCCCCACCGCACATCCAGCTACGTTTCCTGTTTTCTTCTTCTCTCTAACCCTCCTGCTGCCAGCTAAGCTGCAGGGCTGGTGGGATCTGGCTACCGGCCCCTCCACAGGGAAAGTGTGTGGGGTGATACCAGGCAGAACGGCTGAGGTTGATCCTGCCCACCCCACTGCCATGGGGATCCTTTGCTGGTCTCCAGTCCAGTGACAGTCCAGACCTGCCTGTGGCCTATTTGAACTTTGGAACAGAGCTTGTGAGAGTCAGAGTTGAGGCCAGTTACTGGGGGTCAGTGCATGCAGGATGCCCAGGGTTAGTGGAACTTCTGCTCCCGTCCAGCCCTGAACCAGATGTAATGATTTGTGGTACGGGGGGAAGTTTGGATGTGATGGAGTATGTGATGTAGGAGTTGGGCATCACATTTGTATGTAAATAGTTCTCCATATACAGTAGATACAAATAAATACATGAAGATCCAAACTCTGGAATTGTGGAGTGAAACTACAGTAAATAGGGCTGGTTAAAACATCATTTCATTGATCTTTTTCAAAGTGTTTTGGGCAAAAAAATCTTTTGGACTTTTTTTTCATGATTTTTGCAACATTTGAGTTTCTGTCAAAAATCATATTTTTTTTGTGTGTGGAAAAAAAGGAAAAATATATTTTTTGTCCAGCTATAATGGTAAACAATTAAGTCTGATATTTTCAAATCCTTCTAAAAATCAATTAATTAATTTCGTATGGAAATTGTTTATTAAATCTGTTTTGCAGATTCTAAAATTTCATTCTGTAAGTTTTATTACATTTAATAAAATACACTGTGTCCATAAAAAAACTGCCTTTAAACAAAAGTGGGTTTCCGTCCCCCACAAAATTGACATTGTTGAAAAGTTTATTAGAGATGGTGAAAAATGAACACTGTTTTTTGAAAAAAATAAGAAATGCTAATGTTTTTATTTTTGTGTTTGAAATTAGCCCATTTTTCATTTGTGAAAATAGTTTTAGATTTAAAAAAATATCAAAAAGGTTGTCATTTTTTGGTAAACAAGAATGTAAATAACCAGTTTGATAAGGTTTTCAGTAACAAAAATCTGCAAAGTGCATGAAATTCTCCATGAAAACTGTCATCAAAAGGCAATTTTTGATTAAAAAATGGATATTTTCATCAAAAAGTTTAATTTGTGATGGTCTTGTTATGTTTATATGGTGGGGTTATTACTCTAACAAGCACAGGTGATCAGTAATTGGCTTCAGGACTCTTGTGAAAAACAACAAATTCGGCACATCCCTCTCTTTCCATATCTATCTACCTATTCCCATGCTCCAAACCAATACACCTCACTCTCCTATGACACCCAGGAATAGATCCCAGAAGTCTCAACTTCCAAGCAGCTATTCTGTCTCTGTTGGCTATGGTTACAAAGGATATATTCCTTGCCAAAATCCCATTGATTTTCAATAGGATTTGGGCACTGAAGTCCCTCTGAAACTTCCAGCTTGAATCTCATTGAGGTTTAACAGCGCATTTGTAAAATAGGTACGATTATACTCCCTTCTCCCCACAGGTGTGTCTCTTGCTTACTTAAATTTAAGTTCTATAGGGCAGGAAGTATCTCTCACTACATGTTTGTAAAGTGGCTAGAGCAAGGGAACCTGGATCTAGGTTGATGGAAGTGTTTATATGCACATATAGAACCAATACTGCTCCTAAGTATTATTATTAAAATATCAAATTCAAACATCTCTGTGCTGTAATTGAGAGATGAACAAAACCTTCCAGCAACCACAAAGGAATAGATATTGTGTTGGTAGCATAATGTGCCGTACTAAGTAGTTGGAAATGTGAGGCCAGTTGGGTTACATTGGCAGACCACCAGTGAAATCAACAGAACTGCTCCAATTTACAGGAGCTGAGGCCTTGTCTACACTACAGGACTATTTCGAATCTACTTAAGTCGAATTTGTGGATTCGACCTTATGAAGTCGAATTTGTGTATCCATACTAAATACACAAATTCGAACTTCTGAGTCCACATTCACGGGGCCAGCGTCGACTTTGGAAGCGGTGCACTGTGGGAAGCTATCCCACAGTTCCCGCAGTCCCCGCTGCCCATTGGAATGCTGGGTAGAGCTCGCAATGCCTGCTGGGTGAAAAAATGTGTCGAGGGTGGTTTTCGGTTACTGTTGTCATTGAACCGTCAATCACGCCCTCCCTCCCTGAAAGCGCCGGCGGGAAATCTGTTTGCGCCCTTGTCTGGTCGGTTACAGCGCGGACGCCACAGCACTGCGAGCATGGAGCCCGCTGCGATCATCGCTGCACTTATGGCCGTTGTCAACTCCTCGCACCTTATCATCCACCTCTGCAACAGTCAGCTGCTGAGAAACCGGGCAAGGAGGTGAGGAGAGTGGCACAGACCTCTCAGAAAGCAGGGTACGCCGGGCAGTGGAGATCATGGTGGCAATGGGTCACGTTCATGGTGTGGAACGGCGATTCTGGGCCCGGGAAACAAGCACAGACTGGTGGGACCGCATAGTGCTGCAGGTCTGGGATGACACAGAGTGGCTGCGAAACTTCAGGATGCGTAAGGGCACTTTCCTTGAACTGTGTGACTTGCTGTCCCCTGCGCTGAAGCGCCAGGACACACGCATGCGAGCAGCCCTGAGTGTGCATAAGCGAGTGGCCATTGCTCTCTGGAAACTAGCAACGCCAGACAGCTACCGGTCAGTAGCGAACCACTTTGGCGTGGGCAAATCTACCGTGGGGATTGCTGTCATTCAAGTAGCCCACGCAATGGTTGAGCAACTGCTCTCAAAGGTAGTGACTCTTGGAAATGTCCAGGTCATCATAGATGGCTTCGCCGTGATGGGATTCCCAAACTGCGGTGGGGCTATAGATGGGACTCACATCCCTATCCTGGCACCAGCCCACCAGGCCAGCGAGTACATTAACCGAAAGGGCTACTTTTCAATGGTGCTGCAAGCTGTGGTGGACCATAGGGGACGTTTTACCAACATCAACGTCGGGTGGGCGGGCAAGGTTCATGACGCGCGTGTGTTCAGGAACTCTGGTCTGTTTAGACGCCTCCAGGCAGGTACTTTCTTCCCGGACCACAAAATAATGGTTGGGGATGTGCAGATGCCTACAGTGATCCTCGGGGACCCGGCCTACCCGCTAATGCCCTGGCTCATGAAGCCCTATACAGGCGCCTTGGACAGTGAGAAGGAACTCTTCAACTACCGGCTGAGCAAGTGCAGAATGGTGGTGGAGTGTGCTTTCGGACGTCTCAAGGGGAGATGGCGGAGCTTACTGACTCGCTCGGACATCAGCGAAAATAATATCCCAGTAGTTATTGCTGCTTGCTGTGTGCTCCACAATCTATGTGAGAGCAAGGGCGAGACTTTTTTGGCCGCTTGGGAGGTTGAGGCAAATCGCCTGGCTGCTGTTTACGATCAGCCAGACACCCGTGCCGAGAGAATATCCCAGCGGGAAGCGATGTGCATCAGGGAGGCTTTGAAAGCGAGTTTCCTCGCAGAGCAGGGTAACCTGTGACTGTCCACTTGATTTTAAGAGAGCCTGATCATGGGCCTGTGTCTGTATGTGTCGAGTTAGATCTGAGCTCACAAACTCGGTTCTCCAAGTTTCCCCCACTTCCAAAGCACGTTTTAAAACTAACGAAATGTTACAGTAATTAATAATAAATCTTTCGTTGACTTTGCATTTCTGTTTCTTGGTTGAAACATGGAAGCATTCTGTGCTGGGTAAGGTGTGCACTGATGTACAGACCGCTTGTCCAAAACAGGACGGACAGCCTCCTGCTCCTACATAGGTCTGTGGGGTGGGGGACGGTTTACGGTGGTTGTGCATGTAGGGGGAGGGTTGCAGGAATGGGTGGGTTTGCAGGAAGGGGCGAGGGGTGCCGTCTTTGGATAGGGGTTTACATGACGGCTGTGGGCTGTGGGTTTGGGCGTTGGAAGGGGTGAGGGGTGTGGGGGAAGGGTGAGTATCTGCCCCTGGATGAGGGCTCTTCTTGGGGCTCAGGGCACCGGGGAGGATCGTGGCTACGGTCGAAGTGCATGTGAAGGGAAGCCTGCCTTTACATTCGGGGATGGCAGGCACCAGGACCCTGGACAAGCATACACATCAACGAAAGACCCGGGGCAGCATACACCACACAGACTGACCCTGGTGCCTAGTGACTGCAGTCTGTGTGTGCCCTGCAGTTGACCCTGCACCCAAGTCTGTACCATGGTACTGTGGGCTATGCACTGCAATTACAATTCCCCCCCCACACACACCCACAGAAAGTCTTCTGACACGAGAAACGTGACGGAAACAGTGAGTAACACCAAACCGCTTTTAATAATGTAGTACACAGTGGGGGGTTTAAACTTGGAGTTGGGACTGGTTGATGCTGTAAGGAAAGAACTTGTACAAATTTACAGCGCGAGAGGTGTCTTGAACATTAGCGGTCTGCTGCGGTGCAGGGACAGTTCTCACGGCCCCTACCGCCCCTCCTTCTTGTAACTTTGGGTGAGGGGGGGACAGGACTTCTTGGCGTTGGAGGGCGGTTGCAGATGCACTGCAGGGGGGCTCTCTCCTCCTGCCTGCGGTCTTGCAGAACATCTACAAGGCGCCAGAGCATGTCCGTTTGCTCCCTCATTAGACCAAGCAGCGTTTGAGTCGCCTGCTGGTCTTCCTGCCGCCACCTATCCTCCCGTTCCATGTGTGTGCGATGCTGCTGACACAGGGTCTCCCTCCACTGTCTCTGCTCTGCCGCCTCCGCTCTGGAGCAGGCCATCAGTTCCTGGAACATGTCGTCCCTAGTCTTTTTCTTTCGGCGTCTAATCTGAGCCAGCCTCTGCGAGGGGGATGCCGGGGCAGTCCGGGAAAGAGCCGAAGCTGTGTGATGCGAAAAAGTAGGTGATTTCCTTGAACACATACATGTTTGCCAACAGTAAACACAGTCTAGTCAGTTTCAGTTAACAAGACCAAAGAGGGAACCAAGTCTCAGGAGATCTCAGAACTAGTCCGAGATTTCGGAATACGCTCTCATTGGCGGCGCCATTGCACTGGAGAGCGCACAAGCAAGGAAAGACAGCTGCATCCCTCTTGCACAAAGTCCTGGTAAGCCTTACAGTACATACTGCTTATCAGTTAGTGGTTAGCTGTGCTCTCCTGCTAAAGGCAATGTGCAAAGCAGAAAGGATGAGCCTTTTGCAGCCCCTCCCGCCAGTGCACGGGAACGATCAATGGTTGCTTGTTCTCTGTGGACTCTCGCACGTGGCTGTTAGGCGAGGGTCATTGTTATGCAACCTAATTGTAAACCATTAACAATAGTAACACTACACTAATTGCCCTACTTAGATGCAGTATTTGCAGAACGAGATCACCCTGAGGCGGGTCACTCGTGCCCAGAAAGACAGGATGTTACGGGACGCACTGCACAGACCAGGACCATATGCAGCAATGCTAGTCGAGGCAATGGTTCCACTCTATATTCGGATGTCCTGGCGTGGAAGAGTCTGCTTCCACGGAGCGCCCAACAAGGCACCTCTTCCGACGAACCTCATGCGGAGGCTTTGCGAGGAACTGAGTGACACCTTCGTGGAAATGTCGCTAGAGGATTATTTTTCTATCCCCATTTGTGTGGACCTTCTCTTCATAGAGTTTAATATTTAGAATTTTGTAAATACAGTTTCTATTTTTTCTATAAAAATGTTATAAAAAATAAATGTTTATACGTGTGTAGCACTTACCGCCTGATCCTTCCCCTGATTCCGGGTCCGGGTTAACGGCAGGGGAGGGTTGGTAGGGGATCTCTGTGAGGGTGATGAAGAGATCCTGGCTGTCAGGGAAAGCGGGAGTGTGTTCGCTGTCGCCTGCGCCGTCCTCAAAAGACCCTTCCTCATCTTCCCCATCGGCGAACATCGAGGAGGAACTGTCCCGGTACACTATTCCGTCCTCGGAGTCCACCGTCACTGGTGGGGCAGTTGTGGCAGACCCACCTAGAATGGCATGCAGTGCCTCGTAGAAGCGGCATGTCTGGGGCTGTGCTCCGGAGCGTCCGTTTGCTGCTCTGACTTTTTGATACCCTTGTCTTAGGTCCTTGACTTTCACGCGGCACTGCAACGCATCCCGGCTGTATCCTTTCTCTTTCATGGCTTTCGAGACCTTCCCGAAGGTCTTCGCGTTCCGCTTGCTGGAGCGCAGCTCCGAGAGCACAGACTCCTCGCCCCACACAGCGATCAGATCCATGACTTCCCTGTCAGTCCATGCTGGGGACCTCTTTCTATTCTGGGATTGCCCAGACTCCTCTGCTGGAGAGCTCTGCATCGTTGCAGGTGCTGCGGAGCTCGCCCCGATGTGCAACCAGAACGTCAGATTCAAACCGCCCAGACAGGAAAATGAATTCAAATTTTCGCGGGTCATTTCCTGTGTGGCTGGGCAGAGAATCCAAGCTCTGACTGCTGTCCAGAGCGTCAACAGAGTGGTGCAGTGTGGGATAGCTCCCGGAGCTACTAAGTTCGATTAGCATCCACACCAAGCCTAATTCGAGCTAGCCGTGTCGAATTTAGCGTTACTCCACCTGCCGGGGTGGAGTACCAAATTCGAACTAAAGAGCCCTCTAGTTCGAATTAAATGGCTTCCTGGTGTGGACGGTTGAGCGGTTAGTTCGAATTAACGCTGCTAAATTCGATTTAAAGTCCTAGTGTAGACCAGGCCTGAGAGAGTGCCCTCCTGATCTGCTCCATTCATCACAAGGTATTTGTGGTTTAATCAGAATCATTTACAGAAATGTGAACACCACAAGTTTCATTGGGAAAAAATATAGTTAATCTGATGATAAAGTGAGGGTGAAATAGGGTAACATCTAGTGTGATACTGACCTGCTAATATAGTTCTGCAATACCATATGTTTTATATATTATGTTGTTGTTGTTTTAATTTAAAATCTGCATAGAGGCCAGACTCTTAGCAGGTATAATTCACTGGAGCACCATTGTATTAATGGAGTGAGGTCAATTTATACTAGTTTGGGACCTGACCCTATGCTTGTAATTAATACACACTGAGAAATGCAATGGGTCAAGAAAAAGAAAGAAAGAAAGAAAGAAAGAAAGTAAGAAAGAAGGAAAGAAAGAAAGTTAGTTAATTAGTTACATGGAGAAAATGACAAGTCTCATCTGCCACAAAGTGTTTGACAATATTTTCTGTCTCTTCCTTATCTGCTGGCAAGAGGTAGATAGAGTGCTATTATTTTCATTGTTGCCAGTTGACTTCACATGGGTTATTGATTAATGTTAGGATCAGAATTAGGGCTAGCACTAAGGGTTAGAGTTAGATTTAAAGGACGGGTTAGTTCCATAATCTTGGTCAGAGTCCAATGAATGCTCTGTCTGAAACAATATTTACAATTCACACTGAGATTCTTCATGCTATTCAAGAAATGAGTTTAGGGTCACAGTTAGGGTGAGGGTTATGGTTAATATCAGATTTATGGTTTAGTGTTAAAGTTATAGTTTGATTTAAACATTTGAGATGGGGTAGGATTTAGATGAGAGTATAGGGTTGAGATTAGAGTTAGAATTAGGAGTTAAGAGTTAGGGTGAAAGGGTTAAAGTATGGGTAAAAGTTAAGGAAGATTTAGCAAGGCAAGGGTTATTAATTAGGATAAAGGACTGGGGTTAGGACTAAAATGAGCAGTTAAGGTTTGAGTTAGGAAAAAGGTAAAGGTAAAGAGTAGGGGTCAAGATAAGGGTTATTGATTAGGTATTATAGAAAAATTAAGGGTTAGGGTAAGGGTTAGAGTTATGTGTTAGGATTTGATTTTAGAGTTAGAGTCAGTTCCTTAGTCTATCTTGAATTCCCACCAATTTTATGCCTGAAATTGTATTCACAATTAATCCTGAGTTTCCTCACACTGTGTTGGAGACTGGCTATGATCAGTGTTACGGGTCAGGGTTAATTCTATAGCGTTCTTCCAGCTCCCGCAAATGTCCTGCCACAATTCTAATTACAATTCATCCTGAAGCTCTTCTCACCACTCAGAAAATAGGACACAGTGTTCCTCAGCACCTCCTTGACCATCTGGTTCCTCAGGGTGTAGATGAAAGGGTTCAACAAGTGGGTGACAATGACAGTCTGTAGAGTCACCACCTTCTTGAGGCTGAAGGAGAACCCTTTGTTGGGCACCACATACATGATGATGGCACTGCCATAGAAGATGGAGGCCACTGTGATATGGGAGGCAAGGTGGAGGTCTTTTTCCTACCTGTGGTGGAGGGGATGCGGAGGATGGTGGTATTGATGTATAGGTAGGACACCACAGTGAGCATCAGCAAGCTCAGCAGTACCATAGAGGAGAGGGAAAACTCTATAAGCTCTAGCAGGCTGGTGTCGGCACTGGAGAACTTGATCAATGGCTCAGTGTCACAGAAGAAGTGATCAATGATGTGAGGGCCACAGAAGGGCAGCTGGGAGATGACGATGATGCGGGAGAGGACAGAAAAGAAGCCTCCAACTCAAGACACCACCACCAGCTGAACAGACTTCCGTGGGCTCATGATGGTGGAGTAGCGCAGTGGGGTGCAGATGGCCACGTAGCAGTCCACTGACATGACGGCCAAGAGGATAAATTCAGTGGTGCTGAAAAATATGTTTTATATATTACACAAAAACTCTGCTGCTATTGCCAGGATCTAATGAACATTGAGCTTGTGTGATCAAGTCAGTGTTTGCAGGTAAAAACACCCAAGATCCCTAAAGATGAATGTGTCACAGACAGATTCTCAGAGGACTAAATGTAGAGAAATAATCAAAAAGCAGAATTAAATGGAATGTTCTTGTTATTATTATTGGATTGTCTTTATTCAGAAACTTCTTTTTACATTTCTATATCTTCTATTTCTGGATCACAAACTGATAAAAAATGATTAGTGAATGTAATTAATTCTGCTATGGGTTCGGACTGAAGGGCATTGGCAAACCTGTGGGGAAAGCCCAGACCTGGGACTGTAGTGGACACTGGGTTGGTATGCAGGGACATTGGCAGAGCTGGGATAGGGGGCTGCAGGTCACCATTAAGGGGCATTGACTAAACTAAACTTTCCTACAAAATATGCTTTTGATGATCCTTGTCGCCCTTTTATATTTGACCTTTCTTTGAACTTTCTCTCACCTGAAACTTTTTTCTTTTAATTTAAATTTGAATAAAGGATTGTTTAAAAGGTCCGAATTAATCCTTGATGTAGCTCTGCGGAAGTCATTCTCCAGGGATAATTTCAAGAATTGGGGTACAATTTTCAAACTAAGTTGAAGGGCCAGATTTTTTAAGCTATTTAGGGTCCTAGTTGGATTTTCAAAAGCAACTAAGTATCCAACTCCCATTGATTTCAATGGGCTTTAGGTACCTAGTTGCTTCTCAAAAATTGTACTAGGTGTCTAAACATTTAAAAAATGTGACTTATGAGACTAATTCATAGTTTCCAAAATGTCTTATGTTCTTTTTCACAGATTCCAAGGCCAGAAGGGACCATTGTGATCATCTAGTTTGACCTCCTGTGTAAGATAGGTGAGAGAACTTCCCCAACATAAGTCCTAGAGCTGATCTTTTGGAAAAACACCCAGTTTTGATATAAAAATTATCTGTCATGGACAATCCACTATGACCCTTGGTAAATTGTTCTAATGGTTAATTACTTTTGCTGTTAAAAATTTAAGCCTTATTTTCAGTCTGAATTTGTCTAGCTTCAACTTCTACCCATTGAATCATTAAAGACCTTTCTCTGTTACAGCGAAGAGCCCATTATTGAAAATTTGTTCCCATGTAGGTACTTATAGATTGTAATCAAGTCACCCCTTAGTCATCTCTTAGTTAAGTTAAATAGATAGAGCTCTTTGAATCTGTCACTATAAGGCAGGGGTGGGAAATTTTTTTGGCCCAAGGGCCATATTGTGGTTGCAAAACTGTGTGGAGGGCCAGGTAGGGAAGGCTGTGCCTCCCCAAACAGCCTGCCCCCTGCCCCCTATGCGACCCCTCCCACTTCTCACCCCCTGACTGCCCACCTCAGAACCTCCATCTATCCAACCCCCCCCCCAATTCCTTGTCCCTTAACTGCCCTCTCCTGGGACCCCTCTCCACTAACCCCTCCAGAACCCTAGACCCTATCCAACCCCTCCGCTTCCAGCCCCCTGACTGGTCTGACCCCGATCCACACTCGCATCCTCTAACAGGCCCCCAATGACTCCCACACTTATCCAACCCCCCCATCCTCTGACCAACCCCCAGAACCTCCACCCCATCCAACTGCACCCTTCTCCCTGTCCCTGGACTGCCCCCTGGAACTCTGACCACTTGTCCAACCCCCGGGGCCCAGCCCCCTTTCCATGCCTCTCAGAGCAGCATGTCTGGCAGCTGCGCCACCCGGCCGGAGCAAGAAATGCTGCTGTGCTCCTTGACAGAAATGTGCAATCCCGCTGCCCAGAATGCTGCCCGAGCGGCTGCGTGGCCGCAGGGGAGGAGGAACAGCAAGGGGGGGGGGGCAGGGGCTAGTCTCCCTGGCCGGGAGCTCAAGCACCAGGCAGGATGGTCCCGCAGGCCGCATGTGGTCCGTGGGCCGTAATTTGCCCACCTCTGCTATAAGGCATGTTTTTCTAATCCTTTAATCTTTCTCATGGCTCTTCTCTGAACTCTCTCCAATTTAGCAACATTCTTCTTGAACTGTGGGCACAATTCGAATATTGGTATGAGGCTGCAGAATGTGTTAAAGCAATGGCTAAAACCTGCTAGGCTTTTTTGAAAATCCACCAGCAACTCCCTTTGAATATCATTGGGATCTATGTAACTAACTCCCATAGGTTCCTTTGAAAATGCATCCTCATTTTCACATAGGGCATTGTACAGGTCAATCCATCTTTACTAGAGCTGGCCAGAGAATGGAGTTGCTTCAATGCATACTGCAGCCTCATACAAACATAGGAATTGTTACAAAGGCTTAGATCGAGGTTCCATCCAGCTCAGTATCCTCTCTCTGACAGTGGCCAGTGTTACATGCTTCAGAGGAAGGTGTTAGAATCATATCAGGCGAATGCGGGATACTCTTACTCACATGAATAATGGATAATGGTGGATAATCAGCGGAACACGAATTCCCAGTGTGACGCCATGGCCAAAAGATCTAATGTGATCCTGGGATGCATAGACAGGAGAATCTCTAGTAGGAGAAGAGAGGCTATTTTACCTCTGTATTTGGTGCTGATGGGACTGCAGTTGGAATACTGTGTCCAGTTCTGAAGCCCAAAATTCAAGACAGATGCTTCTAAGTTGGAGAGGATTCAGAGAAGAGTCTCAAGAATGATTAAAAACTACTAGAAAAAAAGCCTTATAGTGATAGACTCAAGAAGTTCAATCTATTTAGTTTAACAAAAAGAAGGTTAAGGGATGACTTGATCACAGTCTATAAATAGCTACATGGGAAACAAATATTTAAGAATGCGCTCTTCCATCTATGGGAGGAAGATATAACATGGTCAAATGAAGCTAGATAAATTCAAACTGGAAATAAGAAATAAATTTTAATGGGGAGAGTAATTAACCATTGGAACAATTTACCAAGGGTCGTGGTGGATTCTCCATCACTGACCATTTTTAATCAAGATTGAATGTTTTTCTAAAAGATCTGGTTTAGGAATTATTGTGGGGAAGTGCTATGACCTGTGTTATACAGGAAGTCAGACAAGATTATTACAATGGTCCTTTTAGAATCTATGAATCTATGATGAAGAGCTCATTCTGACTATTAATACTGAGACACTGATTAATTGGGATTTGCAATGGAGGCTAAAAGAGTTGGGCCAGAGTTTTAATGGTATTTAGGCACCTAAACATGCAGATGAACACTTAGTGGGATTTTAAAAAGTGCCTAGTTGCTTATCTTCCATTGAAATCATTGAGGCACCAAGGGCTATATTTTCAAAGGTATTTAGGCAGTGGGATTTTCAAAAGCATCTAAATTCCTAGCACCCATTGAAATCAGTGGCCCCTCACCATCAAATCTCATTGCAATTTAATAGAAGTTGGGTATCTAACTCCCTTAGACCCCTTTCGAAATTCCCAGGAACTCTTTTTATTTATGCTACATGAGTGCCTGTAAACTGAGATTGGGACCGTATTGTGCTAGGCATTGTAGAAACAGATGGTGACAGGAGACAATTCTTGCCCTGGAGAGCTTATAGTCTAAGAGTGGGGATGTCAAAAGCAATGGATTGATTGAGGAGTTGGGACTTGAGCTTTTAAATTTCTTAGATGTTTGGAAAATCCTAACCTAAATGAAAAAAGGGTAGGGAGGGGAAACAGACTCTGCTAAGGTCACACAGCAGGTCCAGGAATAGAACCCAGGACTCCTGAGCCTAAGTCAAGCTTCCACTCCATTAAATAACAATGGCAATCAAGGGATAAAAGCAGCAATTCATTATTGAGATGAAGATGTATGTGTATCAAGGCTCTGGTTGCAGAACAGAGCTCTTTCTCGTGAAGTATTCCTTGAGTGCTTCTTTGACCTTCTTGTTCCTTAATGTGTAAATGAAAGGATTCAATAAAGGGCTCACTATGACGTTGAACACAGCCACCACCTTCTGGAGGTCCAGGGAGTGGCCCTGGATGGGCCTAGCATACAGGAAGATGGCACTGCCGTAGAAGATAGAGGCTACCGTGATGTGGGAGGTGCAGGTGGAAAAGGCTTTTCGCCTGCCTCTGGCTGAGGGGATGTGCAAGACTGTGGTGATGATGTAAAGGTAGGAAAATGCAGTAAAAGACAAAGATATGAGCAGAACCACCGAGGAGAGGATATACTCGATCATGAGGAGGAAGTGTGTGTCGACGCAGGATAGTCTCACTAGTGGGGCATAGTCACAGAAGAAATGGTTTATCACATTGGGCCCACAGAAAGGAAGCTGGCACAGCAAAATAAGTGGGCAAAGGGGGGAGAGAAACCCAATCAACCAACAACCCATTACCAGCAAGACACAAACATGCCCACTCATGATGACAAGGTAGTGGAGCGGATGGCAGATGGCCACGAAGGACATGAAGGCGATGAGGATGAAATCCGCAGTGCCCAGGAAGAAGTAGAAGTAACACTTATGCAGCCCCAGAAGGAGATGGCTTTGGCCTGGGAGAGCAGGTTCTCCAGCATCTTTGGAGTGATGGAAAGGACAAAGAGTATCTCCAAGAGGGAGAGGTTGCAGAGGAAGAAGTACATGGGGGTGTGGAGGCGCAGATCCACATACACAACGGTGATGATGGCCATTTTCCCCATTAGAGTCAAGGCAAAGATGGCCAGTAGCAGCATGAAAACTAGGAGCTCCATGGGCTCTGACAGCGAGAAGCCCAGAAGCACAAACTCCATCACCACATTGCTCTGATTGGTCGTTCTTATTTCAGCTTTCGCCTGCAGAATAGAGGAAGTTGAAAAAGCCCAAATGTCAAGTTTTTGACAAATTGATTTCAATAAAATTAAATAATAATGAGTATACAAACAAACTAAATAACTGTTTCTAGGGTTTTTCTGGCCAGTTACAGAGCTCATAAAAATTTATGACACTTTAAAAAGTTGATAAAATCTTGACATTTTCAATAATATAGATTTTCTGGGGAAAAAAAATCTATTTTTAAATTCCCATTGAAGTTTTTCCATTCTATTAACCACAACTGGAGAAAAAATTATTATTATTTACAGGTTCAACTGAACATAAACCTTCATTCTAAAACTGTTTGCTAGGCTCTCTCTGGGTGGGATCGGAAAACCAACAATGCAATCAACCTCTCAAGGGGTCTTATGGTGGCCACATAACTGCTTCCCAGTTTAACACAATGAAAGAAAGATGTGAAAGCCAAGATGTGTTTCTATTAGTGTCAGACATATTTTATGCACACATGAATAATCAGACAAAAACACACATACATAAATGGGTCTGCATGGGGATAGATAGATAGAGGGACTGAGGGAGGGAGGTAGAGACAGATAGAATTATGCATTTCAATCCCTTTCACTCTTCAATGCTCTTCAAAAAATCATGCATAGAAACAAATTTTGGAATGTTTTACCTTATCCCATAGCTGCAATGTGGTTGAGGCCTTGGCTTTTGACTTCCATGGAAATCTGTCTCTGTGTCTGTGCATCCCAAGTTTGTCTCCCATCTTTCTATCTCCCAAGATTCTGTATACATAAGCGGGGGAAAAAGTGCCCCTCTGTTATTTATATTTTCCTCTTGATTCCTAGTGCCTTACCTCTGTTACAGCCAAAGTGTTCATCTCCATTCGCAGAATATCACAAACAGTGAGTGAAGGTGATTATTTAAATTCATCCTGCTGGGTACCTAGGGAACCATATACCTGCACCATCGAAATTCAATTCAGGTAGGCTAATGTCTTTGAGACAACAACACTGTGAAAACACAGCCCTTCCTTGAATTGTGCTCAGCACTGGCTTTGGTGGTGAGAGCATCCCATTCTGCTCCCTGGAGAACAATTCCCCCATAGCACCACGCTGAGGCATTGGGGTCAGCACTGACTGTAAGGGGAGAGCATCATCTAATGAACCCCACACCATTCCTTGCAACAAGACACCACCTAGCACCATGCTGGTGTACTGGACTCAGCATGACTGTGAGGGGAAAGCATGTACTGAGTCAGGCACACTGCTCCGGAAACACAAACCTCCCCAGTGCTGCACCACGGCATTTGGGTAAGTAATGGCTGAGTCACCATCACACATGCTGTTTCCTACAATTATAGTATTCATTGTTGGTGCCCCATCTAAATGTTGCCCCTATCCTAAATCAGGAAGTGATGTAAAGGGTCCCAACTTAAGGCAGGTAAATCAATAGGCACATGTTACCCAGGTGCTTCTGGCACAGATTTAATATAGCACCAAAGACACAAAGTGCACTGGATATTTTGGACAATAGATGGTTAATGAGTCACATCCTCAGATGGGATAACTTGGCATAGCTCCATCAAAGTCAATGGGCCAGATCCCCAACTAGTGAAAATCAGTTGTCCCCTCACTGAAGTAAATAGGACAGATCCTCAGCTAGTGTAACTTGACATTAAAGTCAGTGGATCCAATCCACAGCTGGTGTTAATCAGCAGAGCTCAATGGAAATCATTGGTCCTTGATTGATCTACACCAGCTGAAGATCTGGCACCAGCTGAAGATCTGGCACCAGCTGAAGATCTGGTCCATTGCTGACCTGTCAGAATCTTACTATATTTCTACAGCTCCTGCCAATGCTAGACCCTGTCTTCCAATTGGTCTTGGAAGGCGTTTGGTATATGGGGCATGGAACAGGAGAGCTGGATTTATGGAATAGTCTTCTTTAGCTGGACAAGAAAAAAGGTCACCAAAACAAAAACAAAAAAAATTAAGAGCAAAGATTTTCCAAACTGACTAGAGATTCTGGATGCCCCAATTTCTGGCAGCCCACCTTGAAATGCCTTAAAAGGAGGCTACTTTTAAGAAAGTGCTAGACGTCTGTCCTTAAAAATCAGGTGTCTCAAGTTGGGCACTCTAGTATCCAAAGTTATTAGCCATTTTAGAAAATCTTGGCCTAAAAGCCCACTCATCTAAATATTGGCACACTGCAAAAGAAAAGAAAAGAAATTTCAGCAGCTAATAATCTTCTTTCACAGAAGGAAGTTACCAGAGGTTAATTCCCAGCTTTAAAACCAGTGCCAAATTAAATGAACTTTCCTTAACTTTATTCCCAGAAGTTTTAATAACCAAGAAACAAAAGTTTTAATGACAAAGAGACAAGTTTTGTCCCTTTGAGGCATCTACACAAACAAAACATCGTGAATTGGGGGGAGTCTCAGAACTAATTAGTTGCTGAAAGTTTTGGGGAAGACAGTCCACCAACTTTTCCTGAAGTGCCTTATGTCACCAGCTTCTGAAGCAATCAGAAAAAGAGAAGAGCACTGTTATCCAGGTTCAGTCTCAACTTTGCAACTGGACCTTGCAGAAAATTAGTTCTAATGCTTATCTTTCATGACTCACGTTTTCACCTTAAAGAGACATAATTTGAAGAGGGTGAATGCTCCACCCTTTTTGAACATCCAGCCCCTTCAAATGTGTCTCAAGTTGGGCACAATAAAAAATAATCCATAAACCAAAGCACCAAAAACCACTAGTCACTTTTGAAAATGAGGGCCTCAGACATCCAGCTAGATAGGGCTGGCACAGAGATGTGGATTCTGCTCCTACTCAAGTCAATGGGAAAACTCCTGTTGACTTGAATGGCGCAGGATCATACCATAGTTGTTAACAATCTCAATGGTTAAATGACCCAATTTGTTTGGAAGTTACTCTTAGTCTATACTTGGAGGTTAGGAGGAATTTTTCCCTGGAGTTAGTTTATCCCTACCTGACTGCACTGCACAGTTATTTGTGTTGTCAGATGCCACCAGTGTGGTGCTTTGCTCTATCCAATGTTTATAACTGTTGGCTGCGTGCGTGTGTTCCCTCCATTTGATGCCCTGGCTCTGCGCAAGTAGCTGACACATCAGACCCTGAGAGAACCCCCAATGTCCACAGAATCCGATAAGGTACAAAGGCACCCGGCCAGGTTTATTGGATAACGAAACATAGTCTCTAGCTCCTGAGATCCGATGTCTACAGTTCTGCTAGTATATATGTGCTCCCTGATAATGGACACAGCTCAGTCAGTGGCAGGACACTCCATTGTCCCCTAGGCACAAAGACACCACCCCAGGGATGCATTCTTATACACAGGTACTTACCAGTTACACAACACTCCTGATGTATTGAGGTGCAACCCCTGTACTTTGCAAGGTGCCGCATCTCACCTTGCTCATGTTTGTTTGGGTCCTCTGATGGTGTTGCTAGAGTAGATATGGAGACAGGTTTGCTACAGGGATTGGTTCCTGGGTTGGTGTTTCTTTGGTGTGGTTTGTAGTTGCTGGTGAGTATTTGCTTCAGGTTGGGGGGTTGTCTGTAAGCGAGAAATGGCCTGTCTCCCAAGGTCTGTGAGAGCGAGGGATCGTTTTCCAGGCTAGGTTGTAGACAGGGCCAGCTCCAGGCACCAGTGCATCAAGCAGGTGCTTAGGGCGGCCGACGGAAAGGGGTGGCACGTCTGGCTCTTCGGTGGCAATTCGGTGGCGGGTCCCTCTCAGAGGGAAGGACCTGCCGCTGAATTGCCACCAAAGAATGAAGCAGTGGCGGTAGAACTGCCACCGAAGTGCCGCCGATCACATCTTTTGTTTGTTTGTTTGTTTTTTCACCACTTGGGGTTGCAAAAATGCTGGAGCCAGCCCTGGTTGTATATTGTTGATAATGCACTGGAGAGGTTTTAACTGGGGGCTGTGCATGATGGCCAGTGGTGTTCTGTTATTTTCCTTTTTGGACCTGTCCTGTAGTAGGTTATTTCTGGGTACCTGTCTAGCTCTGTCAATCTGTTTCCTCACTTCCCCAGGTGGGTATTGTAGCTTTAAGAATGCTTGATACAGATCTTGCAGGTGTTTGTCTCTGTCTGAGGGATTGCAGCAAATTTGGTTGTATCTTAGGGCTTGGCTGTAGACAATGGATTGTGTGATGTGTCCTGGATGGAAGCTGGAGGCATGTAGGTAAGTATAGCAGTCAGTAGGTTTCAAGTATAGAGTGGTGTTTATGTGACCATAATTTATTTTCACTGTAGTGTCCAGGAAGTGGATCTCTTGTGTGGACAAGTCCAGGCTGAGGTTGATGGTGGGGTGGAGATTGTTGAAATCCAGGTGGAATTCTTCAAGGGCCGACTTTCCATGGGTCCATACAATGAAGATGACATCAATGTAGTGCAAGTAGAAGAGGGGTACTAGGGGATGAGTCAGGGGTCGGCAACCTTTCATTTATTTACTCTAATTTAGGGGTTTTCGTGCCAATAAAACATTTTAACATTTTAGAACAGGGGTCGGCAACCTTTCAGAAGTGCTGTGCCGAGTCTTCATTGATTTACTCTAATTTAAGGTTTTGCGCGCCAGTTAGACTTTTTAACATTTTAGAAGGTCTCTTTCTATAAGTCTATAAGTCTATAACAGGGGTTGGCAACCTACGGCACATGTGCCAAAGGTGGCATGTGAGCTGATTTTTGATGGCACGCGAGGTGGGCTGAGCCACTCAGCCTGCTGCCGCTCTGGGGCTTTCTGCCACTCGCTCCTGCCAGCCAAGTGTTGTGTATTTGGTTGTCATGGTTTTTGTTGCTATGGCAACTGAGTTAGATTATTATGGGTTAGCTCAGCCAGCTTCAGCCGGCTGAGTGAGCTCTCTGTCTCTGTAAATAAAATGGTGGTTTTGTTAGCTGTCAGCTCTCTGGCCTCAACTGATTTCTTCCTAAACCGGCTCCCCCCCAAGGATATAACACCAAGGTCCCGCTGCCAGTCCCACTCAGCACCCGCTGTCAGCCTGGGTGAAGGAACCCCAGGCTGGCAGGGGGCTGAGACCCAGCTGGCAGGAGCCGGCGGCTGAAACCCCAGAGCGGGGTGGGCTTAGCTACTCAGTCACTGCTCTGGGGTTCCGGCTGCTGTGCCCTTGTCAGCCGGGGTCCCCCTCTGCCAGATCCCCATTCACCTTGTGAAGGCCCCCTGACAGACAGGGTCCAGGACTCCAGCTCTGCTCAGCCCTACCAGCTGCCAGCTCCACTCACTTCAGCTGCCGATCTGGGGTTCCATTCGCTGACCTCCTGCCAGCCGGGGTCTGGATCTCCAGCCTTGATCACCCTGCTTTCTGGCCTGGAGTCCCAGCAGACCACCCTGGGCTCTGCTCCTGGCCTTGTATCAGTGCTCAGCAGCCTCCCCGCTGTGACCCACTGTCCCCAGATTGGGACAGTGAAAATTGCACACGAGGCAAGAGGGGGTGCAGCTCAGGAACCTCATCTTAAAATTGCTTCTCTCAGACCACGCTCTGTTTGACCTTGTGCCTGCCTTCTATCGCCATTTTTTTTCTACTGAGAGTTGAAGGGAACATTTAACAAAATGGCAGCTCCTAAGAAAGCGAAGCTAGATGTCCAATCATTCCAGCCTGCTTGGACATGCAAAAACTGGAATCAGAATATTCTGACAGATTTCAAGATTTCCTGCAATTTTGCACAATGCTTTCTTTTCTAATTAAACCTGAAAAGTTAAACAAAAGCGACTTGGATTTGTCTGTATTTCAGTGAATGGGTGTTGACGATTTCGAAATGCAGCTCATTCAGTTAAAAAGTTCAGAATTGTGAACATCAAAGTTTGGAGATATGTGGAGTGCACTTGAAGCTACCGAGAGAGATCACAGGGCTTCTATTCTGACCTGCTGGATGTCCCTGCCAGTGAAATGTAACTGTTTGCAATGCGTTTGCAATGCTTTCAGCATTTGGATCCACATACCCTGTGTGAACAGGTATTTTCACACATGAAATCTGTCCTATGTCCCTCTCGGAGCCGGTTAACAAGTGATCACTCAGAACCCTGTGTGCAGCTTAAAGTATCCATATAGGTGCCAGACATTGGAAAACTCAGCAAGGAGAAGCAGGGGCAAGGATCACACTAAACTGATAAGATCTGCATTTTAATTTAATTTTAAATGAAGTTTCTTAAACATTTTGAAAACCTTGTTTACTTTACATATATCAGTAGTTTGGTTGTATATTATAGACTTATAGAGAGACCTTCTAAAAACATTAAAATGTATGAGTGGCACACGAAGGCTTAAATTAGAGTGAATAAATGAAAACTCGGCACACCACCTCTGAAAGGTTGCCTGGTCTATAATATATAACTAATACATAACTAAACTACTGTTGTATGTAAAGTAAATAAGGTTTTTTAAAATGTTTAAGAAGCTTCATTAAAAATTAAATTAAAATGCAGAACCCCCCTGTTCTGGGACTGGAGGGGAAGGAGAATTCTGTGTCTCACTTAATCATTTCCCTGCCATTTTGAGGGCCCCGGACATTGGTGCACCTCGGTCCCTCCTGTCCCCTGTCTGTGGCACATCATTGTCTAGTCTCCTGTGGGCTGTGATACTTTGGTCTCATTTTGGTTGCTGGGGTTAGTGTGCGGGTGCTGGGTGGAGCTGGTGGCCTGTACTACATGGGAGGTCAGACTAGATGATCTGGTGGTCCCTTTTGGGTTCAAATACTATGGATCTATGAGTGAATCCAAATGAAAAGATGGAGAGAGGGGGAAAGGAGGAGGAAGTTGACAGATCTGGGATTTGGCCAGACTGAAACCTTGAGTACAGGGGTCATTGACAGTGGTATTTTCAAGAGACCCTAAGGGCTCTAGTTGTCCAACAACCATCCTACTTCAGTGATATTTAGGTGCCCCACTTACTTAGGCTCCTTTCAAAATCCAAGCCATAGAAATTTCAAGCTGAAGGGCCATGGGTGGCAAGTTTGTAGAAATTTTGGTGGTGCCCAGAACCCACCCGCCCCAGCTCTGCCCCCCCAAACTCTGCCTCCACCTGCCTAAGGCTCTGTACGGGTTTTGGGGGGAGGTATGAGGTGCAGGTCCTGGGCTGGGGATTAGAGTGCAGGAGGGTTGCAGGCTTTGGGATGGAATTTGGGTGCAGGCTCTGGGCTGGGGGTGGGGGTGTAGGAAGGGGTGAGGGGTGCAGGCTCTGGGAGGGAGTTTGGGTGCTGGGTGCAGGCTCCGGGCTGGGGCAGTGCGTGGGTGTGCAGGAGGGGGTGAGGGGTGCAGGCTTTGGGACGGAGTTTGGGTGCAGGCTCTGGGCTGGGAGTGGGGTGTAGGAAGGTGGAGGTGGTGCACACTCTGGGAGGGAGTTTGGGGATAGGAGGGAGTGCAGGGTAAGGGCTGTGGGGCTGAGGATGAGGGGTTCATGCTGTGGGGGGGGCTCATGGCTGGGGCAGAGGATCAGCGTGCAGGGGGATGAGGGTTGGGGCTGGGGATGAGAAGTTCATGATGTGGGGGGGATCAGGGCTGGCGCAGAGGATTGGGCTGCGGGGGGATGAGGGCTCTGGCTGGGGCTGGGGGATGAGGGGTTCATGATGCAGGTGTAGCCTGATTTGGGGAGGCTTAGTAGGGACAGTGGAATTTATCCACTTAATTTAGTTTTATTTAATAATTATTTTTCTAATTAATTAATAATATTAATAATAATTAATAGATATTAATAATATGGGCATGGCTCGTCAATATGTGTGATCAGAAGATAAAGTTCGTCTTGAATCAGGCTTCACAGAATTTATACAAGGAGATTGGGGGTATATGACAGGAAAGTACACTGAGACAAAATTAGTCAATCAAGACCTTTTATTTAAAATCAATGAAACAATAAGTAAATATAAAATGTTAAAAGCAGTTTGAGATTACAAAGTTACAAAATATCACAGTTCTTTAAGAGATATGAATCTATGATAATACACAGTTCTAAATGCACTCTGTAGCAAATAGGGTGTTGTTCACACCTTTGATAGAGGAAGTTATAAAGAAACTGGTTATGAGTTAAACCCTTTTTAAAACTAGATGTTTTAAAGTAAAACAGAAATAAGAATTATTTCATACTTACAGCTGTGAAAAGAATTAATACTACGACTTAGTATTGACAGCTTTCGTAGGAGAGAGAGGCTTCAATGTAGGTTGAGACGATAAGGAAATAGATAGGTGTATCGCCCGCCTAATGGTGGATTGTCACCCTTTTCATAGGGAGAAATCCTTCCTCCTATGCCCAAATTTGTCTTTCCCCCATGGAAAGGTGAGGGTACCTGTTTTCATAGGCTGACCTTTTATGTGCATATGGATGACAGATATGTACGCATCTGCGGTGTATATGTGTGAAATTTGTGGGCAGAAATACCCCCCTTTTCACCCTATCTAGGTGAAAGGTTAGCAGACATTCAAAAGGTCCCTAGACATTGTGCATAGGTTTGTCTCCTATTATTACTTTTCTGAGTAAGGGTTTTAAAGGTTGCTTTCAGCGTCACGGAGGAAATTGGCCAGGATGTCTGGCCTAGAAGTTTCTAGGTATCTTGCATTACAGCTTATTGTAAATAATTCTATTAATCTATGCAGCCTACACACTTTTATCAAAAAAAGACATTTTATACAGACCAACAGATTAATCCTCAGGGCTACACAGGAGGGGGCTCAGAGCTAGGGCAGAGGTTTGGGGTGTGGGGTGAGGGCTGTGGGGCTCATGATGTGGGGGGACTCAGGCTGGGGAGGATTAGGGTGCAGGATGCCTTGCCATTAGTGGAGAGCAGGCACTAGGATCCTGGGGCAGCAGACAGCATTTCTGCAGGGAGCCGATCGCCTGCAGCACAGAGCAGGCAGGGGAGAGGTGCGCGCTGCTTTTTGTCAGGCAGGGATGCGGCACGGCGGTGGTGGGGTGGGATGGGGGGGGAGAGCGGAGGCCCGCAGGGTCCGGGGCCTGATCCAGGCAGGGCCGGGGGAGAGACCCAGCTCCAAATATTGCTGGAGCAGGGCCCCCAGCCCTGAATATTCCTGGAGCCCGGGCATCGCACACATATATAACCTGCCGCCCATGTGAAAAGCATCAATGTTATTTTTCAGCCAAAAGATGGTGCATCCTGCTATTCATCGTCCACTTTGAACAGAACCAAGCCCCAAATTTCTTGACTCCAGTGTCCTATCCCTAGATCATACTGCCTATCAATGTTTTCCTGATTGCTAGCTAGGTAGATGCAGCGTGTCTCATAGGTAGAGCACATGGTTCTAGTCTTGGCTCAACCACTCACCTGCTAGCTCACCTTGGAACAAGTCATTTCTCCCTTCTGGGCCTCTGTTTCTCCACCTCCCCTCTTCCTGCCCCACCTTTGTCTGTCTTGCATGTTTAGATTATAGGCCTTTGACAACTGCAAGTGTGTCTGTACAGTGCCTAGCACAATGGGACACTAGTCTTGGGGCTCTTCAATCTTCATGCTCATGTAAATCAGGAGCAAAGGAGTCAATTTACTGTTCTACAGTATGTTAAATAAGGCTCAAGAAAAGTCAAACCAACTTATCTCAAATCTCCAGACTGAGGAGCAGTGGGGTTTTGGGTCCTTCTTATCTCATCACTAGCACTTCCCAGAAAACTAACTGAGTTCTGAGCTCATTTGTTTTGTGGCAATCAGTAATAGTTAATGATTAAAAACCAATTTGAATTAATAATATATAGTACTATACGCATACTCTGTTGTGAGAGTTCTCCTGCATACTGAATCAAAGCAGAACAATCTTATACTAACACATTACTTCGGTTGTAAAGTCTTTGGGAAGGTGACTTTTTTTTTTATGTGTTTATACAGTGCCTAGCACAATGGGGGCTTGGTCCATGATTGGAGGTCTTAGGTGCTACTGGATTACAAATCATTATCATCATCATGGAGTTATTCAGACTACAAAATGTTAGGGAGATCAGCTCCCAAAGGGGATAGTGCAGATAAATAATAAAAACTGCCATCCTGTCTGATGAAGCAATGCATCCTTTGGAGCGTGTGAAGAGATCAACACCCTCTGTTCCAGATGTGCATGAGGAAGTGGTCCTTGGTGCAGCTAGTTGGTGAGGACTGTACAGAAACGCTCCAGAATTTCAGTAAGTGCAAAACTCTCCAATTTTAAGTTCATGCCCTTCTTCCAACTGTTTAATGCCACTTACTTCTACGAGCATTTAAGCATCAAGCCCTGCAATCCCTTATTTCAGAGGGCAGTGCTTACTACCACAAGAAGCCTGCAGTGGGATTATTTATTCACCCACTCCCATAAAGATTTACACAGTTGTGTCTGGAGACGGTTATTCTGGAATAGTTTTTCCTGATTAAGTCCTGGTTTGGATGCTCTTATTCTGTAATAAAAGTGTCTTTGTTTTCATCTAAATTTTCCTCAGGGGGAAAAATAATCTTCATATTAGCTTTGATTTGGAGTATGATCCGCTGTGTCCCTTTCTCATAATCATCTGCTCTGTACCCACTGCTTGTTGGGTAGGTGGCAAGTTGTCTCTGCCTTGCTCCCAGAGTTTGGGAATACTTTTTCCACCTTGCTTTTGATAGGATGTCTTTTATGGTTCGTGATAGTTTGCAGAATCTCTTGCTGTCTCTCATATTTGGTGCATTGGAGATGAAAGCGTCTCTCCATCACAATCTCTCATGTGTCACATAGGCTGCATAATGACTGCCAGAGCTGAGTGAATTTTTTTCAGGTGAAACTTCTTCCCACTGAAAACTGCGTACTCAGGTGAAGCAAAATAGTTCATGAATTCAGGTTGAATTCAGCAAATTGTTGTAGCTGAAAAAAAGAATACTGAAAAATTGAAAACATTTTGTTTTGACATTTTCTAAATGAAACATTTTGATTTTTCAATTTGGAATGACTTTTAATTTCAAATTTACTTCCATTTTGTGTTTTTAAAACAGTAATGAGGACCTCTAAAAAATGAAGTGAAATGTTTCATTTTGGGTGAAACTAAATATTTTGTTTGACCTAAAATGAACATTTTTTACCTCTTCAGTTCACTGAAAAAATTGCAATTTTTTTTTGATTTTGGATCAATCCAGTCTCTCCCCCCATTCAATATTTCATCACTACTCTATGTGTTTTAACTTTTTTGTGGCTCCCAGTCTGTGATCCCCAATTCTATATTTGGTGAGAAGTCTGCCTTAGCTTTGCACATATCACTGTGGTGTGGAATCTGCAAATGTGATCATTCCATGCAGGGATCTGTAGGCATGTGGCTTGTTGCAGTTTTTGAGTTATTATTCCAGTGATTCATATATTGGTAATTTAGTTGTGCAAAGTACCAAGCATATTGTTGGTCCTTAAGAAATACATATATAAATAATAAGAATATCCATATTAGAAGGTCTTTTTCCCATAACAAAATTGCTGCTTTTTCAGTCATTTGAAGATAGAGAGCAGTTGCAAACATTTGATCTTTAAGTTGGATTTGAATTTCAGACACCTCAAACATGGGGGTGGTAAGATCTCAGGTATAGATTTGGACAGTATGAGTTAGGACTCATTTCAAACACTTGGCATCTTAGGCTTTTTGCAATCCAGGGTTTGATTCACATCCTTTTCTATTCAGGTCAGTGGTAATTCTATTTTCCTTTTCTAATCATATCAGGGGAGCGGGGATAGCTCAGTGGTTTGAGCATTGGTCTGCTAAACCTAGGGTTATGAGTTAAATCTTTGAGAAGGCCACTTAAAGATCTGGGGCAGAATTTGGTCCTGCTAGTGAAGGCAGCAGGTTGGACTAGATGACCTTTCAAGGTCTCTTCCAGTTCTAGGAGATTGGTATATCTCCAATTATTACCTAATTTCCCTTTACTATATATCAGTTACTATGCATTGTACAATCCATGCTTTATGAGCCCTGACACAAATTACCACAGATATTAAGTGCCTCCACTTTTGGATGACCAACTCGGGACAACTTAGCTTGATTCTCACACATCCTGTAGGTATTGATTACTTGTACTCCACTACTCCAATTTTTTCAGTCACCCTATATGTCTTAATTACTTGTACTCTGCTACACCGTTGTAGCTCCTTTGAAATTCAAGGGCCAGATTGATTGACTATCACTTCAAACGTAAAAGGAGCATGATAAAGCAGATTCCATAGACTGGTATAGGGATAAAGTCCTATAAAAACAGAACCTAGAGACTGAGAACTTTGAGTCAGGTTCTGCCACCATCCTCCAGGAGCATCAGGTGCACAACTAAGACTTGAGTCCATCCTCCTGTTCAGGCTACCTGGCCAGTGACGTGTCACGAGCAAGCTCCAGGCTGGTAACTATAACTATCTTGCAGAACTTTGTGTGAATGAATGAATGAATGAATGTGTGAGAGAATGAAATGTTATAGCTATAACTGATTGCTTATTCTGATACTTTTTGTATTCACAATAAATACGGCATTTTGCCTTCTCCCCTTTAATAAGATCCTGCTGGCTTTTATTCCATTTGGTATAGCATTGGTTGCAGCAAATTGTAAAAAGACAAAATTCTTAGCTTCCTAAAATTCACAGAAAGACTCAGATTATCTGGAAAAATTGTATGACAGAGGAGGATGGTGGAGAGGGGGAAAGTATTCTGTGACAACCTATTGTTTCCTTTTCTTCTTTAGGATGAAAAATAGCAAAGAAACATTTGGAAGAAACAGCACGACAATCACTAGATTAATTCTCCTGGGCTTTTCTGACATTCCCAGCCTGCAGCATTTATATTTTTCAGTGTTTCTGGTCACCTACATAGTCACCTTGCCTGGAAACTTTCTAATCATTGTCCTCACATTGGCTGACCCAGCCCTTCATACCCCCATGTATTTCTTCCTCAGGAACCTGTCTTTCCTGGGGATGTGCTACACATCAGTCAATGTCCCCAAGATGCTTTGGAATCTGTTCTCTGGGGATAAAACCATCTCTTTCATTGGCTGTGCTGTGCAAACCTATTTCACCTTTTTCCTGGGTGGGTCAGAGTGTTTTCTCCTGGCGTCCATGGCCTATGATCGCTATGCCGCAATATGCAAGCCTCTGCATTACCCCATGGTTATGAACAGGAAGGTGTCCACTGGACTGGCTGCTGGATCCTGGCTCAGTAGTTTCCTCGTGTCCTTTGGTCTCACCAGCATGGTGTTCACCCTACCCTTCTGCAGATCCCACAAGATTAATCATTTCTTCTGTGACATCCCTCCACTGCTGAAGCTGGCTTGTGGGGACACCTCCCACAATCAAATGGCTGTCTTCATGGCGGCTCTGCTCTTTGTCACCTTCCCCTTTGTGCTGACTCTCATGTCCTATGTCTCCATCATCTCCACCATCCTGAGGATGCCCTCCGGGGCGGGCAGGAGGAAGTCCTTCTCCACCTGCTCCTCACACCTCATGGTAGTTACACTGTTCTTTGGCTCTGCTTGCATTATGTATCTGAAGCCCAATTCCTCCTACTCACCAGACACGGACAAGTTTCTCTCTCTGTCCTACACGGTCATCACGCCCTTGCTAAACCCCATCATCTACAGCCTGAGGAACAAAGTGGTGAAGGGAGCATTCTGTAGAATGGTGGGGAGAAGAAGATTCTGTTGAATAAAGGAATATGATTGACTGTAAATCTCTCCATCTCAATTCTTTTACGTCAACAGTGAAACATATTTAGGGCTATATATCTATGTTAGGCTCTTATCTGGACCCATTATCATGGTAGCTGAGCACCTCACAATCTTTAATGGATTTAACCTCACACTGCCTCTGTGAAGTAGGAAAATGCTATAATTTCAGTTTTAAAGATGGAGCAATGAATCACAATGGCCAGATTTGAAAAGGTGTTCAGGTTCATCAGTAAATTTGTGGGACCCATGCTTGGGAATGTGGTATTAATTGGATTTTGGGGTTCATCAGTATGCAGATAGGTGCCTAATGAGGCACCTAACTCCCATTGACCTAGCTACATTTGTAAATCTCAGTGGGCATCTATCTGCATCTTTAGGTACCTAAATAAATACCTTTGAAAATCTGTCCCTAAGATTGTTAAAGGTATTAGATGATGCTGTGGTCAGCCCAACAGATTTAGGTGCCTGTCTCATTTTCAAAAGGGAATGAGGCACTTAGAAGACTAAATCCCTGTGACTGTAAATGAGATTTTATCTACTAAGTGCCTAAATCCTTTTGAAAAAGAGACTTAGGCTCCTAAATCAGTTAGGCATTGCAACTGTGAACACAACAATGCCTAAATACTTTAAAAAATCAGGGACTGGTGTCCTTTTAAAATTTTTACTCAAGGGTCAAGGTATTTAAAGGTATTTAGGTGTGTAGTGGGATTTTCAAAAGTCCTAACACCCATTGATTTAAATATCTAAATACCTTTCAAAACCTGGGTCTATGTTATTTTCCCATGGTCACACAAGAAATCTGTGGCAGAACAGACTAACACCATAACCACTGCATCACACTTCCTTTCTGGTCCAACTTCTGAGCTCACATAGATTTGTATAATTCTAGAGTATGGCCACTGAAATCAATGAGTGAAAGCAGGGTAAATCTGGTGTGACACCACAGCTGTAGATCTGAAAGCTGGATAGTGATGTAACCACATTGAAAATTATGTTGGAGAGACAAAAAGAGTGAATTCATTAATTCTGGAGATCCAGCATTGTGCACATCATCAGAGGTCTCTCTATTCCATCAATACTTACTCCATCCCAAGATTCAAGGAGATCCTGTGGCGTGAAATTTGGATGCACATGTTTCGAGAGAGAGTCTGGGACCTAGAGAGCCTTAGAGAACCACAGGATCTATCTGTATCCAGCAGCCACACTTAATATTCAGTTTTATATCCATTACCACTGAGCCCTGTCTCTTCTCTATTTATCACTGAGTGCAGAGTTAAAGTTGCACATTGTGCCTTGCTTAAGAAGTCAGAATGAAGGTTATATATTCCTTATCACATAAAGGATCACACTCTATCACACAAGGTGGCAGAGTTAAGGTTACACAAGATCTATCATAGAAAATTTCATCTAGTCCAGGTTTATATGTCTGTATATTATGTGTTTACCTTCTACCCAAACAAAGTACAAGCAACAGCAGAATCTCAGAAAGAGTAAGTATCTCCCATAGTTCCCCTTTCCCAAACTATTATCTAGAAACAATTTTTTATACATCAGGAGGAGCAAAGAAAGAAAAGGTAACAATCTGTTTCCTAGCAAAGAGAACATTTCTTCTACAGCTACATACAAAGGTCCCAATACTGCAAGAAACTGGTTGTTCTGGCTTCCTATTGATCTAAGTAGTCCTGGCCTTCGGTAGGTTGACCAAGATCCAAACCAATACTCCAATATCTCAACATGGTCTGCTTTGGAACCCTTTCCTGGGCTTCAAGCCAAAATAGGTGAGGCAGTGTTCTGTTCTTTGTCACCTGCCCCTTCTTGCTGATCCTCATGTCCTACTTCTGCATCGTCTCCACCATCCTAAGGATGTGCTCGGAGGAAGGCAGAAGGAAGTCCTTCTCGTCCTGCTTCTTCAACCTCATGGTGGTGATGCTGTTCTATGGCTCTGGTGCCATTATGTATCTGAAGCCAAATTCCTTCTACTCACCAGACACAGACAAGTTTCTCTCTGCCCTACATGGACCTCATGCCCATGCTAAACCCCATCGTCTACTGCCTGAGGAACAAGGAGGTGTGGAAGTAGGGAAACAATTGTCCTGGCTTGTTGTTCCAAAGTTCTGTAATAAAGTTATTTTAGTGGAAGGGTATATGTGGCATACATTGAATAATAAGACTAATGTACTGTATAACGGCAATGTTTATGTGTTCATGGTTGGAAAAAGGTGTATGAGTGAAGAGTGGAAGTTCCTTTGTAGGTTAAAAGAAGCCAAGAAGGAAAGAAGGAAAAAGAACAAAATGAATTAACTGAAGAAAATAGCTAACAAGCTCAGGCTAAAGATAAGACACTGGCCCCAGTCAAGGACACCGCTCACAGCTAAGAGTTCGGCTGACAACCAAGGAAAATGGGGGGATGGTTGCTGCAGTTAACTGAGATTGGTGTGCACCCAGTTTCCCTTCTGTAGCACATTCCTACTGTCAACACTGTGTGATTTGTCAACAGCACAACATTGGTAAAGCTGTTAAAGCTAAGCGGGCAGCCCACCCTCCTCCTTGGGGACCTTTTGTAAATATTCAGATTGATTTTATTCAAATGTCTAAATGTTGTGGTTATGAATATGTATTAGTTTTAGTTGATGTATTTACCAATTGGGTTGAAGCTTTTCCCTGCAAGAAAGCAGATGCCAGGACTGTTGTGAAACTTCTGCTTAAAGATTTTGTACCACATTTTGGCATCGCTGTGAGTATCAATAGTGATCGTGGAACTCATTTTACTGGACAGATTGTAAAGGAGTTATGTGCAGCTTTGCAGATCCAGCACAACCTTCACTGCCCTCACCACCCACAGTCTGCTGGGACAGTGGAACGCCAGAACGGGATTTTAAAAAATAAACTGGCCAAGATTTGTGCTGAGACAAACTTAAAGTGGACAGATGCCCTTCCTTTGGCACTGATGAGTATGAGAGCCATTCCCAATCGAAAGACTGGACTCAGCCCTCATGAAATTTTGACAGGACGCCCAATGCGACTACCAGCTGCACCCCCACTAACCCTAGCTCAGATGGACATTCATTTGATGGATGACATAATGCTTAAGTATTGTCAGGCACTAATGAAATGTGTTAAGTCTTTTTATACACAGGTGAAGGAAGCACTACCGAAGGATCCTGTGCAACCTTGCCACTCGTTGGAACCAGGAGACTGGGTCTACATAAAGATCCATCAACGAAAGTGTCATAAACAGTTAGTTAAGGGTAAAGGTCTCTTTTACCTGTAAAGGGTTAACAAGCAGTACCTGATGAACACCTGACCAGAGGACCAATCAGGGACAAGATAATTTCAAATCTCTGTGGAGGGAAGTTTTTTTCTGTGTTTTTTTTTGAGTTGAGTCTCTCTTTGGAGCTAAGGGAGTCCAGACACCTGCAATATTGTTCATCTATTTAGGCTAGTAAGTGTTAAACAGGTGAACTAGTATTATAAGTTTATTTCTACATTTTCAATTGTGTATTTTGCTGAAGGAATATCTTTATTTCTGTTGCTGTTACTTTGCTTTTACTGAGAAAGAAAGGGGGAGGGGGAAATCTCTCCAGGTTTATAAGTTAGACCCTGTGTATTGTTCCATCCTGGTATTACAGAGATAGTGTACTTTCTTTTTGTTCTTTTAATAAACTCTTTTCTTTTTAGGACTTGATTGATTCTTCTCTTGTTTGCATTTTCAAGGGGAGGGGGAGATGAGTCCCTCTTTCTGTTGAGTCAAGGATTTGACTCGGTGTATAATCTCTCCGGAGCAGGCTGGAGAGAGGGAAGGGGAGGAGGGGAACTGGCTGTTTCTCTCTCTGGTGAGATTCAAGGGGTTTGAATCTGGGTTCCCCAGGGGAAGTTTGGGGGACAGGCAGTGTGTTACCCACTTTAAATTTAACTGGTGGCAGCAGAACCGGATCTAGACTAGGATTAGTTTAGAGGAGCCCATGCAGGTCCCCATCTTGGAACCCAAAAGCTCCAAGTGGGGGGGGAAGACCTATGACAGAAAGACTGCCTTGGCTCCACGCTGGAAAGGCCCTTTCCAAGTCCTGTTAACCACCAACACTGCTGTGAAGTGTCAAGGACTACCTGCCTGAACCCATGCGTCTCACTGCAAAAAGACCCCTCCACCTCGGGAGAATTCTTCTACTGATGATTAGCCTATTCCTTCTTCTAGCTCTACTGTGCCTTCTGGACAGCAGGGAAAAAGGACAAGGTGAAGTGCTAGTAACCTCTCCCTTGTCCACTGACAGATCTACTGTGCCTTTGAATTTTTGTAGAAGAAGCAAAACCATTACAGGGTGATGTGCTGGTAACCTCTCCCCTGTAAGATGCTGAACCACAACTGTTTCGGGAAAGGAGAAGAAACACTCACTCCACTGACATTGCCAAAGTCCAGGAATTCCTGACCAAAATGGACATTAAGAACTGACCCTGGTGAAGAAACAAAAAAGTATACACTGGCAGGAAGAAATTTGTGGGACCCATGCTTGGGAATGTGGTATTAATTGGATTTGGGGGTTTATTCTACAGGTTGCAACTTGTGTTTTGGATAAATCCTTCAGCATACATTGCCCTCCCTAATTGGATTTTAAATGACATTACCCTTATCTAGTTTTCAGATCACTTCTACATACCCAAATTGCTCACAAAGGGCTGCTATTAGATTAGCACAACAGAGGGTTATTTCCTCTGGAAGAAGAGGGACCTGACCAGATCCCTGTGGGCTGGGGCCAATCATGCAGCTGCCATTTGGAATATTCTTAAAAGCCAAGAACATGATGAGAAATTGGGCCAGCTAGAAAAGGCCACTAGCCTTATTTCTGGAGCTCAGCTAACCCAAGTACAGGCTGGAGTTGGTGAGTTACATGTCATTTCCACCCTTAGTTCTATGACCCAGAAGTTACTGAAAGAGATGGTATTGAATATCACTGAGGCTGGGAAGGCACTGCAGTGGGATCTAGTCCAGATTTTGCCCACTGCCCTTACAGACACATCAGGAGTACCATCTGATCTGTGGTCATAGAGACATACTTGGACACTTTCTGGGTGGAAGTGTGAATATTTACAGTGCTCCTTCCAATCATATGGACCAGTTAGGGGGGTGTGGGCTCCCACATACTGAATCCTGACGGGTCCATGGGGAGAATGAATGTGGGACTGGATTATTTACCGAGACATCTGGGAAATTAGACCACCTGGTATACCTAACAGATTTATAGTCAGTGTCCCTAGAATTACACCTGACATTTTGGATAAGAATAGGGAGTCAATGGACATTTTGGCCGTTAGAACCACCACAGCTTCAGTGTATCCGGAACTGAAGCCAGGGGAAGTTGTCACTGTTCATGATAACGTTTTCTGGAAGGGTAGAGGACAAGGAACTATCCTGACAGGACACCTATTTTTTTTAAGTTAATGATAGCTGTGTGTATGTTAAAGCCACCACATTGCAAGATATACATATTAATCTTACCACTGCTGCAGGCAATCATATCATTTACTGGAAAGTATGCCTTTCATACAGCTTATAGAATGTTTACTTTATGTACTAAGTGTGATGTATTGTGCTTTGTAACCAAAACTGTACAACAACCCCATTATATTATTGCTATGGGAATGTTATTGTCTGTAGTGTTGTTAGTTAGTTTAGGATTATGTTATTGTTGTTAAAGACGTAATAATAGTAATACCTTTCATGTCCATGCTAATCATGCATTGTCATTACAACCAATGAAAACCCCTAAGGTTGAAACATCTGATGTAGAATCTGAAATTCATGGTTTAATGCAAATAGAGATTTGAAAATATCTGTTGTACGAGAAGTACAAAAGGGGGGAGTGTGGAAGTAGGGAAAGAATTAACAAGGATTTGAAGGGGATCTTAATGCATGGCAGTCAGTTAGCAAGAGTCAGGCTAGCAGTTAGCAAGAGTTAGGCCACACTGTAACCCTAATGACGTGAGACTTGTAGAAGCGAGGATGGTGTGACGCGAGAGGGAAAAGAAACTGTGTAAGAAGTTATTACGACCTTGCAACTGATAACCAAATATGTAGACTGGCGACTCCTAGAAGTGAGAAAAATAAGATAGCAGGATGGCTTATGTATAAACAAAATGCAGCTGTTGCACATTATTGTCTGTATTATTGCTTGTTATTGTCTGCAACAAAGGTATAAATGCTTGCTGTAATTGTTTACCTGTTGAGAGACCTGTCCGGGACTGGGGCAACCCTGTGTCCTAGGGCACTCCCTCCCTCTATTGTAATTACTAGAGAAAAGAATAAAGTATTTGATTTTGCTGCACCCAAACGAAAAGCGAGAACTGAGTTTTTCTCCGACAGAGGTGAAGGGTGCTTTCTGGAGAATGGTGGGGAGAAGAAGGTTCCATTGATTAAAGGAATTTGATTGACTGTAAATGTCTCCAACTCAATTATTTTATGTCGACAGTGAAACACATTAAGGGTTATATATCTATGATAGGCCCCTATCTGGCCCCATTACCCTGGTAGCTGAGCACCTCACAATCTTTAATGGATTTAACCTCACACTGCCGCTGTGCAGTAGGGAAATGCTATAATTTCAGTTTTAAAGATGGAGCAATGAGGCACAACAGCCAGATTTGAAAAGGTGTTTAGATGCCTCAGTATGCAGATAGGTGCCTAATGAGACTTTCAGAAATACTTAAGCAGTTTAGACACCTAACTCCCATTGACCTAGCTACATTTGTAAATCCCAGTAGGCATCTATCTGCATCTTTAGGTACCTAAATAAATACCTTTGAAAATCTGTCCCTAATAATGTTAAAGGTATTAGATGATGCTGTGGTCAGCCTAACTGATTGAGGGGCCTAAGTCTCATTTTCAGAATGGAGTAAGGCACTAAGGAGCCTAAATCCCTGTGACTGTAAATGAGATTTTGTCTCCTAAGTGCCTAAATTTCTTTTGAAAATGAGACTTAGAGACCTAAATCAGGCAGGTGTTGCAATTCTCAACATAGCAATGCCTCAATATTTAGGCACCATCCTGAAGATGCCATTGGTGGCGGGCAGTTGTAAGCCTTCTCCACCTGTTCCTCTCACCTCATCATAATGGCGCTCTTCTACTGCTCTGCCAGCATTATGTAATTACAACTCATATCCAGCTATTCCCTGGACTGGGACAGGTTCCTTTCCCTGTTCTACACAGTGATAATCAGGGCCACCCAGAGGGAGGGGCAAAGGGGGCAATTTGCCCCGGGCTCCGTGCTCCGCAGGGGCCCCCAAGAGAAGAGCGGAGGCTCCCACCTCCGCCCCTCTCCTGGAGCCTTAGCGCATGAAGCGGCATCCTCAGAGAGTGATGCAGTGTGTCTCCGGCGGGGCCCCTGAGCCTCGCCCCACTCAGAGCCGTTTGGTGAGGGGCAGGGCTGCGAGCTCCAGGCTGAGCTCTGCTCCTTCCACTCGGCATGAGCTCCCAGCTCCGCCCCCTCACCACGCGGTTCTGAGCGGGGCGGGGCTCAGGCCCCGCCGGAGACATGCTGCAGCTGTTCAGCTGAGGCGCTGAGGCTCTGGGTGAGGAGAGAGCCCGGGGTAAGAGGCTGGGGCCAGGGGGTTGGCTAAGGGGCAGGGAGTCCTGGGGACAGTCAGGGCACAGGGAGGGGGCAGAGGTTGGGGGGCTGGTCAGGGAATGGGGGGGTGGATTATGGGCATTCTAGGGGGGGTGGCTAGGGGTTGGGGCAGACAGGGAGCAGGGGTGGGGTCCCAGGGTGGTGGTTGGAGTGGTGGGGTCTCTAGGGGATGGTGAGGGGACAAGGAGCAGGATGGGTCAGGGATTCTGAGGGGGGCAGTTGGGGGCAGGAAGTGGGTGGGGGTCAGATAGGGGACAGGGCCAGGCTGTTTGGGAGGCACAGCCCTCCCTACCCTAAAGCTCATTCAGCAGTTTGAGGCTTGCAGAATAGCCAAGCTGTTAGGTTTTCCATTAGAGCTATGTAGCAGGGTGGATCCCTGCTCTGGCCCTGAAGGGGTTAAAAACCGCCCTGGGAAGGGGCCGAGGCTGGAGAAAGCAGCCTTTAGGCTGGGCTGATTGGGGAAGTGGCTGCAGCTGGGGCCATGCCTCAAACTGAGCCACAGGGCCTTATAAGAAGGCCAGGGATGCTAGAAACACAGACAGTCTCTCTCTGCCTTCAGAGAGAGAAGGGCCTGGCTGCAGGGAGCTTGAGACTGGATACCTGAGTGAAGCAGGGCTGGGGAAAGGCTGAGGAGCTGGGGAGCTCCAGCCTGGAAAGCCCCAGGCTGCGGCCTAGCGAAGGGCTAACAGGTACTGGGAGTTGCAGAGGGCAGACCAGGGGTAGGCCAAGGCAGAAGGTCCAAACCCTCCTTGCCAGTGATGAGTTGGCTGATATTGCAGTCTGCCCCAGGACGTGGGGCTAGACAATGACTGGCAGCAGCCATACATTGAGGCAAGGTGGGGATAGAGGGTGGGGGTTCCTCAAGGATGGGAGACCTTAAGAGAAAGGGTTTACTGCCAGGGGGCAGCACCCCCATGTAAAAGGGCACCGGGTCCAGGGAGGGACACAGGGGCCTGAGGACAGGCGGAACACCAGCCTGCAGAGGGCGCTCTGTGCTGAACAGAGCTAATTCCAAGAGTCACCAGCAGGAGGCGCCGCAGGGGTGAGTCCAACCCGTCTACAGCTACCATCCCTTTCACTTCTCAAATGCCAAATTATAGTGTATATGTAATTTCAGTGCCACAGGGAGATTCATGTCAGGGGAGGGTAGTAGCTTCATTTAAAATTAGCCTGGGGGGAGGGATCACATGAGAAGAGCAATATCCTTCCCAACCCTACCCAGGGAGACGCCCCTCCCCTGCATTCCCTGAGGCTTCAGAGGTGTTAATTCATTGGTTCTCAAACTTTTGTCCTGGTGACCCTTTCACATAGCAAACCTCTGATGTGACCCCCGCCCTTTATAAATTGAAACCACTTTTTTATATATTTAACACTATTATAAATGCTGGAGGCAAAGCAGGGTTTGAGGTGGAGGCTGACAGCTCACGACTCCCAGTAATAACCTCGTGACCTCCTGAGGGATCCTGACCTCCAGTTTGAGAACCCCTGGATTAATTTAATTTTAGCACCCTGTGTCCATTCACATGCATGTGCTATTTTGAGCATTTCAGTTTTGACAACATAGGCTCATCCCAGATTCTGGAACAAGCTCAAATGCTCAGTTTGTGGAGGACTTACATAAGCTATAGGAAAGAAAAACCCACAGTAACCGTCTCCAGTTTGTGAGGGACCACATGGAGTCAGTCTCTAGGAAACAGATAAATGCATGGAGATTAAGTCCATTAATGGCTATTAGCCAGGATGGGTAAAGAATGGTGTCCCTAGCCTCTGTTTCTCAGAGAGTGGAGATGGATGGCAGGAGCGAGATCACTTGACCATTACCTGATAGGTTCACTCCCTCTGGGGCACTTGGCATTGGCCGTTGTCAGTAGACAGGATACTGGGCAGGATGGCCTTTGGTTTGACCCAGTATGGCTGTTCTTATGTTCTAACCTAAATGAACCCAAAGTTATGGAGACAGATATGAGTCAAGGAAGCCAGCAGAGTATCAGAAACCTGGAAAAATCTCTGCCTGGATGGGCTCAGGTGTTTGGTTACAAGCTGAGGTAGTTCAAAAGTTTTGGAATCCTGTGGCACCTTATAGACTAACAGAAGTTTTGCAGCATGAGCTTTCGTGGGTGAATACCCACTTCTTCGGATGCAAGCATCTTCTGCTTGCATCCGAAGAAGTGGGTATTCACCCACGAAAGCTCATGCTGCAAAACTTCTATTAGTTTATAAGGTGCCACAGGATTCTTTGCTGCTTCTACAGAACCAGACTAACACGGCTACCCCTCTGATACAAAAGTTTTGGATTTTTTTTTAAGCAGAATTTTTTTATTGTTTCTTTAAACAATCAAATACAGCGAGCAGCAAATATTTGGCCACACACTTCTGAAACCTCAAACCATATTCAGGTTTTGGCAGACTAATTTCAGCTTTTCAATTAAAAAAACCACAACAAATTTTGAAGGAAAGCAGACATTGTCCATGATTTTTTTCTGCTTTTTAAAAACCCCTAGTTTTCGATACAGAAAAAGTTTTGATGGAAAATATTTGTCCAACCCTTTTAATGAGCTTTATGCCTTTTAGCACTAGCTGATGCTGAGAACCGGTGATACCTTGTAAAGAAGTTTTCTCAAAACTGGGTTTGTGCCAAAATGCAGAAGGTTTATTTTTCCCAGGGGCGCCTGTGGAGGGGAGCAAGTGGGGCAATTTGTCGTGGGCCCCACAAGGGCCCCCAGGAAAATGTAGTATTGAAATTTTTTTATAGACGGGGCCCCCAAAATTTCTTTGCCCCAGGCCCCCTGAATTCTCTGGGTGGCCCTGGTAATGCCACTGAAATTCAGCGGCATTTCGGCGGATGCTCGACCGCCGCCACGGTCCTTCATCTGGCACCGGCAGATGAAAAGGTTGGGGACCACTGCTCTAGGGGATCTGGACCCTAGGTCACATCAATGGAAACTTTTGCAGAATATTCATAGAATTTAAGGCCAGAAGGGACCATTAGCTCACTCAATCTGAGTCTTCTGACCTCCTATAGATCATAGCCCATTTACGTCTGTCTTGAGCCCAATAATTTATGTTTGACGAACACATGTTCCAGAAGGACATTCAGTCTTGATCTAAAGACATCAGGCGATGGAGGATCCAGCACTGGCCTTGGTAAAAACTGCCAAGGTGAATTGGATGTCCAGTCCCATTGAAGGGAATTTTCAAAGCTATTTGGGGAATCTGATAGATTTGATGCTCTGAGCCTTATTGTATTTGTGTCCCATCATATGGTTTAGCATATGCACAAGGGATTTTGCTACTCTTTCATCATTTCCTCAGTGTCAGTTGCCATACTGGGAAGAGAAAAGAAGTCTGAGTGGGGAACTGATAACAGTCTTCAACTATGTTATGGTCTGTTATAAAGAGGATGGTGATCAATTGTCCTCCACGTCCATTGAATTTAGGACAAGAAGTCATGGGCTGAATCTGCAGCAAGAGAGATTTAGGTTAGAGATTAGGAAAAGTTTTCTAACTCTAAGGACTCTGGGAGATGCCGAGCAGAGGATTGTGTGCTAGCTCAGAGAGAGATGCCTAAGCCTCATCAGGGAGGCCCCTGTCTGTGCTAGCGAACCACAAACCAGTGGAAGAGAGGCATGTGCTTGATCCACAGACTGATCTGGTAGTATCCATTACTTGATGATATCAAATGGATACTCCCATCTAATCAAACATATCTAGCCCACCCAAACCCCCACCCACATATTCCAAAAACATGTGGAACAAAGAAACAAATCAACCAACCAACCAAATACAGTACATCCTTGCTATAACAAACCCTTGAAGATCTAAGCCATTTGTTCGTTAAAGCCAGGGGTTCATTATAGCAAAAGATCCCTGCCGCTGGGAGCAGCAGCTTACACCTGGAGCCCGATGGCCCTGGCAGAGGCTGACAGCTTTTCCGGCCCTGGGTCAGTAGTGGGGGCAGAGAGCTCCTCCGGCCTCGGTGACACGTCAGGGACAGAATGTTTACTCCTCACCCTGAAGAAAGGAGAAGAGCCAGAGACCCCATATGTGACTTTGATATGGTAACTGATTTTATGTGGAAAGTGCTCTGATACCATGGTGATGGGTGGCAGTACAAAAGCCTCAGACTGATCGATTGATCAATAGATGGAGGGGTATCTATGTGGATGGAAGGATAGCTAGACAGGGATAAGTTCATTGAGGATAGGTTCAGTAATGGCTATTAACCAAGAGGGTCAGGAATGCAACCCTGTGCTCTGGGTGTCCCTAAGCCTCTGACTGCCAGATGCTGGAATTGGACAGCACAGAAAGGGTCACTCAATAATTGTCCTGTTCTGTTCATTCTCTCTGAAGCATCTGATATTGGCCAGTGTGTAAAGACAGGATAATGGGCTAGACGGACCTTTAGTCTGACCCAGTATGACCATTCTTATGTTCTTAGATAAACAGATAGATAGATTTTGATCTTATTTATGTAAGTGTAAATTTATAGTAACTCCATTGACCTGAGTGGAGTTTTTCTATATATTTACCAGTGAAAATTCCCCAGTGTGCATAAACGGATTGCATGTTATGTTCTCATGGAGACAATAATGTCAACAGTTAATTATATTTTTTTAAGAAACAGAATGAGATGATGGTCATGGGAGAAATATGGCCATTTTATTTTAAAGAAAATAGCCTTGACACAATCATTTTCCACAGGACAGCTTCCATATAGTTTTTCCTCATGCTATAAGTGATGGGATTCATCATGGGACACACTGTGGAATAAAAAACAGCCACTGTGAGATCCACACCTGAGATTGAGCTTGAGGTGGCTTTAATACAGGCAAATCTGGGAGTGCAAACCAACACAGAGACCACAATGAGGTGAGGGAGGCAGATGAAGAAAGCTTTATGCCAACCCTGCTCAGAGGGGATTCTCAGCACTGTTTTCAAGATCAGAACGTGTAACACAATTATTAAAACAAAGCAGCTTAAGTCAAAGTACACACTAAAGGCGAAAGCCCCAGTGTCACTGAGATATGAGTCATCGCAAATAAGTTTGAGGAGCTGGGGGTTTCACAGAAGAACTGATCCATGTCTGTCTCCACAGAAGATTATTGCAAACGTATTCCCAGTGTGCAGTGCATAATTAAGAACTGCACTGATCCAGGTACTGGCTGCCATTTGGACACAAGCTCTATGTCTCACAGTGCAGTGGTTGGCAGATAGTGACTTATCGGTTCTACGGCATGACAATCAGTAAGAGAAGCTCAGCTGTAGCAAGGAAAAGGAAAAGAAAGACTTGGGTGACACATCCATAATACAAAATGGCCCTGGTGCTCAAGAGGGAACTAGCCATAGATTTTGGTATGATGATAGCGATTGAGACAAGGTCTAGGATGGACTGATTCATCAGGAAGAAATACATGGGCATGTGAAGATGGTGATTGAGGGCTATGCGTGTGATGATGAGAAGATTCCCCATCAGGGCTGCCAGGTCAATCCACAGAAACACTATAAAATGCAAAATTGGCAGTTCCCGAACATCAGAGAATCTCAGGTGAAGAAACTCAGTCTTGATGATTTGGATGGATATTTTCTTCCTCAGTACATCATGTGATGGCTGTGAAGGGAAGGACAAAGGCTGCAGGGTTCAGCTGCAGTCAGTATAGGCCTTGCCAGAGCACTAGACATAACAACCTTGGTTCGAGTGATCATGAGATAATTCAGTTCAAACTAGATGGAAGGATAAACAAAAATATATCTGGGACTAGGGTTTTTGACTTCAAAAGGGCTAACTTTAAAGAATTAAGGAAATTAGTTAGGGAAGTGGATTGGACTGAAGAACTTGTGGATCTAAAGGCAGAGGAGGCCTGGAATTACTTTAAGTCAAAGCTGCAGAAACTATCTGAAGCCTGCAACCCAAGAAAGGGGAAAAAAACCATACGCAGGAGTTGTAGACCAAGCTGGATGAGCAAGCATCTCCGAGAGGTGATTAAGAAAAAGCAGAAAGCCTACAAGAAGTGGAAGATGGGCAGGATTAGCAAGGAAAGCTACCTTATTGAGGTCAGAACATGTAGGGATGAAGTGAGAAAGGCTAAAAGCTATGTAGAGTTGGACCTTGCAAAGGGAATTAAAACCAATAGTAAAAGGTTCTATAGCCATATAAATAAGAAGAAAACAAAGAAAGAAGAAGTGGGACCGCTAAGCACTGAGGATGGAATGGAGGTTAAGGATAACCTAGGCATGGTCCAATATCTAAATAAATACTTTGCCTCAGTCTTTAATAAAGCTTAGGGATAATGGACGGATGACAAATGGGAATGAGGATATGGAGGTAAATATTACCACATCTGAGGTAGAAGCCAAACTCAATCAGCTTAATGGGACAAAATCGGAGGGCCCAGATAATCTTCATCCAAGAATATTAAAGGAACTGGCACATGAAATTGGAAGCCCATTAGCAAGAATTTTTAATGAATCGGTAAACTCAGGGGTTGTACCATATGACTGGAGAATTGCTAACATAGTTCCTATTTTTAAGAAAGGGAAAAAAAATGATCCAAATAACTATAGGCCTGTTAGTTTGACATCTGCGGTATGTAAGGTCTTGAAAAAATTTTGAAGGAGAAACTAGTTAAGGACATTGAGGTCAATGGTAATTGGGACAAATTACAACAAGGTTTTACAAAAGGTAGATTGTGCCAAACCAACCTGATCTCCTTCTTTGAGAAAGTAACAGATTATTTAGACAAAGGAAATGCAGTAGATCTAATTTACCTCGATTTCAGTAATGCATTTGACACAGTTCCACATGGGGAATTATTAGTTAAATTGGAAAAGATGGGGATCAATATGAAAATTGAAAGGTGGAGAAGGAATTGGTTAAAGGGGAGTCTACAATGGGATGTACTGAAAGGTGAACTGTCAGGCTGGAAGGAGGTTACTAGTGGAGTTTCTCAGGGATCAGTTTTGGGACCAATCTTTTTTAATCTTTTCATTACTGACCTTGGCACAAAAAGCGGGAATGTGCTAATAAAGTTTGAAGATGACATAAAGCTGGGAGGTATTGCTAACACAGAGAAGGACCGGGATATTATACAGGAAGATCTGGATGACCTTGTAAACTGGAGTAATAGTAATAGGATGAAATTCAATAGTGAAAAGTGCAAGGTCATGCATTTAGGGATTAATAATAAGAATTTTAGTTATAAATTGGGGACACATCAGTTGGAAGTAACAGAGCAGGAGAAGGACCTCGGAATATTGGTTGATCACAGGATGACTATGAGCTGCCAATGTGATATGGCCGTTAAAAAAGTTAATGCAGTTTTAGGATGCATCAGGCGAGCTATTTTCAGCAAAGATAAGGAGGTGTTAGTACCGTTATATAAGGCACTGGTGAGACCTCATCTGGAATACTGTGTGCAGTTCTGGTCTCCCATGTTTAAGAAGGATGAATTCAAACTGGAACAGGTTCAGAGAGGGGCTACTAGGATGATCCGAGGAACGGAAAACCTGACTTATGAAAGGAGACTGAAAGAGCTTGGCTTGTTTAGCTTAACCAAAAGAAGGTTGAGGGGGATATGCTTGCTCTTTATAAATATATCAGAGGGATTAATATTAGGGAGGGAGAGGAATTATTTAAGCTTAGTACCAATGTGGACACAAGAACAAATGGGTATAAACTGGACACTAGGAAGTTTAGACTTGAAATTAGATAAAGGTTTCTAACCATTAGAGGAGTGAAGTTCTGGAACAGCCTTCCAAGGGGAGTAGTGGGGGCAAAAGACCTATCTGGCTTTAAGACTAAGCTTGATAAGTTTATGGAAGAGATGGTATGATGGGATAGCCCAATTTTGGCAATTAATTTTGGCAATTGATCTTTGATTATCAGCAGGTAAATATGCCCAGTGGTCTGTGATAGGATGTTAGATGGGATGGGATCTGAGTTACTGCAGAGAATTCTTTCCTGGGTGCTGGTCGGTGAGTCTTGCCCACATGCCCAGGGTTTAACTGATCGCCATATTTGGGGTTGGGAAGGAGTTTTCCTCCGGGGCCCTGGAGGTTTTTCGCCTTCCTCTGCAGCATGAGGCATGGGTCACTTACTGGAGGATTCTCTGCAGCTTGAGGTCTTCAAACGACAATTTGAGGACTTCAATAACTCAGACATAGGTTAGGGGATTGTTATAGAAGTGGATGGGTAAGATTCTGTGGCCTGCTTTATGCAGGAGGTCAGACTAGATGATCATAATGGTCCCTTCTGACCTTAAAGTCTATGAGTCTATGAGTCTAATAGTATGAACAAAAGGCTGCAAAACAAAGTAGACCTGACCTTGGCAGAATAATAGCACACCAGGTATTGACTTCCCAAGTAAGCACATTCCTGACTGGAGAGGATAGTACAAGAACACCCGGAGCTTTCAAATAACCTCATAAACAAATTTCCAAGAGATGATACAGGAGCACACTGACCCCTCGTAAAATAAGGAGGGGAGGACAGGATAATGGCTGAGGATGTTTTGTTTGACCCAGCAGGTACAAGTTGTAGGGCTGGTAATTAAGAACGTCTGGGGTGTAATATGTAATTTGTTTCTATTAATGTATAAAAGGAGAAGTTGTGGAGGTGGCATCTTTATGTCAGCTGAAGGCACAGGATCGTGTATGTTGACTGAGCCTTTACCTTGTTGTTAGAGGGCTTATTCCTTCACTTACTCACTTCCCTGGTCATTCTTGCATGAACAGAGAGCAAGAATACCCAAAGTCAGAAGGTGCAAACAATTCAATGTTTAGTGGGGTGAACTTCCAGCAAGCATGATTCCAGTTTCATTCCTCAGTGTCCCCCTTCCCAGCTCTGACACCACAGAGCCTTGCCTGTGTCCCTGTTCCCATTCCCCGCGCCTTAGCAAAACATTATTCCAATTTCCCCACCCCCATTCCCTGTTCCCATTCCCTCCCTTACTTCCTGATTGACTGCAGACTATCTAGTAAAACTGAAGTTTTGCTTAGCTATACCTTAACCAATCATTTTACTGAAATTTAACTAACCAATCCTGACACATTGTAACATGCTTATTTAACCAATTATATCCCACCAGCTTAATTGGTTTACACACAACAAAATTAATTATAAAGCAGACAGAAACAATCACAGAACCAGACGGAAATTTTACAGACAAACAATAGGGAAGTGGAGACTACAGTGATAGAACAATACAGAAATGAGGATTTCACATCCCAGCAATTGATAAGTAAGTTCTTACCAGACAGGATGCTATCAAACTAAATTTCCTTTTACATGTTCTAGGCTCTTCCCTTTCTCTGGAGGTGATAGGAATATCAGGGCAGGATTGTATTCCTAACAGCCCAATAGCACCTTATTTCAATGTGACTAGTTTGGAATATGAGGATGTGACCATTCACTTCCCAGCTGCCTCTGCTGCTTAGCCAAAGGCTTACCTAAAAACAGGGCTTCAAACTGTCACAGTGAGAGAAGACCCTTACAGCGGCAGACAGTGATTTGATTCTTTTTTTTATACCTCTATAACTAGCTAAGTGATAAGAATACACCTAAATTATTGAAGTGTAGGCCTTTGCGACAGGCCTGACTATCTATATCCTAACACTTGTGGTGGGCATACATGTGTTAGTGCTGAATCTGGCAGCAGTGTTGCACACCAGATATCGTGCTAGAGCAAGAGTCTGGTCCTCTTGATCTCCCCCAAGTCCACCTGTCCTCCATGTCAGGATAGAGTCATAGAGTTCAAGGACAGAAGAAACGACCAGATCATCCAGTCTGACCTGCTCTATGACAACACCACCCGGCACCCACAGACCAAACCCAACCACTGAAATTAAATCAAAGTGTCACAGCTCTCAGGAGACTAGACAGTTCTGTGCCACTGGCAGACCATAGGAGAGACTGAGGGGCACTAATGCCTGAAGGCCCCGCAATGGCAGGAAAATGATTGTGATAAAACTAGAAAAACATGGAAAGTGACCTGCACCACATGCTGCAGAGGAATGTGATCCCCACCTCCCCCAAGTTCCCTGCCAATCTGACCGGGGGGGAAATTCCTGACACCCACAGTTCAAGCAGTTAGTGGAGGCAGGGATAGCTCAGTGGTTTGAGCATTGGCCTGCTAAACCCAGAGTTATGATTTCAATCCTTGAGGAGGCCATTTGGGGAACTGGGGTAAAAATCTGGGGATTGGTCCTGCTTTGAGCAGCAGGTTGGACCTCCTAAGGTCCCTTCCAACTCTATGATTCTATGTGGGCAAGGCCATGCTCCTGAGTGAGAGAGAATGGCTCAGAGCCCTGTCACATCCTGCCCATGTCCAGTAGGGGTGCCCCTATGCTTCAGAGATTTAAAAAAAAAACCTGGGTGGGGTGGAGGAATCCCTGCCAGTGGCCAGATGAAACCATGAAGCATGAGCTTTTTGAAACATAAAACATATGCAGCAAATGAGCCCCAAGGCTATTGAGCCTGGCCCCCCCTCCACCATCACAAGCAGCCCCGTCACACAATCCCACTCAGATATGTGTCCATCTTGCTCTTCAAACTAATTCAGTCATTTGCCTCCCACAACTCCTATTGGGACGCTGCTCCAGAACATTGCCCTGCCAGTGGCTAGAAACCTCCCTGGAAATTTCTAGCTAGTCTCTCCATTTCTCACATGGCCAAATGTACACGTGAACCAGGCTAACACAGTCTGGCTCCTTGTCCCCCTCTAGTGGTTAGACCACAAATGGTGGTTTATAAGACAATGAGCCCAGTCCCCAGGTTGTGGCAATGGCTATGCAGCTCCATTGGAAGTAGTAGGTCAGATCCACAGATGCTGCAAATTGCTTTAGTGCCACCAGAGTCTATGGAACTACACTGATGTGCTGAAGATCTACCCAAAATGTCGTCTCACCTACCCCAGTCTTACACCAGTCTGACTCCTCTGGTTCCAACGAAGCCATTCCTGATTTATACATACAAGTAAAACATCTCTCATCATTGTTTTCAGTGGCCATGGAAAGAGTGCACGTGGCCAAGCAATGGAATGTATATTGTTTTGGCACAGAATAAAAGTCTGATTCCTCTCTCGCACACAATTTACCCCCATTTAACTCCACAACTGGACCAAATTTTCTACTGGTGTAATCACCCCAGCAGCAGTGACATCAGGGGAGTTAATCTGGGTTTGCATTGGTGCAACTGAGATTAGAATCAGATCTGGTTGTGTGCAAGATGTGTGGTCATGGAAATCACTGACATTAATGAGCAGATAGTAAGTAAGCAAACTTTTATTAGATAAAGACAGAAATTAATTCTTGGTGAATTACCTACACCCAGTCAGTCTCCTCAGGGCAGCTTTCATCTCCTTGTTCCTCATGCTGTAGATAATTGGATTCATGATTGGTGGCAATATGGAATAGAGAACAGCCACCACAAGATCCAGAGCAGATGGGGAGGTGGAGGTGGGTTTCAGGTAGGCAAAGGCCCCAGTGCAAACAAACAAGGAGACCACAATGAGGTGAGGGAGGCAGGTGGAGAAGGCTTTATGCCGGCCCTGCTCAGAGGGGATTCTGAGCACTGATTTGAGGATCTGAACATATGACACAATGATAAAAACAAAACAGCCTAAGGCTAAACACACACCAAATGCAAGAACCCCAACTTCACTGAGATATGAGTCAGAGCAGGCAAGCTTGAGGAGCTGGGGGACTTCACAGAAGAACTGATCCAACATGTTTCCTCCACAGAACATCAATGCAAACGTGTTCCTGGTATGTAGCACAGAGTAGAGAATCCCACTGATCCAGGCTCCGGCTGCCATTTTGAGACAAGCTCTGCTGTTCATTATTTTCTCATAGCGCAGTGGTTGGCAGATGGTGACATATCGGTCATATGCCATGATGGTGAGAAGGGAAAAATCTGCTCCCAACAAGAAGAGAAGGAAAAAGACTTGGGCAACACATCCAACATAGGAAATGGACTTGGTGTTCATGAGAGAGTTGGCCATGGATTTGGGGCCAATCACAAAAATGGAGCCAAGGTCTAAGACGGACAGATTCATCAGGAAGAAATACATGGGGGTGTGAAGGTGGTGGTCGAAGGCTATAGCCATGAAGATAAGAAGATTCTCCATCAGGGCTGCCAAGTAGATCACTAGAAACACCACAAAGTCCAAAATCTGCAGCTCCCAAACGTCAGAGAATCCCAGCAGAAAGAACTCGGTCAAGGTGGTTCGGTTGGACATTTTCTTTCTCAGAACATCGTGTGATGGTGTCTGGGGTGGGGGGTGGGGGATGACAAGAGCAAGGCCATGATTAGATCGGTGAAATAACTCTCCTTTTGTGAAAGCAACCTTAATTTCCTTGAGTCAGACCCTTACCTTGTGAGGATTGGTTTAATATGGGAATGAGGATAGGGAAAACAGTAGAAAATAATAGAATCATCTCAATGGTCTCCAGTACAATTACTCCTAATTTAAACCAGGGTGATGGAGAGGAGAAATAGGAACAATTGATTTTGAAGTATTTGTATACCTCTGACACCCAGAGGTGGGCGAACTCTGGATAACAGTTTATAAATGTTACTACCCTCAGTGTACCGAGGGGATTCAGGGGACTGCCTTGCCAGATTCTGCTGTCGGGGCACTGCTGTGAATGTGAGTAATTTCACTGCATGCCATGAAATTACTCCCCATTTATACTGCTCTAAATGGGAGCAGAATCTCGCATGGAGGTTACTGAACCCAGCCAGCCATATTTGCACAGTGAACTCGAGTCAGAAATAAAGCCCAGGAGTCCTGACGCCCCGTCCCCTGTTCTAGCTGAAATTCTAACACAAATTGTTCTGAAATGAGACTTTCTCAGTCTCTCCTGTTGAAGCTGCTCCACTTTGTATCAATAATTAAATAATCATTGGAGCAGGGACTTGAATTTGGCTCTTCCAGATACCAGGTGAGTGCCCCACGCAGGAGAATCTCTCACACACGTTTGCTGGCCCATTGTCACTCGCAGCAGTCATTGCTGATGGCAGTGGAGAGTCTGAGATGTAGTCTGATGTAGTGGTTAGAGGAAGGGACTGGGAGTCGAGACACATCACTTTTGTTCCTATCTCTGGGAGGAAGTTGAGTCCAGTGGATAGAGCCAGAACTCCTGGCCTGTATTTCCAGCTCTGGGAGGGGTGTTGTATTTAGTTGGTTAGTTCAGGAGGCGAACTGGGAGTCAGGACTTCTGGGTTCTCTTCCAAGCTCTGGGAAGGAGTTTAGTTGAGTGGTTAGAGGGGAAGAAGGGGAACCGTGGAACCCTGGTTAGAATCTAGAAGCTCAGGCTTTCTCCTGCAAAGTAGGTATTCAAATCCTTTCTCATCATCAGTCAGAGGGAGGAATTGATCCTGAGTTTGTCACAAGCCAGCAGAGTGCCCTAAGCACTCAGCTTCAAGTTATGAGGGGTGCCTGCCCCAGAGTCCTTATGAGAGACAGAAATAGAACCCCCAGTTCTGGCTCCTCTCCTCTCCACCCTTGACTGAATTTCTGCCCAGGGCCACACATAAAACTCAGGAGGCCTGGCTCTCAGCCCCCACTACTCTTACCCACTAAACCACTGGAGGGCAAAATACGACCTCGGGGCACATCCGGCCTGTGGAACTGTCCTGCCTAGCCCCTGAGCTCCTGGCCCGGGAGGCTAGGCCCCGGCCCCTCACCTGCTGTCCCTTCTCTCCTGGAGAAATGGTCTGGGCAGTGGTGTTGTGAGCTCCTGGGGCAGCGGATCTGCAGCGCCCATCCTGACCAGGTGCTCTGAGCTGTGTGGTGGCGGTGATGGCAGCGTGGCCCAGCTCAAGCGGGGCAGCGCAGCTGTAGCACTGCCAGTCACCAGTGCTCCAGGGAGTGCAGTAAGGGGGTAGGAAGTGTGGGGGGGCTGGCAGTTGCATAGACGGTGGGGAGTTTGGGGTGGTGGTCGAGGGCAGGTGTCTGGATAGGGGGTGGGGAGGTCATAAGGGAAACAAGGGGATGAATTGGGGCAGAAGTCCTAGGGGGGCAGTCAGAAAGGAGGAAGGGTTGGATGGTGCGGCTGTGGGCAGTCAGGGGCAGGGGTTCCAGCGGTGGTCAGGGGGCAGGGAGAAGGGGTGGTTGGATGGGGCAGGTATCCCAGGGGCCCATCAGTGAACAAGGGGTTGGATGGGGCAGGAGTCTGGGGGGAATATAGGTGGTGGGGGCCAGGCTCTCCATACAATTTACAAAATCTGATGAGGCCCTCAGGCCAAAAAGTTTGCCCTCCCCTGCACTAAACCTCGCTCCCTTCCCAGAGCTGGCAATAGAACCCAGAAGTCCTCACTCCTAGTCTCCACTACTCTAACCCTCCAGACTCAAAGTGTAAAAGACAGGAGTAACAATAAACTGAGAACTAGACACAACCTGATGTAGATAGAAAGATAGATAGGTAGATAGATAGATAGATGTAACAACAAAATAACAGAAAGGCACAAGTAAGAAAAGAAAATTTACAGAGAGTGAGAGAGAAACACAGAACTAACACAAACTGAGAGATAGAGAAGTAAAAACAATCTAATTGAGAGAAAAGTACAGATAGAGAGCAATAACAACAAACTAATGTATACAGAGAGAAAAGTAACAAAGAGCTGATAGCGTTTGTCACAATTTTTGGACAATTTTAATGTAAACTCCTCAATCTGTTCTAAAAAATGTGTGTATCTATTTGATCAATTCCCACACTCCCAAGAGAAGGAAACTGAGGCACAGATATTCTGTTCTCTCTTTCCTAAGGTAACTGCTTGGGACTACTTAGTTTCCCATGCTCAAATTGAGCTAAGAGTGAAACTCTGAAAAAAATATGTATTGTCATTTACAGTTTTGTTATTAAAGAGCCACTCTGTAACTCCCAAATATATTTAATTGCAAGAGCAAACTTACGGTGTTGGTGTGGAATCCTCCCAGACTGAGATGTCTTTTCTCCTCCAGCTACATATGGCAATTCATTTCCCCTCTCTCTCTAGCCCCTTGCAAACTGCTCTGTTGATCAATCTCTCTATCTAATGCCCTTCTCACTGTACTATGAGAGGCCATTCCCCCGTAACACTGAGGCTGAGATGCTGGAAATACACTGAGATCTGTGCTGTCTGCAGATGAGCTGTGTGTCAAAAACTTTGGTGTTGCGGGAAGATGATTTACCATGTCTGTTTTCTAAGGCCTTGTGGGACTCATTCCCTGGAGCCCTCAACAGCCCAGAAGCAACAGTTAATTTCTCTTCCCCTCTACTTCCCTGAAGAGTTTCCAGAAACTAAAATAATCACAGTTCTAACAAGGCAGCAGAGTGTAGAGGAAAGATTGTGGAGCAAACGCTGCAGGCACACAGGACTGTACTCCAGACATCTGGCATCAATTCCTCGCCCTGCCACTGAACTGCTGTGTTACCTTGGGAAAGTCACTCCTTTGCCTGTCTTTTCTACTGTAAGCTCTTTGGGGTGGAGAGTATCTTATGTAATATAATGGGCCTCTCATATCAGGTGCAACTTTCAGATAATTAATTATTAAAAAGCTAAGGGTCAAGGTGTCCTGAGATCTGATCCCAACCATTCCCCTGACTTTGTTCAGTCCCTTCACAGCTCCATTCCAGTTTGTCAACCATCCAATGGGGTTAATGATTACAATGTGGAGGATAATTCATAATTAGTGGAGATGCTCAAATATATCTTTCTGTCAAAACTGCCTTTCTAAGAAAAAATACTTGTCATTGAAAATAATTGTGGTGTGGAAAAAATCATTTTGAACTTATTTTTCTATGGCTTTTTGTTTGTCGGTGGGGGGAAGCTGTTTTGGGCTCTGTTTTTTATAATAAACCTGGAGATGGAAAACTTTTTTGTATATTTTTTCAGACTTTTTGGGGAAAGCTTTAAAAATCAGAAATCTTTTCCCAAAACTAGAACATATTTACTATAAATTGGCATTTTTACTAGAGAAGGTTATTGAAAACCAAACACTTTTCAGTTTACAGTGTCATTTTTGCCCACCCCCCATCCAAAAGCAAAATTATGGGATGTTTCAATGAAAACAATGGCATTCCCCACAAAAATATAATTTTCATTTTTGACCAGCTTTAATAATGAGTAATTAAAACTAAATTAAATGTGTATGAGTTGATGGGGGTGCAACATTCACCGCAATTTTATTTGACAGCATTTGCTTATCATAGGAACTGTCTAATTGGGTCAGTCATTTTGACCATTCAGTCCTGTATTCTGTCCCTGACAGTGGCCAGTACCACCTGATTCAGAGGAAAGGTACAAGGTGCTATAGAGAATTCCTGATTGACCTGCCCACGGCGAAGTCTCATCATCAGCAGGTGATGAATGGTCTATGGTGTGAGGAAGGTGAGTTTCTACCATTCATATTGTTTTATCTATTACAAAGTATCTGCATGCTCTCATTATCCAGATAAACTGGAATATTCAAAGGAACCTACTGGATTTGTGTGTCTGGCTTTCAACAGGAGAGGAGTGCCCAGCTCCATTAATCTCCTTTGAATATCTCACTTAGTTTATTATTAATTACTGTTGTCAATTATATCACTGACAATTTTCAAATCAAGATTTGATGTTTTCCAAAATGGGGAATCACTGGCTAGGTGGTGGCATTGCTGAAAAGGATCTTCGGACTAGAGTGGATCACAAATGGAATATGAGTCAACTATGTGATGTAGTTGTGAAAAAGGTTAATATCATTTGGGGTGTATTAAAAAAAAGTGTCATATGTAAGACATGGGAGGTAATTGTCCCGCTCTACTTGGCACTGGTAAGGCCTCACATGGAATACTGTGTCCGGTTCTGGGTGCTACACTTTAAGAAAGATGTGGACAGATTGGAAAGAGTTCAGAGGAGACCAACAAAAATGATCAAAGATTTACATAACCTGACCTATGAGGAACAGTTAAAAAAACAGGCATGCAGAGGAATGGGGTTTGATCTGGAAAAGAGGACCAGCAACCTCAGTCTGTAGCACAATCCAAGATATTTTTGTTAAAAATACTGTTTGAATGGTGCCTCACACAGCCAGGTTAAAACATATATATATACAGACTAAATGGGGATAAATGTTAGAGAAATTGTGGTGAAAGAGGAGATTTGATGCGTTGGACATGTCCAGTCATTAGAGAGTATTGGAAGCAATCTGTAACAAAATGACCCAATTGTTGGATATTTATGATCTAATAACCTTCTGGTGATTGTCCTGGGGCTTCCTGGTGGAAATGGTCACACAAAAGGAAATGAAAAATTAACCTCTGATCTGCTAGTAACTGCTCAGCTATTAGTAACCTGTCAATGGGTAAAGAAAAATAGTTCAACCTTCAAGGAATGATTAAAAAACAATATGGGAGGTTGGTTATGGAAAAATTAACACAACAATAACATATTCTGCAAAATCAACAGAGGTCTGAACTATATCCATCACTGTGACATTTGAGGAATGTGTAGGGCTGCTGTCATTTCTCCTACATGAGAGTTTTTATTTATATTGCCTTCAGAACACACCCAATATTATTCTTACCTATCTTTGGTGGAAAACTGGCAGCTCTGCAAAATCTGCACAGGGCCTGCCTTCTCCTAGAGTGAGGCCAAAGCAGTGTGGTGGCTTATTTTTCTTACCACCTTTGAGATGCTTTGGGGTCAGATGCCTGTTGTGAATGAGAGGAATATTCACACCATGTATTGTATCCAGGTCCGTATTTCTGGGTAGGATTTTTGCCTTTCTCCAAGGTATGTGAAATAAGACAACTGGGTTTGGAATATATGCAGCTGATGTATTGATCTATAGTTATACATTGCTGAACAAGACTATCTAGGAGCCAAATTTTGTGATACTTATAAGTGTTTAATCAAGCAAGACTTTGGTTGGGCCAGACTGGGATCTCAATAACACCAGAGTAAAGCTGAAGTCATTGGAGTTATTTTGGCTTCATCCCCGAGATCAGAATTTCTTCCATTGTGACTTTTGCTTGACTGAAGACAGCGTAAAAACTGTCCATACCATTGTACCATTTTTTCAGTGGTGTAACCTCACTGAAATCAGTGGAATTACGGTGGCATAAATCTTGTATAATGGAGAGGACAATATAGCTCAAGGACTTCAAGATTTAATACCATTTAAATTAAATATTTTGTTGCATTAGAGACTAAAAGGAACAAATTCATCCATATGTTTTTTTTCAGTGTAGCTAAAAAGAGACACTGGAGATAAATTTAGTGCCAAATATTAAAAATAATAAGATATAATACACACAGAGAAGAAAAGAGATAAAGACCTAATTACGCAGAGTTCCAGTCCCAGATGTCACAGTGAATAATCCAGTCCCACATGCATCCTCCCCATGGACTTGGTAGGATTCAGTATGTAGGAGCCCACACCCCTCCTACCGGCCAATATGCTTGGAAGTAGCACTTGCAACTCCATCCTGAAAATCTCCAAGTATGTCCCAATAGCCACAAATCAGTCGGTACTCCTGAAGCACTAGTAAGGGCAGTGGGCCAAGGCTAATGCTCAAGATCATTCTGAATGGCCATTAGCTGGTCATTCAGGAAATCCTGCATCTCTGAACATGCTAGATCCCACTGCAATTTCCTGCCTCACTGATCTTCAATACCATCTCTGTCAACAGCTCCTGGGTCATCGAACTAAGGGCAGAAATAACATGTAATTCACCAACTCCAGCTTGCACCTGGGTCAGCTGTGCTTCAGTAATAAGACCAGCAGCTTTCTGTAGTTGTCCTAATTTCTCATCATGTTGTTGGCCTTTCAGAATATTCCAAATTGCTGCTGCACTATTTGCACCATCCCATAAGTGTCCAGCTAAGCCTCTTTTCTTCCTAGAAGAGACCTATGCTCTTTGCTGAGCTAGCCGGATAGCAGTCCCCTTGGAGAAATCTGGATATACGGAAGTGATTTGAAAGCTGGATAGGGGCAGGGTGAATTTCACAGTCCCTAATGTGGCATTAATTATGGTTATTCGATGTCCTAGTACATCTGTTTTGGGGATAGAATTATACCACATCTATTGTTTAACTATTTTCAAATACTTTCGAGAGGCATTAACATCAATAGCATAAGAAGGAGAATATTGTAAGATGGTACAGGTAAAATTATTAGTTACTGGGATAATTTCAGTACAGGTAAAATTTCCAGTGGCAGAACATACTCTCTGAGTATGAGTCTGGTTATTTACTAACTGGGTAACTAAATAACAACAAAGGCCCCTTTCTCCTAATACACTACAAACCCATGGAATGGCCATCATATCAACCCCTTCATAAAACTCATCTATCTCAATTCAAATTCTCTAGAGTTATTTGTGGTAATATCATATACTTCTGTTTGTACTGATCTATTTGTTCTCCATCCAATTATTTGCTCATATGACATGTCCTGAACCTTAAAAATATTTTGTTCCAAACAATACTTAAATAAATCACTAACATGTGAAGGCTTTGGCCATTGGGTTTCATCAGAATAGACAGTATTGTCTATGTCTGGATATATTACAGGGGTGGCAATGGTAGTGATAATGGCAGGGATAGTGGTTGTGGCAACAAGGCACTTTTGGTTTTCCTTATCTGAAAGCCAATTAGGGAGGGCAGTACATTCCCAAGGTTCTTGCAGACAGCGCGCTGTGCAGCCCCCAGGAGAAACCCCAAATACCAAGTAGTACCACATTCCCAAGAAAAGATTCCACAACTTCCTCCTTGCCAGTGTACAATTTTCCGTCTCTTCCACCAGGACCAGTTCTTAATGTCCTTTGTAGTCAGGAACTCCTGGGCCTTGGCAGGTTCGGCGGAGCAAGCATTTCTTTTTCTTCTTTCCTGGAACATTCGTGGTCTAGCATCATACAGGGGAGAGGTTACCAGCACATCACCCTGTCATGCTGTGGTTTCTTTAGCAAATACTGATGACACAATGATTTCATCAGTGGACAAGGGAGAGGTTACTAGCACTTCACCTTGTCCTTTTCTCCTGCCATTCAAGAGGAGGAACAGAAGTACCAGAAATAGAAACAAGCTGACTAGCAATTGATGTAGAATCATTTTGAGGTGGAAGGGTCTTTTTGCAGTAAAAAGCATGGGTCCAGGCAGTCAGTCCTTGGCACTTCACAGCAGTGTTGGTAGTCAGCAGGACTTGGTAAAGGCCTCTCCAGCGTGGAGCCAAAGCAGTCTTTCACTGGTGGACCTTTACATAGACCCAATCTCCTGGTTCCAAGGAGTGGCAGGGCTGTTCAGGGTTCTTGGGTAATGCTTCTTTCACCTGTCAGTAAGAAGACTTAACTCATTTTATTAGTGCCTGGCAGTAATTAAGCATCATATCATCCATCAAATGAGTGTCCATCTGAGCAAGGACCAGTGGGGGAGCTACTGGAAGTCACATCAGGCTCCCTGTCAAATCTCATGTGGGCTAAGACCAGTCTTTTGGCGGGGAGTGGCCCTTATGCTCATCAATGCTAACAGCAAAGCATCTGGCCATTTTAGGTTTGTCTCTGCACAAATTTTAGCCATTTTGTTTTTCAGAATACCATTGTGACGTTCCACTGTCCCAGGAGATTGTGGATGGTGAGGGCAGTGGAGGTTGTGTTGAATCTGCAATGCTGCACATAATTCTTTTACAATCTGTCCAGTAAAATGAGTGCTATGGTCACTGTTGATACACACAGGTATACCAAATCTCGGTAAAAAGTCTTTGAGCAAAATTTTCACAACAAACTTGGCATCTGCCCTCCTGCAGGGGAATGCCTCAACCCAGCTTGAAAAGAAAAAAAAACAAGTAATAGTAATACATATTCATAATTACAACATTTAGATATTTGAATAAAATCAATCTGAATATTTACAAACAGTCCAAATGGAGGGGCTGAGGGGTGGGGATGGGCTGCTTGTCTGGTTATAACAGCTTTACCAACATTGTGTTGCTGGAATATTGAACATTGTTGGCAGTAGTGTTGGGCCACAGAAGGAAAACCTGGGGTATACCAATCACGTCCCACTGCAGCAAGCATCCCCCCTTTGCTCACATGTGACACCCCATGATGAGGGTGGGCAAGACAGGGCAAAAGCATCCATGGTGCAACCAGCCAGACGTCCTGGATGCACCAAAGATGGTCAGGGCGTAAGGTGCACCAAGCAACACTCCAAGACTCATGGCACCAAATATTGTGGAAGAAACAAACTCCACTCTCAAGTTGGAAGCAACAAAATCAGAGACAGCTTTATTCAAGCAATTGCAAGGGAAGAATACAGCTGGCCAAGAGCATCTCTGCCTCAGTTTCTCCAAAGTACAAGCAAAATCACACAAGCACTTATACCTCTTTGTGACGTGCATTAATTAAAACATCTGCATTTTATTTAGGCTATTTCCTATCTATTCCAGTATTTTCTCACTTTCTGTTCTCAAAACATCATTATCTCAAGGCTGGGTCACACTGACTGTTCTGCTGTTTCTCATTCACTTCTGATGTGATCCCTGCTTCTACAGGTCTCACAATATTAGGCTAAGACTTAGCTCAACAGTTGCTCTGTCTCTGACACTTAAATAGCTGCACTTAAACCCTCTCTTTCTTTCCCTGCTTCCACAGAGGTGTTTGAATATTTGCCAGTGTAAATACCTCAGAGTGCATAAACGGATTGCACGCTGAGTTCTTATGGAAACAATAATGTCTTCATTTGATTATATTTATAAAGAAACACAGGATGAGACAATGATCATGGGAGAAATATGGCCATTTTATTTTTTGGAGAATAGCCTTGACCCAGTCATTTTCCAAAGGGCAGCTCTGATCTCCTTGTTCCTCAGCCTATAGATGACTTGAATCATCATTGGTGGTGCCATGGAGTAGAGAACAGCCACCAGGAGATCCAGACCTGATGTTGAGCTGGAGGTGGGTTTAATGTAGGCAAAGATGCCAGTGGAAACAAACACAGAGACTACAGTGAGGTGAGGGAGGCAGGTGGAGAAGGCTTTATGCCGGTCCTGCTCAGAGGGGATTCTCAGAACTGTTTTGAAGATCTGACCATATGAAACAATTATTAAAACAAAACAGGTGAAGGCTAAGGACACACTACAGGCAAGAGCTGCAGTTTCAGTGAAGTCCAAATTAGAGCAGGAGAGTGTGAGGAGCTGGAGGATTTCACAAACCGTCCTGACAACCTGCCCTAGTTGGCCCTAACTCCAAAGAGGGGAAACAGCGCCTGTCCTGGACCTCACCTGATGGCAGCATCCCTGGAAGGACCCTGGCTAAAAAACAGGTAGGACTGAGGCCTAGGGGGTGTCCCAAGAGGGTTGCAAGAATAAATATGTATCTATAGCACAGAGATGTGATCTTTAGCTAACAGAACTTGGGAGGAATTCAGGGTGGCATAGTTTTTTCTGTAGCTGATCTTCAGCTTCTGTTGGTATGAATGGCCCAACTGAATATCGGTGATGTCTTCTTATATAAGAACATAAGAACATAAGAACGGCCGTACCGGGTCAGACCAAAGGTCCATGTAGTGAGGTGGCCTGGCCCACAAAGGCCCCAGAGGGCGAAGAGCCCAGCCGGAGGCCGGACTGGGTGGAGCCATGGGGTTCTGGGCCCACCCAGGAAAGAGTCAAGCCCTGACCCGGAAGTACAAAGGCAGGCCCTCCGGGCTCAGTGAGGCCCCGGCGGTCAGCGAGGCCAGACGTCCATGACCGAGCTCCTGCTGGGGAGGCCGCAGAAGGCAGCAGCCGACCCAGCCTCCCCCTCGCCCACTACCCAGAGGAGGACTGGCCAAGCCTGCCCCGCTCCCGCTACCCAGAGGAGGACTGGCCAAGCCTGCCCCGCTTCCGCTACCCCGAGGAAGAGTCGAGCCGGACCGTGGCCACCAACCCCGAGGATCCGCTGCGCCCACCTGTGCACCCATACCCCGAGGAGCCGATGGTGGTGGACCCCCCTGCCGAAGCCATGACGACTCAGGTACCCGAAGAGGGGGGAACTGGAAGTAGCCTGTGGGTAGCCGACCCCAGTCAGGCTGCAGACACACCCGAGCCCATGTCAGTGTGTTGCGGCCTGGATCCCCACTGACAGCAGCGAGTCTTTGCGCTACTAGGGCCCCAGGCTGGGATGCAATGGTGTGGGAGGGCCTGCATCCCCCCTGCCACCCATTCCTTGGGTGGCAGACTCCCCACTCCCCTTGGCCTGAGTGGGCTTTATAGACTTACCCTGAACTGCTGCTCAGCCCTGCCTGAGGGTCTGAGCCTTGTACCTGTGTTTGCTGCCCCACTCTGAGCTAGGGCTTGGGCTTTGTGGGCGCCTAGACGGTACTACCAATGTGTAGGGGGGCGGCCTGGTCCCCAGGCGCCCAGCGGGCGAAGAGCGACCCCTCAGCCAACAGGGGGACCCTTACAGTCCATGTAGCCCAGTATCTGTCTACCGACAGTGGCCAATGCCAGGTGCCCCTGAGGGAGTGAACCTAACAGGCAATGATCAAGTGATCTCTCTCCTGCCATCCATCTCCATCCTCTGACGAACAGAGGCTAGGGACACCATTCTTACCCATCCTAGCTAATAGCCATTTATGGACTTAGCCACCATGAATTTATCCAGTTCCCTTTTAAACATTGTTATAGTCCTAGCCTTCACAACCTCCTCAGGTAAAGAGTTCCACACGTTGACTGTGCACTGCGTGAAGAAGAACTTCCTTTTATTTGTTTTAAACCTGCTGCCTATTAATTTCATTTGGTGACCCCTAGTTCTTGTATTATGGGAATAAGTAAATAACTTTTCCTTATCCACTTTCTCAGCATCACGCATGATTTTATATACTGCTATCATATCCCCCCTTAGTCTTCTCTTTTCCAAGCTGAAGAGTCCTAGCCTCTTTAATCTTTCCTCGTATGGGACCCTCTCCAAACCCCTAATCATTTTAGTTGCCCTTCTCTGAACCTTTTCTAGTGCTAGAATATCTTTTTTGAGGTGAGGAGACCACATCTGTACACAGTATTCGAGATGCGGGCGTACCATGGATTTATATAAGGGCAATAATATAGTCACAGTCTTATTCTCTATCCCCTTTTTAATGATTCCTAACATCTTGTTTGCTTTTTTGACCGTCTCTGCACACTGCGTGGACATCTTCAGAGAACTATCCACGATGACTCCAAGATCTTTTTCCTGCCTTGTTGTAGCTAAATTAGCCCCCATCATGTTGTATGTATAGTTGGGGTTATTTTTTCCAATGTGCATTACTTTACATTTATTCACATTAAATTTCATTTGCCATTTTGTTGCCCAATCACTTAGTTTTGTGAGATCTTTTTGAAGTTCTTCACAATCTGCTTTGGTCTTAACTATCTTGAATAGTTTAGTATCATCTGCAAACTTTGCCACCTCACTGTTTACCCCTTTCTCCAGATCATTTATTAATAAATTGAATAGGATTGGTCCTAGGACTGACCCTTGGGGAACACCACTAGTTACCCCTCTCCATTCTGAGAATTTACCATTAATTCCTACCCTTTGTTCCCTGTCCTTTAACCAGTTCTCAGTCCCTGAAAGGACCCCTTCCCTTTTATCCCATGACAGCTTAATTTACGTAAGAGCCTTTGGTGAGGGACCTTGTCAAAGGCTTTCTGGAAATCCGGATCCCCCTTGTCCACATGTTTGTTGACCCTTCAAAGAACTCTAATAGATTAGTAAGACACGATTTCCCTTTACAGAAACCATGTTGACTATTGCTCAACAGTTTATGTTTTTCTATGTGTCTGACAATTTTATTCTTAACTATTGTTTTGACTAATTTGCCCGGTACCGACGTTACACTTACCGGTCTGTAATTGCCGGGGTCACCCCTAGAGCCCTTTTTAAATATTGGAATTACATTAGCTAACTTCCAGTCACTGGGTACCGAAGCTGATTTAAAGGACAGGTTACAAACCTTAGTTAATAGTTCCGCAACTTCACATTTGAGTTCTTTCAGAACTCTTGGGTGAATGCCATCTGGTCCCGGTGACTTGTTAATGTTGAGTTTATCAATTCATTCCAAAACCTCCTCTAGTGACACTTCAATCTGTGACAGTTCCTCAGATTTGTCACCTACAAAAGCCAGCTCAGGTTTGGGAATCTCCCTAACATCCTCAGCCATGAAGACTGAAGCAAAGATTCCATTTAGTTTCTCTGCAATGACTTTATCATCTTTAAGCGCTCCTTTTGTATTTTGATCGTCAAGGGGCCCCACTGGTTGTTTAGCAGGCTTTCTGCTTCTGATGTACTTAAAAAACATTTTGTTATTACCTTTGGAGTTTTTGGCTAGCCATTCTTCAAACTCCTCTTTGGCTTTTCTTATTACACTCTTGCACTTATTTTTGTTCCTGTGTTTGAGAGTCTCATTGCATAACACCACCCTCCCATTTTCTTGCCCAGGAGTGATTCTGGACCTAAGCTCCCTCTCCGTCACCATTCCCAAATCCATGGCCATTTCCCTCAGGTTGATTTCTTATTCTGGATATTTTGCCCAAAACTTTCTCCCTTTCTTCAGCAGATTTTGCTTTGCTGACTGTCACAATCAAATAGAAATCTGTCTTTATGATAAAATGATATTGTTGTTAGGTGAAGGACTAGGCCTGTGCCTTCTCAGCTTGGATGTGACTAGATTTACCCTGGGTGGGGTATGAATGTCAGATCAGCACATGTAATGGGACTTGCCCACTTACATCAAGGTTATAACTAGGCTTGGGCAAAGCTGATTTTTATTCTTTTATAATTTCAACAGCGGATATCAAAGTTTATTTTTCAGTGTTTATTTTTTCAATTTTTATCTATTTAATTTTTAACAGTTGCACAAAAATATGTTTTTTAAGCATTTATTTTTCAATTTTTACCAATTTAAATTTTCACATTTGTAGGAAATTGGGGGAGAAGGAAGGTCAGACAATAGTTCTTTAATGACAGTAGAAGTTGAGATTCAACAAAGTGAATCTTTATAACCATTACAACACAAATTATCAACATCATATGTCAAAATATACAAAATAAATAGCCTTACATCAAACTCTAATAAATTCTTAAGCCACATTTTTCTTACTTTGCCTGTCTGTACATTTTGATTATTATCAATGGAAATATTTTTGGTCGGTTTGTGTGTGCACAGTGCAATCCAAGTTTATTGGCATTTACCAATAAAAATCTAATCCTTCCAAACTTATCTATAATATAGTGACATACAAGTAACTTACACCAGTGTTTATGTCACTACTGAGTTTAGCCCAGAGTCTTGGGACCAGAACCTCGTCAGCATTAAACTGGTGATGTCAATGGAGCTACTCTACACTGGTGCACGTCTAGCTGAGCTGAGAAATCTGCCCCTTACATCTCTGCCCGTCTCACTTTCTAAGAAAGAACAGATTAGTTAGGAACTTTTACCCCATCTTCAGTTCAGTTTCACAGGCAAAGAATATGGATTTGAACCTGTTTCGAAGGTCAGATCTCCACCAGCTGTCAATAGCCTGGTTACTCAGAAGTCAATGGAACTTTATCAATTTAAACCCTGCTCAGAAACAGGCCTGTACTTTTTAATCTTTGCTTCTGTGTACCTCTTAGTGACCAATGACAAACAGCCCGGGCTGCCTGAGCTCCCCCAGAGGTAATGACGTGGAGTTAATAAAGGAACAGGCCATTGCAGGACAACTGAGGTTCTGGTGCCACTAGGCTCTTAGCTATTGTAGGTCACATGTCTGTGCTATAAATATATATTTATTTCTGAAAACCCCAGCCACAAACTTTAAGCCTCAGCCCTGCCTTGATTTTAGCCAAGGGTCCTTCCAGGGATGCTGCCATTGTGTGAGATCCAGGGCAGGTGCTGTTCCCCCTCTGGGGGGTTAGGCTCAGCTAGGGCAGGTTGTCAGGGCAGTTTGCTCAGAGGTGAGATCAGAGCTGGGGTCACAGCCCTGGAAACCTGATTCAGCTATTTAGCCCCTGGTCCAGTACATCCTGGGCTGTGACCATCTCTGAAGCTTGCAAAGCCAGGATCAGCTCTAGAGCTGGGAGAGGCTTTCAGTCCCTGATACTATTTAGTCCATAATCACTCAGCCATTGCTGCCCTAGGAGGAGAGCAGGGAGCCCTCATCTGTGGAGTAGATCCCTGTCTGCTAGGAACAGTAGAGAGACCCAGCAACTCAAGACATCTAGTGAAGGGACATGGCAACAGCTTCTGTATAACACAGTGATAGATAGATAGATAGATAGATAGATAGATAGATTCCGATGCCTGAGAATCGAAGCTGATACAAATTCCACATAGACCAGGACAATAAATTTGCTATTTCAGTTACATATTTTGGAGGGATTAATATACAGGGGAAATTTAAGAACGTAAATGTGAAATAACAATCTGAACTCTTTTAGACTTTTAGTGTCAAGTTAATGAAAACATCTGCTGCTGGCCAGAATTTTTTTCCTCTCTGGAAAATTTTGAATTTTCACCATAAACCAACAGATTTTGGCAGTCAAAAATATATAAATAAATAAAATAAAATAAACACCTGAAAACTGGAAATTTGAAGCTGAAAACAAAACATTTCTTTCTTTCCAAAGATGATATTTTTTTCCAGGAAAGCAGACAGATTATGAGAAAAAAAAACTGTTTAACTGAAAACCCAATTTTCCATAAAAATAAATAAATTAATTAACAGCTAGCTTAACAAAGAGAACATACAAGGATGACTTGATCACAGTCTGTAAGTATCAACATGGAGAAAATAAATTGTGGGTCAGGTCTAAATAAATGATTCATTGCAAATTACCTATCCATGCTCAGTAATTAACTCCTAGGATACAGTTGGAGAAACTGATGCACAGAGTGTGCAGGACCTCAGTTGACTATCTGGAATTAGATCACAGGAGCTCTAGTGTCTTGATCACGTCTAACTCCTGTTGCGTGGCTGTACTTGTTATCATTTGAGGCTGGGATTCTCAAGGGAGTCTAAGGGAGTTAGGTGCCCAAGATGTACATGCCTTACTCCCTTAGGATCCTTTGCAAATTCCATCCTTCATCTGTCTGAAATTCAAAAGAAGTGCAGACTTTGGAAGTTATCAAGGTAGATGCAGGGCTACTATTACAAAGGGCTTTAGGCACATAGAGATGGTGATAGGTACCTAGTGGGATTTATCTTCCCACAGTATTCTTGACAGCAAGTTAAAGAAGTATGGGCCGGATGATTGGACTATAAAGTGGATAGAAAGCTGGCTAGATCATTGGGCTCAATGGGCAGTGATCAATGGCTCCATGTCTAGTTGGCAGCCTTTATCAAGAGGAGTGCCCCAAGGGTCAGTCCCAGGTCCGGTTTTGTTCAATATTTTCATTAATGATCTGGAGTATGGCATGGATTGCATTCTCAGCAAGTTTGCAGATGACACTTGTGACGAACTGGGACTGTCCTTCCTGTGGTCTGTGAATGCTGAGGGAGGACGATCTGCACTGGGGGATGGGAGACTGGCTGTAGAGAGGATACCTAAGCATGTAACGTGAGAACCCAGGAAGGGGGAGAGGCCAGGTGACACCTCTGCCCCGGAAGCTGAACAAAAGGCTGGAGAGTGAGAAGGGTTTCCAGGAGGTGGCTGGGGAAAGGAGGGAAGCAGAGACAGGGCTCTGACCTCCCAAAGGGGGCTTTGGTGCTCCTGGGACCCCAAGATGGACCTAACTGGGGAGGATCCTGTTATCTGTGCCTGCAAAACCTGTGTTTTTGTCGTCTAAATAAACCTTCTGCTTTACTGGCTGGCTGAGAGTCATGGTGAATCGCAGGAAGCCGGGGGTACAAGGCCTTGACTCCCCCGCACTCTGTAACAACACTAAAGTGGGAGGAGTGGTAGATACACTGGAGGGTAGGGATAGGACACAGGGGGACCTAGACAAAATTAGAGGACTGGGCCAAAATAAATCTGATGAGGTTCAACAAGGACAAGTGCAGAGTCCTGCACTTAGGACGGAAAAATCCCATTCACTGTTACAGATTAGGGACCGAATGGCTTAGAAGCAGTTCTGCAGAAAAGGACCTAGGGATAACAGTGGATGAGAAGCTGGATATGAGTCAACAGTGTGCCCTTGTTGCCAAGACGGCTAATGGCATTGGACTCTATAAGTAGGGGCATTACCAGCAGATCGAGGGATGTGACCATTCCTCTTTATTCAACATTGGTGAGGCCTCATCTGGAGTACTGTGTCCAGTTTTGGGCCCCACACTACAAGAAGGATGTGGAAAAATTGGAAACAGTCCAGTGGAGGGCAACAAAAATGATTAGGGGGCAGGAGCACATGACTTATGAGGAGAGGCTCAGGAAACTGGGATTATTTAGTCTGCAGAAGAGAAGAATGAGGGGGGATTTGATAGCTGCTTTCAACTACCTGAAAGGGGGTTCCATAGAAGATGGATCTACACTGTTCTCAGTGGTACCGGATGACAGAATAAGGCATACTGGTCTCAAGTTGCAGTGGGGGAGGTTTAGGTTGGATATTAGGAAAAACTTTTTCACTAGAAGGGTGGTGAAGCACTGGAATGGGTTACCTAGGGAGGTGGTGGAGTCTCCTTCCTCAGAGGTTTTTAACGTCAGGCTTGACAAAACCCTGGATGGGATTATTTAGTTGGGGATTGGTCCTGCTTTGAGCAGGGAGTTGGACTACATGACCTCCTGAGGTCCCTTCCAACTCTGATAAGCAGGCTAGGCATCTAACTCCCATTGAAAGTCCTTGGGACTTAGCCATCTAGCTCACTTAGGAGCTTTGATAAATCCCTTTAGATGCCTGTCTCCATCTTTAGGTGCCTAAACCCCTTTGTAATCCTGGCTCACAGATTAGAAGATGGGCTGGAGTCAAGTTATCCTGGGGGAGAGCCTAGGTCCTGTGCCATGAAGAGTCAGACTAGGAGATCATAATGGAACCTTTTGGCTTGAAATGTATTAGTTTATGAATTTTTGCCTCTGGGCCTCAGCTTCTGAGCTGTGCTGGGCTTCAGGAAGTGAGTCCCTGCAAGCCCTTAGGAAATATACATGGATAGACAGCCTTCTACAGCATCAGTCCTCTAGTGTCTGTGAAGCTTAAAATCAGCTACAGTGAGCAACAGGTTTGAATCTAGTTCAGTCAGTTCATTCTCAGAGTGAGAGGCAGTGGTGCTGGAACAATTTTCATAGGGGAGTACTGAAGGCGGAAACCATGTATTTGGGGTGTTATTACTACTTCAAGCCAGGGGATGATGCAGTACCCCCACCACCCATAGTTCCAGCACCTATAAATGAGGGGTGAAAGGGCTCTTATATAGCAGTGTCTTTCTCTTCTATATACTATAGTGGTAGGGATGATAGAGATAGAGAAATAATGACCAAAGAACCCTGGTGCTGGAGGATTGAACGCATCCCACTATGGGGGACAATCCACAGTGACCAGCACAGTAAATTCACTATTTCAATTAAATATATTTGGGGATTAATATGCAGAGCAAATGTAAGGCCTTAAATTTAAATCACAATTTGAACTCTTTCAGGCTTTAGCTATCACTTTAGTCATACATCTAGGAAAAAAAAGTGCAAAATTTTGACTTTGCATCAGAAACCCAAAATCAGAAAAAAATTCAGGATTTGGCAATCAAAAACAAATTTATTTTCAACTAAAAGCTGATGAAAATTGAAAATATTAAGTTCTAAACAAAATAAAATTGGAGATTTCAGTTGGGAAAAAAAAGGGGGGGAGGAGATTTTTTTCAAGAATAGCAGATATTTTCCCTGGACATTTTCTGATGAATTGAAAATCCCATTTTTGAAAAATAAGTGGACGGAAAATCTCCGACCGCCTCTATTTGGAAACTGAGCTTTAAGCAAAGGTGGGAAACATTAATACCTTTAAATAATAAATCAATTTCAAACCCTTTTGTTCTATTGCAACAATGTTTATTTCTGTTTCAAAGGAATAGTTAGAGGCAGGTACAAAATGAGCAATGCCTGCAGACTGTGTTTTGTACACACTAGCACCTCTAACTCAGAGTCAGAGTCAAACCAGCCACCTAAAGCCTGTCTATTTTGACCCTGCCCAAGGATATAGAGGAGGTCAATGGGGTTGAACCCAGATCTTCTACTTTAGCCCCGTATCCTCTGTCCCACACTGCTGCCAACTAAACATCAGTGCTGTAAACAGGTGCACAGAACATACACATAGTAAAACACAGACCCTCCTTACCTGAGATCACAGTCCTAGCAGAGAAGGCAGAGAAAAGGGAAGGGGAAAGAGAGACACAGAAAGGGGAAATGATGGGTCCAAGGTCACACAGCAGGTCAGTGGCAAAGACAGGACTAGAATTCAAGTCCCCTGACTGCCGTTGACACACACAGCACAGATGTAAAGGTACAGAAGTAAATGATAAACTGTAGCAGTAACAGAGGGATGCTCCTAGCCCATCATTACACAGAGACACAAGTGCAGCAGGTATCAGGTTCATAAATCCATCTGTAAGCAAGTAGCAGGACATCTGTGCACACAACTTGGTGTGGAATCATCACAGGAGAGCTGGCAGTCAGGGTGCCAGGTGTGTACATGTCATGTTTCCCTGGGAAGAGGTATCAGGCTGTGCTGATGGTTTCAAAGTTTAATTTCCTATACAAGTTGTGAGCCTGCTGTTTGTAATAAGAACATACAACTGGAAGGGCCCTTCTGAGTAATTGGATCCAATCACCTGATTTTACTGGCAACCCCATCATACTATCCTCATCAAAAACTGATCCAGCCCCATGCTAATACTAGTTGCGTTGTTTGTCCCCAGCTGCTCCCATTGGGAGGCTGTCCCAGACCATCTCTCGTCTGCTGGGGATAAACCTGTTTCTCATCTCCAGCCTAAATTTACTCATGGCCAGCTTAGCCTCATTAATTCCTGTGCTAGCATTGTCCTTTAGCTCTTCTCCCTCCCTGGTGTTTATCCCCTGATCTATTTATAGAGTGTGACCACATCCCCTCTCTGTCAGCGTTTTTTTTCTTTGTTTTTTTTTTGGCTAAAGAAGCCAAACTCTTTTAGGCTACAACTACACTACAAGCTAGGGCTAGATGTATGAGTATAAATCACAGTGCAGCTGCAGTAGCATGGGTAGAACCATAGCTTAGTCATGCCACGTGTCTTGTCTGAACCTCAGGGTCATCTACTCAGGATGGCTGCCCATGCTACCATAACTATACAGTATTTATTCTTCTGCTAGCTCTCATCGAGGCATCTCAAGGACATGGACCCAAGCTGGGACTCACTCCCCTGGCTTGTAGTGTAGATATAACCTCACTCTTCTCTTGGAAAATAGCTCTCCATTGTCGCAATAGGAGAATTGTCATTCCTAAGAATGTAGACCAGCCCTCACAGGTGCTTGTCCAACCTGTTCTCCAAAAAAACCCTCCAGTGATGGGGATTCCAAACCCTCTCTTACATTCCTCAAACATAAGTTATTGGGCTCAAGACATGGTAAATGGGCTGTGATCTATAGGAGGTCAGAAGACTCAGACTGGGTGAGCTAATGATCCCTTCTGGCCTTAAATTCTATGAATATTCTGCAAAAATTTCCATTGATGAGATCTAGGGTCCCGATCTCCTAGGGACCTTTAAAATTCTAAACTAAAGCCTGTTTTTAGTCTCTTGCTAGTTTGGTCCTTAACTGAGAGCCCTTGAGAACTAAATCCTTCTGTTCACCTATAAAGCAAGTGCACTCCTCCAAGTCAGTGTGTCTGACACCTAACCCGGAGGTGTCACGTCTAGGGAGAGGACAGGAGGTTGGTCTAAGACTAGAGCTGAAATTTTCTAAGAGACGTGAGGAGTTAAATGCAAGTTCCCAAGGACTCTTTTAACTACATTAGGCCCTACTCCAGAAGGGAGCCACTGTGTTCACTCTTGGACAATATACCCACCTCCAGTGCCTCTGGAACTTTATGCAGGAGATCCAGTTTGTTGGAACATATTCCTGTCAGAGGAGGTATCTAGGAATCTGTGCAGAAGCTGTTTGGGAGGGAAGAGCATGGCGGGTTCGGGTAGCTGGCCATACATTTGGTTTTAATCTGGATAATCCCCATTTTGTGTGGCTAGTCCCCTGTCTGATACTGAGACAAAACCAGATGTGGTTTTGTCCAGTATCACAGATAAGAGTTGCATGCAAGTTCACACTGGCTCGTGGGGACCTGCAAGCTAGGGTGGAACCTCAGCTTTCCCAGAAATACCAGAATGTCTGGTACTCTGGGAATGTGTCAATGGCCAACCAAGTCGAGGGAACAGGGGGGCAAGATTTTTCCAAGCCATTGACAGATTGTTTAACTCAGCTAAAAACATAGCAACATCTATCACGAATAGGGTGAGGAAACCATTTTCCATTGATGAGTTACTTTGACCAGCTCTACCAACCTGAGGTGAAAGCAACACACACACCCATGCCCATGCCATGCATCTTTGGTCTCCAGAGCGCAGAGAGACTAGGAATGGGCATTGCTGAGATGATCCAGGAATAAAACTGCTCCTCTTCTCTCTAAAGAATTCTTCCCCCTTAGGTCTCACTCCCATTGTTGTTCTGCAGTAGCTTGTCAGGCAATATCAGCCTCTGATTAGTGCAGGAATAAGGTCCCCTGAAGTTCTCAGGCCACTTCCGCATATGCGAGAGTCACCATCTAAACTAGGCTGGCACCCGGGGGACTCAACCAGAGACATCTAGGGCCCAAAGTACAAGTTTCTACAGCTTGAGCTGAACAGCCAGGCTGCCTGACAGCCTCCTATCCTCTAGGTGGGGCACAGAGAGGCCTCATAGCCTGCACTGCCCATGGGTGGGGTTTATACAGCAACACTGCACAGCTGCAAGAGTCAAAGGCTTCATTTGAGCTAGAGTCACCTCCCTCAGCCAGGACGACAGGGAGACACAGACAGATATACTAATTCAATGCTATGGACTATACTGGAGTTTATGCTCTGTGTGGCCCCTTCTTCTCTTCCCCATCCATGAACATCCATAAATTCACAGAGTCATAGAGTTCAAGGCCAGAAGGAATGACCAGATCATCCAGTCTGACCTGCACTATGACAACACCACCCGGCATCCACAGATGAAACCCAACCACTGAAATTAGACCAAAGTGTCACAGCTCTCAAGAGATTAGACGGTTCTGTGCCACTGGCAGACAATAGGAGAAACCAAGGTGCACCAGTGCCCAAAGCCCCTGCAATGGCAGGGAAATGATTGAGATATATCCAGAAAATCCTGGCAAGTGACCCACACCACAGGCTGCAGAGGAATGCAGACCCCACCTCCCGCAAGGTCCCTGCCAATCTTACTGGGGAGGAAATTCCTTCCTGACCCCCACATGGTGATCAGTTAGAGCATGTGGGCAAGACCAAGCCAACCAAGCTCCCGAGTGAGAGAGAATGGCTCAATGACACCTCAGAGCACTGGCACATCCCACCCATTGGCCTATCTCCAGCTAGGGCTGCCCTCACCATCACAAGCAGCCCCCTCATACAATCCCAGTCAGCCATGTGTCCAGATCTCTCTTCAAACAAATTCAGTCATTGGACCCCCATAACTACTGCTCCAGAATCTCCCCCTGCTGGTGGTTAGAAACCTCCCAGTAATTTCTAGCCAGTCTTTCCATTTCTCACACACCCGGATGTACATGTGAGCCAGGCTAACATAGTCTGGCTCCTTGTCTTCCTCTAGTGGTTAGGCCATGAATGATGGTTTATAAGACAATGGGCCCAGTCCCCAGCTGGTGGCAATGGATATACAGTTCCACTGGAGGCAGTAGCTCAGATTCACAGATGCTGCAAATTGATTTAGCGCCACCAAAGTCAATGAAACTACACTGATGTGCTGAGGATCTACCCCAAATGTCTTCTCATCTATGCCAGTCTTACACCAGTCTGACTCCTCTGGTTCCAATTAAACCACTCCTAATTTATACAGAAGCAAGACAACTCCCATCATTATTTTCAGTGGCCACGGAACAGGTGGTAGTGGCGAAGCTGTGCAACGGGTATTGTTTGGCATAGAATGAAAGTCTGATTTGCACACACAATTTACACCCATTTAACTCCAAAACTGGACCAAATTTTCTACTAGTGTAAATCACCATAGTGGCAGTGACATGAACGGAGTTAATCTGGATTTGCATTGGTGCAAAAATCAGATGTGTTTGAGTGCAAGGTCATAGAAATAACTGACATTAATGAACAGATACTTTGTGAGCAAACTTTAATTATAGAAAAACGAAAACAAAAATTATTGCTGATTTACCTACACCCGCTAAGTCTCCTCAAGGCAGCTTTGATCTCTTTGTTCCTCATGCTGTAGATAACTGGATTCATGATTGGTGTAAATACAGAATAGAGAACTGTCGCCATAATATCTAGAGGAGATGGAGAGTTGGAGGTGGGTTTCAAGTAGGCAAAGATGCCAGTGCAAACAAACAAGGATACGACAGTGAGGTGAGGGAGGCAGGTGGAGAAGGCTTTATGCCGGCCCTGCTCAGAGGGGATTCTCAGCACTGATTTGAAGATCTGAACATATGACACAGTGATAAAAATAAAGCAGCCTAAGACTAAACACACACTAAAGGCAAGAACCCCAATTTCACTCAGATATGTGTCGGAGCAGGCAAGCTTGAGAAGCTGGGGGATCTCACAGAAGAACTGATCCACCATGTTGCCTCCACAGAAGGTCAATGCAAATGTGTTCCCGGTGTGTAGCACAGAGTAGAGAATTCCACTGATCCAGGCACCGGCTGCTATTTGGACACAAGCTCTGCTGTTCATCATTGTCTCATAATGCAGTGGTTGGCAGATGGCAACATATCGGTCATATGCCATGACGGTGAGAAGGGAAAAATCCGCTCCAAAAAAGAAAAGGAGGAAAAAGACTTGGGCAAAACATCCAGCATAGGAAATGGACCTGGTGTTCATGAGGGAGTTGGCCATGGATTTGGGGACAGTGACAGAGATGGAGCCAAGGTCTAGGAGTGACAGATTCATCAGGAAGAAGTACATGGGGGTGTGAAGGTGGTGGTCGAAGGCTATGGCCATGAAGATAAGAAGATTCCCCATTAGGGCTGCCAGGTAAAGCACTAGAAACCCCACAACGTGCAAAATCTTCAGCTCCCAAACATCAGAGAATCCCAGGAGAAGGAACTCGGTCAAAGTGGTTTGGTTGGACATTTTCTTTCTCAGGACATTGTGTGGTGATTGGAGAGGGAGGGACAAGAACAAGGGCCAGGATTATATCAGTAAAATACCTCTCCTTTTGAGACATCCACCTTAATTTCCTTGAGTCAGACCCTTAGCTTGTGAAGATTGGTGTAATATGGGAATGAAGATGGAGGAAACAGTCCCAGTGACTCCAGTGGAGTTACTCCTGATTTACACTGGGGTGAGAGAAAATAGAATCAACTCAATGGACTCCAGTGCAGTTACTCATAATTTACACCAAGGTGATGGAGAGGAGAATTAGGAACAAATGTTTTGAGGTATTTGTATACCTTTGTCACCCAGAGGTGGGCAAACTCTGGATAATGGTGTATAAATGTTACTATTCTCAATTTACCAAGGGGAATCAGGGGTCTGCCTGGCCAGATTCTGCTGTCAGGGCCACTGCTGCAAATGTGGGGTAAATTCACTGCATGCCATGGAATTACTCCAAATTTATACTGCTCTAAATGGGAGGAGCATCTCACATGGAGGTGACCAAACCCAGCCATAATTACACAGTGAACAAGAGACAGGAATGCAGCTCAGGAGTCCTGATGCCCCTCCCCCTGTTCTAGCTTGATTCTCATGCTCATTGCGAAAGACAAATGTTCCGGCTCCCCTCCAGCTTCTCTGTCCACTCAACTAACAGCCTTCCCAGAGCTTGGAAGAGAACCCAGGAGTCCTGACTCCCAGTTCACCATCTGCTCTAACCCACTAAATCTAACACCCCTACCGGAGCTGGAAATACAGGCCAGGAGTTCTGGCTCTACCCACTGGACTAAACTCCCTCCCAGAGCTGGGAACACAAGTGACATGTCTCAACTCTCAGTTCCCTCCTCTAACCATTACATCAGACTGCATCTCAGCCTCTGTCCCAGTGACTCTCCATTGCCATCAGGAATGACTGCTGCGAATGACAATGGAGAGTCATTGGGCCAGCGCATGTGAGAGAGAATGATTCTCCAGCGTGGTACTTGGGTCACTCACCTGGTGTCTGGAAGAGTTCAAGTCCCTGCTCCAGTGATTATATAATTATTGATACAACGTGAAGCAGCTTGAAGAGAAGAGACTGAGACAGTCATTTCAGAACAGCTCATAGCCTAGCGGCTCAAGCACCCTCCTGTAAATTGAGAATTCAAATCCCTTCTCATCATCTGTCAGAGGGAAGAACTGAACCTGAGTTTGTCACAAGCCAGCAAAGTGCCCTAACCACTCAGCTTCAAGCTATGAGGGGTGCCTGTCCCATACTCCTTATTAGAGACAGAAATAGAACCCCCAGTTCTGGCTCCTGTCCTCTCCACCATGGACTGAATTTCCTCTCAGAGCCACACATAAAACTCAGGAGGCCTGGCTCTCAATCCCTGCTACTCTTACCCACTAGACCCCAATCTCTTTCCAGAGCTGGGGAGAGAACCCAGGAGTCCAGGCTCCTAGTCCCCACTACTGTAACCCACTTGACTCAACTGCTCTTGCAGCAATTTAATAGACCGAAGAAACAATAAACTGAGAACTAGACACAAGCTGATGCTAGATAGATAGATCTAACAACAAACTAACAAAGAGACACGAGTAAGAAAGGAACAGATACAGAGAGTGAGAGAGAAACACAGAACAAACCCAAACTAACAGGTAGATAGAGAAATATAAACAAAGTAATATAGAGAGAAAAGTATAAATAGACAGACAGACAGCAATAACAACAAACTAATGTATACAGAGAGAAAAATAACAATGAGCTGATAGTGTTAGTCACATTCTAAAAAAATACGTGTGTCAATTTGATCAATTCCCTCACTCCCTTTCCTAAGGTAAATGCTTTGGACTGCCTCAGTTTCCCATGCCCAAATTGATGTAAGAGTGACACTATGAATAAAAAAATCTATTGTCACTCACAATTTCATCCTTAAAGTGCCACTGTGTGACCCACAAATATATTTCATTGCAAGAGCAAACTTACGGAGCTGGTCTGTGTGGATATCCTTTCTCCTCCAGCTACACACTGCAAATGGTTACTCCTGTCTCTCTAGCCCCATGCATGCCCCTGTATCAGTCAATCTCTCTATCTAATGCCCTTATCACTTTACTGTGAGAGGCCTCCACCACACTGAGGCTGAGCTGCTGGAAATACACTGAGATCTGTGCTGTCTGCAGATAAGCTGTGTGTCAAAAAGGCTGGTGCTGCAGGAAGGTGATTTATCCATGTCTGTTTTCTTTGGGCTTGTCGGACTCACTCCCTGGAGCCCTCAACAGCCCAGAGGCAACAATTAATTTCTCTTGCCCTCTACTTCCCTGAAGAGTTTCAGAAACAAAAATAAACACAATTACAATGAGGCAGCAGGATCTAAAGGAAAGATTGTGAGTCAAACAGTAAGGGCACACAGGTCTTGTTCCTGCCTCTGACCTGCTGTGTTACCTTGAGAAAGTCATTCTCTAGGGCTGTTTTTTCCCTTCCTCCCTTTGCCTGTCTTTTCTACTGTAGGTTCCTTGGGGAGGATACTGTGTCTTACCTAATATAATGGGCCTCTCACATTAGGTTCAAGTATCAGATAATTAATTAATTAATTGATTAAAAGCTAAGGTCCAAGATGTCCTGAGATCTGATCCCAGCTATTCCTCTGGCTTTGTTCAGGCCCTTCACCACTCCTTTCCTCCGTTTGTCCTGAGATGTGATCCCAGCTATTCCTCTGGCTTTGTTCAGGCCCTTCACTGCTCCTTTCCTCAGTTTGTGACCAGTACCACCTGATTCAGAGGAAAGTCTAAGAGGACCTATAGAGGACAGTGCTCAAATAACCTGCTCATGGTGGAGTCTCATCATCATCATCTTGTGAATGGTCTATTGCGTGAAGAAGATGAGTTTCTTCCCCTCATAGAGTTTTATTTACTACAAAGTAACTGCATGCTCTCATAATCCAGATAGGCTGGAATATTCAAAAGATCCTACTGGATTTGTGTGTCTAAATCGCATTGGCTTTGGACAGGAGAGAAGTGCCCAGCTCCATTAATCTTCTTTGACTATCTCTCTTAGTTTATTATTAATTACTTATTTTGTCGATTCCATCACTGACAATTTCAAATCAAGATTGGATGTTTTTCTAAAAGATCTGCTCTAGGTATTATTTTGCGGATGTTCTGTGGGCTGGGTTATACAGGAGGTCAGACTAGACAGTCACTATGGTCCCTTCTGGCCTTGGAATCTATTAATCTAATTTGATCTCAACCAAAAATAGGAACAAAATTTCTCCCAAAACCTCACAAAATGGTAGATTCAAAATTTCTATGAATTAAAAAAATATTTTTTTCTTTAAATAATGGTGTAGAAGGATTCTGATCCTCTCCCCTGTTTTTGACTAAATCTATTAAAATCATTTCCAAGAGATTTTAGCTGAATTAGGCAACACCTCAGAGTAGCACAACTCCACCTCTCTCTTGGCGATGTAGGCTATTTTGAGTTCATAGAGGGGCCAACATGGCCACCAAAATTCCAATTACTTTTAATGGGAACTTGATATCCCAGTCCCCTAGGTGAAAATCTCCACTCATAGTTTTACAATCAAAACCTGCAATTTTTTTCTGGTGGGATTTTTAAGGCCATTATTCAATATTTTTATTAACAACTTGGATAATGGAGGAGAGAATTTGCTTATAAATCTTGCAGATGAAACCAATCTGGGAGGGGCTGCAAACACTTTGGAGGACAGGATCAGAATTCAAAATGACCTTGACAAATTGGAGTATTAGTCTAAAATCAAAAAAGAGGAAATTTAATAAAGACAAGTGCAAAGTTCTTCTCTTACCAAGGAAAGATCAAAGGTAGAACTACAAAATGGGGAATCACTGGCTAGGTGGTGGCATAATTGAAAAGGATCTAAGGGCTAGAATGGATCACAAATTGAATATGAGTCAACAATGTGACATAATTGCGAAAATATAATTTGTATTTGCATGTATTAAAAAGAGTGTTGTATGTAAGACACGGGAAGTAATTGTCCCGCTCTACTTGGCACTGGTGAGGCCTCAGCTGGAGTACTGTGTCTGGTTCTGGGTGCCACACTTTGAGGAAGATGTGGACAGATTGGAGAGAGTTCAGAGGAGACCAGCAAAAATGATCAAAGGTTTAGATAATCTGACCTATGAGGAACAGTTAAAAAAACAGGCACGCAGAGGAATGGGGGTTGATCTGGAAAAGAGGACCAGCAACCTCAGTCTGTAGCACAATACAAGAAAATTTATTTAAAATACTGTTTGAATGGTACCTCACACAGCCAGGTTAAGTATAAATATACACCTCTACCCCGATATAACGCGAATTCGGATATAACGCGGTAAAGCAGTGCTCGGGGGGGGGGGAGGGGGAAGGGCTGTGCACTCCAGTGGATCAAAGCAAGTTCAATATAATGTGGTTTCAGCTTTAACGCGGTAAGATTTTTTAGCTCCGAGGACAGCATTATATTGAGGCTGAGATGTATATATATATATGGACTAAATGGGGATAAATGTTAGAGAAATTGTGGTGAAAGAGGAGATTTGATACGTTGCACATGTCCAGTCACTAGTGAGTATTGTACACAATCCATAAAAAATGACCCAATTGTTGGATATTTATGATCTAATAACCTTCTGGTGATCGTCCTGGGGCTTCCTGGTGGAAATGGTCACACAAAAGGAAATGAAAAATTAACCTTTGATCTTGCTAGTAACTGCTCAGCTATTAGTAACCTCTCAATGGGAAAATAGTTCAACCATTGAGGAATGGTTCAAAACAATATGGGAGGTTGGTTATGGAAAAATTAACACAACAATTACATATTCAGCAAAATAGACAGAGGACAGATAGATACTTAGATAATTGGTTACCTGTTATTCAGTGCTCAAAGTATATTCTCCTGCAAAAACAAAACAAAACAAAAACAAACAAACAAAAAAACCAAACCAAAACAAAAAGAAAGCACAGCTGTCCAATTCTTTGCATCTGACCATTTGTTAGACATAACTGGTCTGTTAATATGTGAATACAGAAATGTCACTCACTTTAATAAAATCACCAGAAATGACATAGGAGTTATAATGATTCTCACTCTGTACTATGTTAAAAGCCTGTTAAATAGAAAGATCTGGTGAGTATATTCCTGTCTGATGTCTCTTTAAACCAAAGTTCACTGTTGTAATGATTGTTTTGTTTCTGATATTTACAGGACAAGGATTTGTAAACTTGTTAAAACTTCCTAAATAAACAGTTAAAAAAACCTGGGCATGTTGATCAAGCTGCCAGAGAAACGTTCAGCTCCTAGTTTAGACTGACGTAAATTTGCAGTAAATCCACTGACACTCAAGTAGATTCAATGGATTTATACCAGTGTGAGAGAAGAATTAAGCCCATTCTTAAAATTTGCACTGGTCAGAGGTTAAAAAAATGGCATTGTCCGTTGAAGTGTAAAACAATTTCCCTTTTTGGAATGAAACATTTTGATTGACCAGGACAAAACAACTTTTCATTTAAAATTTTTCCTTAATTTTACTTCACAATATGGTCAACATTGAAAGAAAATGTTTAGATTTTGTGAAAATGAAACCTGAAACAAAATTGTTTTTGAATTTTTGATTCACCTGAAGTTTGGAAAATACCATTTTCAGTTTGACCCACAATTATTTTTTTCTGATTTTTCAAAATTGCCAGTGAAATGAAAAATCTATTATTCGCCCAGCTCTATTTGGATTTTGCTTCCCACGTATCATGGAGAATTTGATGTGCTAGATTAGGAGCAATAAAGAAGGAGGAAGGTCAAACTCACACAAACATCCACGCAGTATCTTCCATACACTGATGCACACACACACACACACACACACTCTTCACACAAGCAGGCACACATGTATTATCCAACAAGCAAACACTCACTCTAACACACCACTGTAAATGCACCAAACACACTCTTTCCCCCAGCACAAAAACAATTATAGCACACACTCGCTAGCTCTCACACACAAACACAACACCTTTATGTCCCAGTTTAGATGGTGTACTGTGTATAGTGATGTTACAAAACAAGGAACCAGATCTGAGTTTGGCAATGAGAACAAAACACTTTGAGGGCCAAGGCATCAGTTCCCACACTTGGGAATATGAACTGAGAATTGGCAATGCATGGAGGGGGGCGGGGGGCTGTCTACAACCCTCTCCCACAAGCAGCTCCCCAGCACTGAAATGGAAACATGGGAACCCATCGGAAGTCTGCTTGCTTCTTGGTGCTGAGGCACTTGCATGATCTATCTCTTTATTCCCATATATAATCTGTTGCCCCACTGTCTTAAACCTTCTGTCTGAACTATATATATCCATCACTGTGACATTTAAGGAATGTGTAGGGCTGCTGTCATTTCTCCTACATGAGATTATTTATTTATATTGCCATCAGAACACACCCAATATTATTATTACCTATCTTTGGTGAAAAAGTGGCAGCTGTGCAAAATCTGCACAGGGCCTGCTTTCTCCTAGAATGAGGCCAAAGCAGTGTGGTGGCTTATTTTTCTTACCACCTTTGAGATGCTTTGGGGTCGGATGCCTGTTGTGTATTGGCTCCAGGTCCGTTTTCCTGGGTAGCATTTTTGCCTTTCTCCAAGGTTTGTGAGAGAAGACAACTGGGTTTGGAATATATTTAGCTGATGTATTGATCTATAGTTATAAATTGCGGAACAAGCTCATACAACCTTAACTCTGCCCCCAGGAGCTGATAATAGCCCCATGGATTTCTCTGCATTAAACTCCAGCTGCATTCCTTGTGTTAGATGTAGCTTACTTGAATGGTGGAGGGAGAAGAGTGGTGTGTTTGTGATATGAGGAGCTCTGGGGATTAGTTGAGGAGCACCATAGACCTGTGTTTGTGATATAGGTAGCTCTGGTCTCACCCCCACACCCCATGTGTGGGACCAAAGGGAAGAGGTACATGTGTCCCTTGAGGGACCTGTCTGCATCATTTCAATACAGAATTGTGTAGGTCATGTCAGTAGCAGGGCCCTGGGGTCATCTTCTCAGCAGTGAGGGGGGATATGAGAGCAGGCTCTGCGTTTAATGAGGGGTAGGGGGAAGTAGAGGTTTAGGTGGTCTTATGTGTGCAAGTGTGAAGGGGCGGTAAAAGGGGATGTAGTTAAATTGTACCAATGTGGCATTCTGTGGGGGAGCAGGTCCAGTGTTTGAGTGTAGGGCAAGCACAGGGAACATCTGTCCATCTCAGTGACAAGGCAGAGCGGGAGTGTGGGTATTACAGGTGTTGTGGGGCATAGCCCAAAGGGGGCAGAGTTAAGGTTATGTGAGCATTTACTTTAATTCTGTATGTCCTAGTTTTCAGAAGTTTGAGTTTTGCTGAATTGGACCTTCTGGACAGACATGAGCTCTCACTGGGAGACCTTAACTCTGTTTCAATGAAGTTTTTGGCTATTTAATTTCCTAGCTGGTTGAAGAGAAAAAAAATGTTGGTAGGAGTAAGTGGTCCTTGTGGTGGCTGTAGATAGCAGTACATAAGGATGACGAAAGATGCAAAAGGAACTTTTCAGATCCACCATGGGGGGAGGGATAGCACAGTGGTTTGAGCATTGGCCTGCTAAGTCCAGGGTTGTGATTTCAATTCTTGAGGGGGACACTTAGGGATATGGAGCAAAATCAGTGTTTGGTCCTGCTAGTGAAGGCAGGGGGCTGGACTCAATGACTCTTCAGGGTCCTTTCCAGTTCTAGGAGATAGGTATATCTCCATTACTTTATTTTATTTCTGGACAGGAGCTGTATTCTGTGCCTGTCTGGGCTCCTCTTACATCCACCTCCAGAACCTCTCCATAAGTGCAGCACAAAGCCAGACACATCTGTCTCCCAGTGAAGTGGCCTATTTATCTTAATGAGCTATTCTGAGCAGAGTGAGAACCCTTCCAGGAGACGGTGCAGCCTGAAACAATCACTTCAAGAGGTGTGAACTGCTCCACGTGTATCAGCACCCCAGTGCCAGCAGGGTCTTCACAGTGTTGTTGGTGCACGCTCCACATGTGCCTCTTCTCAGCTTCACACCCCAAGGGGCAGCGCTTCCCTAGACCCCGCACACATGATCCCAAGATTATGTGAGGTGAGCAGTGAGCATTGGACCCCCATATCTGGGAACCCCCAGATATTGGTATAGACATGGGAGGGGAATGTGGGGATGTCATGTGCTCCTTTCCCCATTTTCCCCAAGGCTGCTGTCACTCACCCTCATGTTACCCTCCCCATCTCCTGACCCCCAAACCGTCTCCTGACCCCCAACTCATCTCCTATCCACCCTCCTCATTTATCCTTCTCCCAATAATCTCCCCTCCTTTCACTGCCCCTAAAACTCCTCTCTTCCTTTCTCACCAACTCTTCTGCCCCCAATCATCCCCCTCCCCCAGTGAGCATGTGCATGGGTTATGTATTTTCATTTCAAAAATAGTGTCAGCACCTTCTCAATATTCGGCTGTGCTCAAGTGACAGTTCCCCAAGATTAGAAACCCTTCAACAGAGACAGATGCCTCCTGTTTTTAGTCACAGATTTCTGCCCAGGGTTAGATTTTAAGTCACAGGGCCTAGGTTTGTTGGCCAGAACATTCTTCTTTCAGCAGCTGTGGGGCTGTGAGTCAGAAACAGCTTTCATCCAGCTCCTCCTCTCGCCATGCACATGCACAGTGCAATCCGTTCAGCGCGACTCCAAGCACTGCAAAGGCTGACGCGCCTCACTGAGAACTAAACACTGTGGCTAATAACACTGTCACTTTATTTCCCCCAGAGGCCCAGTGGGTGGACTGCACTCTGCTGGGGTGGCCCTTGAGCTTTGGAGACCCTGGTGTGAGGATCTGAGCCCCGGTTTGATCTCTAGCTGTGCACAATAAATCAGCACCAAAATGCATCAACTATAAGAAAAGTTAGAAATACTCCACTGCAGTCAACTGATTTCCCTCACTCAGCCTAGTGTAAATCAGGAGTAACCCCACTTGAGTCAATGGGGCTGATTCCCCTGTCACTCATCTCACGGTAAGTCCATGGTGTTATACTGGAGTATGTCTGGTTTCAGGGAGAGAAGATTCACGCCCTTTGACTCCAAACTCTGACACATCCTCCACCCCCTGAATGTTCTTACTCTAGTCTCTGGATGTCTCCTTCCCTCTGCCTCACACAGCCCAGACCTCCAAACAACCCCCACAGCCCTCCTTCCCCTCTGACAACCCTCCAACTCACGGACGCTCTCAGTCCCTGTTCTTTGAGATTCCCCTTCCCATGGCCAGAACCAATTCTCCACCCAGAGTTCCTGACTCAGCTTCCTCAGAGATCCCGGCTGAACCCCTCTGCCCACAAGTCCTCTCCTCTGCTCAGCCCCACTCTGTTGACGTGGCCCCAGACCCAGGGAACAGCCCCCCATCCCTGCTTCCTTCTGTCCCGCCTATAAACACCAGACATTCTCTCCTGCTTCTCTCCATTGGCCAGCTTTGGCCACCACTTCCTTCCCACACCACTCTCCTCCTTTCTCTGCCTGGCCCTCTCTAGAGCTGGTGGGGGGGCGCGTTCAGTCCCTCATCCCATTTATTCCATCACCTCTCAGCCAAGCCTGCCTGAGGAGGGGAGCAGGGAGCGCTCATCTGCAGAGTAGATCCCTGTCTGCTAGGAACTGCAGAGTCCCGGCAACTCAGGACATCCAGCAAAGGGACACGACAGCAGCTGCTGGATAATACAGTGATGGGGACATGAGAGAGAGGGCTAACCAAACAATCCTAGCAGTAGGTGCATAGATAGATAGATAGATAGATATGACCGATGATTCCTAACACTGGAGGCTCAAATGCATCACAAGCTAGGAAAAATTCCACAAAGACCAGCACAGTAAGTTTACCATTTAAATTAAATATGTTAGAGCATTAATATACAGGGCTAATTTAAGAACATAAATTTGAATTATGTTGGAACTCCTTAAGACTTTTGCTATCAAGTCAATCAACCATCTAGAGCCTATCAGCGTTTTTTTTTATCAAAAAAAAATTGGGTTTTCATAATAGACTCCCCAAAATCTCCAATTTTTCATGTTTTGGCAAGTGAGAAACAAACATTTTTTGTAGCAAAACTAATTTTTTTCTGCCTAGATTCACCCAAAAAATGAGTTTTCAGTATTCCTGTGTGTATATATAGAAAGTCTCAGGTATCCTCAAATATATTTCATGAAGTATCCATGAAATATATTTGAGGATACCTGAGACTTTCTATGAAAACACAATTATTTGAAAACACAATTTTCCTTTGAAAACAATTTAAGTAGAAAATTTCTGGCCATGCATAATTGGAAACTGAGCTTTAAGAAAGCCTGGGGAATGCAAATATTGTCCAATAATATAATAATTTCAAAGCCATACATTCTATTTAATCTCTTTTTATTTGCAGCCATTGGTTCATACAGTTAGTTATGCCTAGGGCTCCAGTGAGGCCTATGCTGACTGCAGCCGAACCCTGGCCATTGCCCTTGTCCTTCCCTTCACAGCCATTACACCATGTACTGAGGAAGAAAATGTCCAACCAAATCACCATGATCGAGTTCCTTCTCTGGGATTCACTGACATTCAGGAGAGGCAGAATTTGCATTTCATGGTGTTTCTAGGGATTTACCTGGTAGCCCTTACTGGGAATCTTCTCATCATCAAACCCATAGCCCTCGACCACCATCTTCACACCCCCGTGTATTTCTTCCTGATGAATCTGTCCATCCTAGACCTTGGCTGCATCTCCATTGTCGATCCCAAGTCCATGGCTGTTATATCCTTGGGGGCAGCCGGTTTAGGAAGAAATCACTTGAGGCCAGACAGCAGACAGCTAACAAAACTACCATTTTATTTACAGACACAGAGCTCACCCAACTGGCTGAAGCTGGCTGGGCTATCCCCTAATAATCTAACTCAGTTGCCATAGGAACAAAAACCATGACAACCAAATACACAACAATGGCCAATTCCCTCATGAGCACCAAGGTCATTTCATATTACGGATGCATCATCCAAGTCTTTTTCTTCCTTTTCTTTGCTACAGCTGAGCCTCCCTTACTAATCATCATGGCGTACGACTGGTACATTACCATCTGCCAACCACTGCACTACAAGTCAATGATGAACAGGAGAGTTTGTGTCCAAATAGCAGCCAGTATCTGGATCAATGGTGTTCTCAATTCTGCACTGCACACTGGGAACACGTTTGCAATAATCTTCTGTGGAGACAATGAGATGGAGCAGTTCTTCTGTGAAACCCTCCAGATCCTCAAACTTGCCTCCTATGACTCATATCTCAGAGAAATTGGGGCTATTGCCATTAGTGTGTACTTTGCCTTAAACTGCTTTTTTAAATATATATAAAATTGTGTCTTATATTCTGATCCTCAAAACAGTGCTGAGAATTCCCTTTGAGCAGAGCTGGCATAAAGCCTTCTCCACCTGCATTCTTGACCTCATTGTGGTCTCTGTGTTTGTTTGCACTGCTAGTTTTAACTATATCAAACCCACCTCCAGTTCAGTCTCAGGTCTGAATCTCATGGTGGCTGTTTTATATTCCGTGGTGCCTCCCATGATGAATCAGATCATTTATAACGTGAGGAACAAGGATATCAAAGCTGCCCTATGGAAAATGATTGGGTCAAGGCTATTCTCCAAAAAAATAAAATGGCCATATTTCTCCCATGACCATCGTCTCATTCTGTGTTTCTTTATAAATATAATCAACTGATGACATTATTGTCTCCATGAGAACATAACGTGCAATCCGTTTATGCACACTGAGGTATTTATACTGGTGTAAATATCTAGAAAATCTGCACTCAGGTCAATGGAGTTACTATAAATTTACACCTGTATAAATATCCTGTGTTCACACAGTGGCCAATGTCAGATGCTTCAGAGAGAATGAACAGAACAGGACAATTATTGAGTGACCCATCCTGTGTTGTCCAATTCCAGCATCTGGCATCCAGAGGCTTAGGGACACCCAGAGCATCCCTGACCCTCATGGTTAATAGCCATTGATGGATCTATCCTCCATGAATTTATAATGTCTCGCTATCCATCTATCCCCATACATTCCCCTCCATCTATTGATCAATCGATCAGTCTGAGGATTTTGTACTGCCACCCATCACCATGGTATCAGAGCACTTTCCACATAAAAAGAGTTATCATATCAAAGTCACACATGGGGTCTCTGGCTCTTCTCCTTTTTTCAGGGTGGGGAATAAAAATTCTGCCCCTGCTGTAGTCCCTAGGCCAGAGGAGCTCTCTGCCCCCACTACTGACCCAGGGCTGGAAGAGCTATCAGCCTCCGCCATGGCCATGGGGCTCAAGGTGTCAGCTACTGCCCCCAGCAGCAGGGCTCTTTTGCTATAATAGACCTGTGGCTTTAACAAACAAATGGCTTGGATCCCCAGGGGCTGGTTATAGCGAAGATGTACTGTATTTTGTTGGTTGGTTGATTTCTTTCTTTGTTCCAGATGTTTTTGGTGGGTGGGGGTTTGGGAGGGCGAGGTATGCTTGATTGGAGGGGAGTATCCATTTGATGTCATCAAGTATTGGGTACTACTAGATCAGGCCCTAGACAGAGCACACGCCTATCTTCCACTGGTTTGTGGTTCGCTAGCAGACACAGGGGCCTCCCTGACTGGACTGAGGCATCTCTCTGTAAGCTAGCACACACTCCTCTCCTCAGCATCTCCCATCGGCTAGCTCAGGCACCTCCTCTCCTAGCATGTGGATTTTGTGACTCCCATTCTTGGGTGTCTGTGTCTCTCTATCTGTTTTATAGGGAGCCCGGAGGCCTGACTCAGGCTGTGTGACCCTATTGTTGTCCCAGTGATTTTCTAGGTGCCTAAAAGTTAGGTGTTGCTGCACTGTGGGTCACCACGCCTGGTTCTCTTTATGGATCTAGGCCCCAGGGGGTATTTAGGCATCTAGTGGGATTTGCAAAAGCAATTAGGCATCTAACTCCCATTGAAATCAATACGTTTTGGACACCTATACCCTTTAGAAAAACCTACCATGCACCTAAGCACCTTTGAAAATCAGGCCTTAGGTGATGAAGTGCAGGTGTCTATACTGGGCAATGATACCCTGGTATGCAGCTATGGGACCATTGACTCATGATCTTCAATATCCACCAGAGATCCTAGAATCACAGAAATGCCGGGCTGGGAGGGACTGGAAGTCTCTTGTTAGTTTGGTCATTAATTGAGAGCCCTGGAGAACTAAATCCTTCTTTGTACCTATAAAGCAAGTGCACTTCTCCAGGCAGTGTATCTGACATGTAGACGTGTGGACTCACCCCTGCAGCGCCTCCTGCTGGTGACTCCTGGGAATTAGCTCAGTTCCAGCTCCAGAACATCCTCTGCAGGCTGGTGATCCACCTGTCCTCTGGCTCCCGAGTCCCTCCCTGGACCTGTTGCCCTTTTACCTGGGGTGCTGCCCCTGGCAGTAACCCCTCAGTCTTAGGGTCTCCCCTCCCCAGGGAACCCCCACTATTCCCACCTTGCCTCAGTATACGGCTACTGCCAGTCATTGTCTAGCCCCCACACCCTGGGGCAGACTGCAGTATCAGCCACTCATCACTGGCAAGGTTGGATTTGGACCTGCTCCCTTGGCCTTTCCCTGGGCTGCCCCCTGCAACCCCCAGTACCTTTTAGCCCAAAGCTAAGCTGTAGCCTGGGTCTTTCCAGGCTGGGCCTCCCCAGCTCCTCTGCCTTTCCCCAGCCCTGCTTCACTCAGGTACCTTGTGTTTAGCCCCCTGCAGCCAGACCCTTGTCCCTCTACACACACAGGGAGACTGCCTGGGCTCCTGGCTCACAGCCTTTTTATACAGGCCAGTTGTGGCCTGATTGGGGTGTGGCCCAGCTGCAGCCTCTTCCCAATCAGCCCAGCTCAGTAGCTCCCAGCCACAACCTTCCCCCAGGGCTGTTTTAAGCCCTTCAGGGCAGGAGCAGGGTGAGCTCCCTGCTACAGACACCTAACCTGAAGGCATCATGTCTAGGGAGAAGACAGGAGGTTGGTCTAAGACCAGAGCTGTAATTTTCTAACAGGTCTAAGGAGTCAAGTTCCCAAGGACTCCTTTAACTCCATTAGGCCCTACTCCAGAAGGGAGCCACAATGTTCACTGTTGGACAATATACCCACCACCAGTGCCTCTGGGGCAGAATGCAAAAGATCCAGTTTGTTAGAACTTATTCCTGGTAGAGGAGATTTCTAGGAAGCTGCGCAGAAGCTATTTGGGAGTGGTGGGCATGGCCTGTAGCTGGCTATTCATTTGGTTTTAAGCTGGATAAAACCCTTTTTGTGTGGTTTGTCCCCTGTGTGGTACTGAGAGAAAACCAGACGTGGTTTTGTCCAGTATCACGGATGAGGGACGCATGCAAGGTCACACTGGCAGGAAGGGCCATGAGGTAGGGGCAGGGCCACAGTTTTCCCAGAAGTACCAGAATGTCAGGTGTGATGTTGCTTTCTAGAAATAATAAACCCCATAATGCTTTATAGAAATATGCTTGTAAGTGTAAATATGACAGGACTGGAATATGTTTTATGTTAGATGTGCCATGTAACATCTCTCTGCAAAGGTTATTATCTACTGGATATATTCATCTTATTTACATTCATGTATTATTTTGTATTCGAACTTATGAATATTGGCAATGTACTTGTTTGATTTTAAGTAGCTTCAGTGAATCAGTTGGTCAACTTCTTGAGAAAAGGCTA